>NC_081774.1:29652228-30252228 GCF_963082965.1 Carassius carassius
ATTAGCATAGCTGCTGATCCAACAAAGTAAAATTAGTTTAACCCAAGCTAAAGAATAAAAATGCAGATGCAACTACACTCACAATTTAAGAGATACATTATTCGAATGCTTGGCGAAAGAGATGCGTTTTTAATCTAGATTTAAACAGAGAGAGTGTGTCTGAACCCCGAACATTATCAGGAAGGCTATTCCAGAGTTTGGGAGCCAAATGGGAAAAAGCTCTACCTCCTTTAGTGGACTTTTCTATCCTAGGAACTACCAAAAGTCCAGAGTTTTGTGACCTTAGGGTGCGTGATGGGTTGTAGCGTGGTAGAAGGCTAGTTAGGTACGCAGGAGCTAAACCATTTAGGGCCTTATAGGTAAGTAATGATAATTTGTAACTGATACGGAACTTAATAGGTAGCCAGTGCAGAGACTGTAAAATTGGGGTAATATGATCATATTTTCTTGACCTGGTAAGGACTCTAGCTGCTGCATTTTGGACTACCTGTAGCTTGTTTATTGACGAAGCAGGACAACCACCTAGAAGTGCATTACAATAGTCCAGTCTAGAGGTCATGAAAGCATGAACTAGCTTTTCTGCATCAGAAACAGATAACATGTTTCGTAGCTTGGCAATGTTTCTAAGATGGAAGAATGCAGTTTTTGTAACATTGGAAATATGATTTTCAAAAGACAAATTGCTGTCTAATATAACACCCAGATTTCTGACTGTAGAGGAAGTAACAGTACATCCGTCTAGTTGCAGATTGTAATCTACAAGATTCTGTGTGGTGTTTTTTGGTCCAATAATTAATATCTCTGTCTTATCCGAATTTAATTGGAGAAAATTATTTGTCATCCAATCTTTTACATTTTTAACACACTCTGTTAGCTTAGATAATTGGGAAGTTTCATCTGGTCTCGTTGAGATATATAGCTGAGTATCATCAGCATAACAGTGGAAGCTAATTTCGTATTTTCTAATAATATTACCAAGGGGCAACATGTATATTGGAAATAGAAGGGGACCTAGGACGGATCCTTGTGGCACTCCATATTTTACTGATGATAAATGAGATGACACCCCATTTAAGTAAACAAAATGGTAGCGATCGGACAGGTAGGATCTAAACCATCTTAGAGCCTGCCCTTGAATACCTGTATAGTTTTGTAATCGATCTATGAGTATGTCATGATCTATGGTGTCGAACGCAGCACTAAGATCAAGTAAGACTAGCAATGAGATGCAGCCTTGATCTGACGCAAGGAGCAGGTCATTTGTAATTTTAACAAGTGCAGTTTCTGTGCTATGGTGGGGCCTAAAACCTGACTGAAATTCTTCATACAGATCATTTTTATGCAGGAAGGTACTCAATTGAGCAGACACAACTTTTTCTAAAATTTTAGACATAAATGGAAGATTTGAAATAGGCCTATAATTTGCCAGTACACTAGGATCTAGTTTTGGTTTCTTAATAAGAGGCTTGATAACCGCCAGCTTGAATGGTTTTGGGACGTGACCTAAAGATAACGACGAGTTAATGATATTGAGAAGTGGTTCTTCGGCTACAGGTAACAGCTCTTTTAGTAATTTAGTGGGTACAGGATCTAATAAACATGTTGTTGGTTTAGATACAGTGATAAGTTTATTTAGCTCTTCCTGTCCTATATTTGTAAAGCACTGCAGTTTATCTTTGGGTGCGATGGATGAAACTGAAGTGTTAGACGCTGTAGAATCTACATTCGCTATTGTATTTCTAATGTTATCTATTTTATCAGTGAAGAAATTCATAAAGTCATTACTATTTAACGTTGGTGGAATATTTGAATCAGGTGGCGTCTGGTAATTTGTTAACTTAGCCACTGTGCTAAATAAATGTAATGAGTGAGTATAGGAACGAGTGAGAGTTAACAGATGAAATAAGTCAAAATTTTATATTTATTAATACAGTTGAACTATACTCCACAGCGGTGAATCCTAAAACAAGCTATAAGCGGCTCTGGCATAGCAATACCAGTGTTTCTTACAGGAATTTTGTTAAAACTATGGTGGTGTGTCCTCGGTCGTTCTAGGGGGGTTCGGGGGCATGCCCCCCGTGAGAAAATTTTGTGCATTTTAATGTTAAATAAATTAATCTGGTGCACTTTGAGAGTTCAAAATTAAAAGCTCCAACCCATATTCAGTGTGCAAATTAAACAAAGAAAAATTCAAACCTCTTTTAGTTACAGTGTCTATTTACATTACACCTATACATAATAATAGTTATAATATTAATCCAATGACAGTAATAGCCATATTTTGTAAAACAAATGCACAAAAAAATAAAGGAAACTTTCTTAATTAGTTGTACCAATTTCTATACTTGAAAGAGATAAGCACATGATCTTTTATTTCGACGCAAACTGCATCAAGCTTTTATTTTGGTGGAAAACATGGTTTACAAACGCCTCTTATTAGATTTCTAGTGAATTGCGGTAATCGTCAACTATGCAGATGTGGAAATAATCTACACTCATGACATGGCCTAAGTGTTTTGAAAGTAGTTATGCTTACCGCAGGCTCTACACTTTCTCATCTCTCTCCTGATCCTCCGTCCTCACTATCATCATCTGCCACAGGAGCTGATGAAGGTCAGAAAACATATATTTTGACACAGTTTACAGTGTCTGCTTTAAGGGCCTGGTTCTATTTTTTCACGCTATTTATCTGCACATTCCTTGCGTTTCTTCTCCATCTTTTTTTACAGATACACACTGACACTGCTGCCGCTCGCTCACTCGTTTAAAGTTGTGATTGGGCCAGCCCAGTGTCAATCAAGAAAAGAGCCAATGGGCCGCTGATCTACGTGTTTCATGGGCTGGTCTGTCAGAAAAAAAAACTAACACTGACTTTGACCAATGCATTACACCAGCACAAACCCAGCGCCGCAAATTAATCAAAACAAAACAAAACGAATGGGCCGCCGATGTACAAATTTTATGGGCCGTTTAAAAAAAAAAAAAAAAAAAAAAAAAAAGTATGAGTATGAGATATATCAGCCCAAAAAGCACGTCGGCCCACCGGGCAAATGCCCGGTATGCCCAATGGCCAGTCCAGCCATGCATGGATGTACCAAAGCATTTGCAACTTGTTCAAAGAAATGAGAAACTGCTTTTTTGATGTGCACAAGTGACACAACGATGTGAGAATTGAACAGGTAGTTTTGAGAATTTCAATTCTGATCTGAGAAATGTACCAAAGTGACTGAGAAAAATTGTAATAAATAATACTAATCACATTGAAACGCTCTTAATGGTTTCAAATGCAGTACAGTTATCAATCCTCAGCATTTCCAAAGCTGCAATTGCATCTTCTCTTAACAGTTTTCTGAGCTTCTGTGCTGAAACCACAACCATTACAACAAACTAGACTAGACACATCTCAGCATACACAGGACTAATGTCAGACCTCTGAATACAAGAAAACAAGCTGCAAGTAATGGAAACATTTGAAAAATCTCTTTAAAAAAACACACTGCTCTGCCAAGGCTCCTGAACTGCCTGATCCGGCATGGGTCCCAGAACGGGACTCCTGGAGGCCTTCCGTACCATATAAGCCAGTCCCTAGGGGCCTCCAGAGTGCCCACCCTCCCTCCCTGTTGGATGTTATGTGGCGCGTGGACACACCTTCTGGGAAGGGGGAGTAATGTCACGTCTATGGACTGTCCTGTGTTGTCCTAGTGTTTCTACAAATTTTTCTCCAAACTCTTATTTGGCTTTTCCGTTCCTGTTCCCATTTTAGTCCCATTGGTGTCAGCTGTGTCCTGTTTAATTCCTTGATTAGTCCCATCATTTAAGCCCTGAGTTTTCCTGAGTCCAGCATCCTGTCAAAACGTCAATTCCCCTGCTATGTGTGTTCCTTGTTCCTTTGGTTAAATAAAGACTTTCTTCATGGTAATTGCTCCTACATCTCCTTGCCCCTTTGTCTCCTAGTGTAAATCAATCGTTTAAATTCGTTCTCCATTTCAGTCCATTTCAACTGCTTTGTGACCTTGGTATGCAGCTGAATACTTTTCTGTTAAATAGACTTTGAATTGGCTTTTCATCATTAATACAAAGTGCAGACATGTTCTTTTGTCCTACAGAGCACAACAGTGACCACATTTTTCCAGTGGCCTTGTTCCTGGAAGTATTTCCCCCTTTGTTTTATCCATAAGCAAAAATTCTCAATTTAATACTTTTAAGCCTTGAACTACATTAAAACATTTGAAAACCTGAATAAAAAGACCCAGAAACAAGGCTGTGTGCTTGCATTCTTGTATGAGGAATTTAACTACTCTCTGTAATATAAATCCATGACTGTACAGTATGGCTTTCATTTGTAAGATACAATGCATTTGAAACCTATTGTAAAATACTCATGTATGTATCAGTAGTTTGAGAGTGTAGAGCGACCAGGTCAGTAATGCAATTTACAGTGTTTCATTGGAGTTTGCAGCTCTATTATATGTCTTTAAGAGCAACTTTGATGTAGCTCACTTCAGGGATTATGGGTAGGGTAGTTTTTAACCCAGAAAACTTTTTAAGATGAAATCATACTACTTGAAGTGCTATCACTCAAAAATCTCAGGGATCATGGTAGATCTGTTTTGAAAGTTGTATGCATTATCGCTAATTAAACTTTCCTATAGAGAAAATGAATGGGATTTTTATATCCATAACCCTGCTGTTGTGCTTTTCAGGAGTAACTTTGTCTGGTTTGACGTGGTCTTTCCAACAATCGTTTGTTCTTCTTTCCTGACAGATTTTCATCTTTGAGAATAACATCTACTACAAAGCGCAAGTGAACAGCCCATCGGTCCGTCTGGTGTCTACAGGCAGTCTGGGGGTCTTATTTAATGGACTTGCTGACTGGCTCTATGAAGGTAAAACCCATAAGCATGAATAATAAAAAACCCAGAGGGTTTTGTGCATGTAATAAAAGAGCAGAAGTGATTGTGACTGTCTGATGTGTTTAGACTGGGTGGAGATTCTGTCTCATGCATCTCTCTGACTCAGCACTTTTCTTCTCAACTTATATGAATATATTACGTTTTATTTTTATTCAAACGAAATTGCTGGAATGCACCTGTACATATCTACTTATTAGTTTAGATCTGGCAGATTTTGCAAGATAAAATTATATTTTGGATAAATACATGTACTGTAAACACCAGGAAAAAAAAAACCTTCTTGATTAAATGGATTTAACAGATATTTAAAAATTTTCTACAAGACATAATAACTAAATTTTCACAAGTCAAAGTTTATTTGTTTGTTCATTTTAATTCGATTACTTTGCTAAAGTACTTTATAACAACAGTAGTGTCTCTGAACCCGTTCATTTCACAGAAATAGATGCACCATACTCTTTCAGTACCTTAGTCTGATAGAAATATGTGTAAAAAGCAGCCAAATATGTGACTTTCAACAGTAGTAAATTAAAACCATGTTTTAATTTCATCATAAGCATATAAATACTAAACATACTCCGTATAAAACTGAAAAAAATGAAATGTAGATATAATTAGACCTGTAAGTGTTATGAACAGCAGTGGGATGTGAGCTCAAGATTAAACCTTTTTATAGTTCAAATGTGCAATAGTGTGATTTAAGACAGCATTTGAGTATAATCTCTCACAATCATTCTGATTTTAATACTCATAATGATTAATGTAGCATCTCATCCTGTTTGCCTTAGGACTATGTTCACTTAGACTTCATTTAATGTTTTATCTTTCTCTGTTAGCTATATCAAGTGTTTGCTTACACTCAAATTCACACACATTTCACAGATTTCTCTGGCTTTATGCGGTCTGCAGTGTCGTAATACTGCTTGATTGCATAAAATTGTGGAAGAGTTAAATGCTGCTGATGTGAAGTGACCTTGATGACATCAGCTGAAAAGGAAAGACAAAGCGAGTTATTACAATATGATGAAATATAAAAAAAAATGTTTTCCCTTTGAATCACTTGCACAATATAAGACCAGAAACATGTATTAGGAAAGTAAATAGGGTCAAACTGGCTTTCAGTTTTCAGCATGTGTGTGTATGACGGGTTGTACTTATAGCAGAAGCTTGATAACACCATTTATCATATCGCATCTCTTCATCAGGGTGTGTCGCTGAGCTTTACTTCTGCCATTAAAATCCATCAGGCAGTTTGAAACCCCTCTGCATCTGTACTAAATCTAGACTAGTTGATAAGTTTATGTGCTTTTCAGTAATGTGCACACTCTTGAAAAATGGACACTTTTATTACTGAAATATGGGAAATTGTTTACTTAAATAATATTTTGTCATTGCTCCAGTTCAATGAGTGAAGAAAAGAAAAAAAGAGACCAAAACCATGTAAACTTTAAAAATTGTGTGCCATTATTATAGTATTCAATCATTAAATGTTTATGTAAAATAGGACTTGCACAAGTAATCATTTTACTACGTAGTTGAGTCAAACATGCCTGATGTAAATAAGAGTTTGTTAACTTATTTGTGCTAATTTACACATTTAAAAAAAACATCATGAAAAAAGTATCACAAAAAGTAAGCAGTTTTCAATGCTGATAATGCTGAAAATTCAACTTTGCATCACATGCAAATACATCCTGAAATAAAGATCTTTTGATTAAAACTATAATAATTTTATAATACATTTTATATTATATTTATTTTATATATTTTGGATCAAAGAGAGCAGTATTCTAAAACCTTAATATGTGCATATTATATAAAAGTGTTCATCAGTTATGTTTTTTCCTTGTCTTTGTCAGCTCTGTAGTTCTGTCGTTCCTGTATGAGGGCACATTGGCAGCATGTTTGTTTCTGACACATGTTGAACTGTATTGTATGCCAGTAATTGGTTATATCCTAAATGAACATCTCAGTCTGAGACTATTCTTAGTTGCATGCTCTTATAACCTCCATTTATTCTGTGTAAAGACCTCTACTGCCATCCCGTGGTCTCACATTTCATGACATGAAAGCATTTCAGCAGAACAGACGGAGTAAACATCGGTTCACATAGGGAAATGTACATTTTGTCATTTGTGGAACATAAAAGAAGATATTTTGAAGAATGTTTAAGCTCCTCTTTCCATGAAACAAATAAGGGTGGTAATATATAGTTAAGTAAACTTAAAACTATTCAAATTAGCTTTTGTTACCTGATAAAAAGGTCAAATAAAATTAAACATAAATATTACTGAAATAAAATTAGATGGAGCACTGAAATTTACCAAAATTAAAAAACTGAAATAAATCTTAATAGAAATATTAACAGCACATTACAGAGCTACTTAGACTTTAGCTAAAATAAAAATTTAAATAAAACAGAAAATATAAAATAAAACAAATAAATATTATAAAAATATATTCTAAAATAGTTACTAAAATAAAAGAAGTTGCCTACAGCACACACTGTACACACACACACACACACACACACACACACACACACATCTGCTTAATTTCTCTATTGATGTTTCACAGAAAAGCATTTGGATTTGTATTGACATTAAATAAAAAAAGACAACATTTGAATTATTTGGTGCACTATTCCTCTAAAGATTTGGAGCCATGGTGCAGTGATGTCCCAGGTGCTCATGTTGGTGGAGCAGGTTTGAACAGAACAATTTAACAAAATATTTATTGACATGCGTAGTCATCAGGGCTTATATTTATGAACAAATGTCTGTTTAAATCATCAAGTAGATTTTGCATAAGAATGTATGAACGTTTATTGAATAAGCCCTATTCTTGCACAATAAATAAATAAACAAACAAATAAAATGAGTCCTGTCAGTGTTGTTCTCTTCTATGTTACTTAATGTCTTAATGAGCTCTAGAGGTCCAGTTTGCAGGGTTACAGAGTCATATTTCACATCCGCTCTGTTCCTCCTCCAGCTCTTGGCTGTCAGCTGTATGCAGTGATGGATGAGACTCCCGAGGCAGCAGCCTACAGGCAAATGAATGTGATAAATCACACGCGTGGTTTCTGCACATGTTGCAGTTATGTATTTTGCAATGTGTCCTCTGTCCGCGTTTGCTTGAAAGGATATTTAATCATTTAACGCATATTAGGATCTGCCAGAGATGAGGTCACCACGCAGCAAAGCTTTACAAGACACAAGACTTCCTTGAGTTTCAGTTTTGTGTTTAATCCACTCGTGTTTTATTTGTTTGTGTTCACAGAGGAGATCTTCCAGAGTCACATCGCTCACTGGTGGTCACCAGATGGTCTCAGACTAGCATATGCCACCATCAATGACACTCTGGTGCCCAAGATGGAGATACCCATGTTCACAAACGCACTGTATCCCAGCGGACAGGAGTACCGCTACCCTAAAGTAAATCTCTGCAGCTTTTTTCTATGATCAAACCAAGGCTTGGTTGTGTGTGTTCCTCAATGTCAGTATCTTCCAATGTCTCTGTAACCTTGAAACGGGATCTGATGGTTGCTGCTGTCTTGAGTGACATTTAAAGGGAAAGTGCGCCCAAAAGTGAAAAATCTGAAAGACTTTTTTGTTGGAACGACATGAGGGTGAGTAAATGATGACAGATATATTATTTTTGGCCAAACTATCTCTTTAAACACTGTAGTGACATAGTTATGGCAAGCAATAACTGTCCATCTGTAAGTTTATCCTTTTATGCAATATAACTAATTTACATTTATCCATTTTGCCAGACAGATTTTTTCCAAAAGCAGCTCACAGTGCACTGAAAGTATAGCCTGCATTGGGAGTCGAACCCATGACCTTTGCAGGTGCTTTACCAGTTGAACGTTAATGGAACGGATAAATATTATTTGCACAAAATATTTTTTTATGGTGTTTGTCACAAAGGATTCTAGAATCATGTGGTTTAAAGAGATAATTCAACCAAAAATCATCATAATTTACTCACCCTCAAGTTGTTCCAAACTGGTCTGAGTTTCTTTCTTCTGTTGAGCACAAATGAAGATATTTTGAAGAATATTGGCAAGCAAACAAGCAACCCATTGACATCCATAGTATTTTTCCCATATAATGGAAGTCAGTGGCTACTTTTCTGTTTGTTTTCCATCTTCTATTATTTTTTTTTTTTGATATCTTTATTTGTGCTCAACAGAAATAAAATCATTTTCATGGTTCAGTGAAACACCCCTGTAAGGGTCCCGTGATGAGATCTCTGTTGTCTCTGTAGGCTGGGGAAGAGAACCCTGATATCTATTTGTCAGTGGTGAGTCTGAACGGCCCTTTACACACAGTGAGGATGAGGAAACCAGATGACCCCAGAATCAGGTGAAGCTCTGCCAGGGACCACACAACAACATGCTTTATCATTCTCATCTGCTGCATTGGGCAGTTTTGATAACCAGTTTTATTATGCCTTCATTTTGACAATATACACTACTGCTCAAATGTTTGGAGTCAGAAACGTTATGTAAATGTTTTTGAAAGTCTGCATTTGTTTGGTAAAAGTACAGTAAAATGTATTGTCTTGTATTGTGGTTGATATATGTGATGCAAAGCTGAAGTTTCAGCATCAATACTCCAGTCTACAGTGATCCTACAGAAATCATTCTAATATGCTGATTTGTCAGGAAACATTTGTTATAATTAAAAATGTTGAAAACAATATTTTTATGGAAACCATGATAGATTTTTCCAGGATTCATTGATGAAAATGAGATCAAAAGAACAGCATTTATTTAAAAATGTAACATTATATATATCTTTACTGTCACTTTTGATCAATTTAATGAGTCCATTCTGAATAAATTATTTATTTCTTTAAAAAAAAAAAAAAACCTACCCCAAACTTTTGAACGATATCGTATCTCTTTAACAAACTCTGTAAACAGGCCAGAGTCAGATTAATGGACTGCATTACTCGACAGAAGAATGGCTTTAAGAAAAGCTTTTTAGAGCATTTTTTGAGTTAAGCTAATGATTAAAATCCATTTTAAATAAACACATTTACCCACTAAAAGATGTACACAGGCTCTATTTGACACAGTTTGAAGTTGTACTTTAACCAGCTTCCCTCTGTAGGAAAGATTACTACATCACTATGGTGAAGTGGGCAACCAGCACCAAACTAGCAGTAAACTGGCTGAACCGAGCGCAGAACAACTCCATCCTGACCTTGTGTGAGGCCACCACAGGCATCTGCACAAAGGTTTCTTCTGATATACACCAGCAAACACTTAATTATCACTAGTCTCCATGTTTCATAATAATGCTTAAGTCATTAAAACTGTAAATGAACACGAATTAAAGTGTGAGAATTACATCAGGCCTTTAATTTTCCAGAAAAGGCTATCTGGGTGACAGTGCCTGTTGTTGCATCCAAATGTATTAAAATGCATGTCAGTTCAATGAATGTAAATATTAGTCAGTGCTTCGGCTGTATATAAAAGGACTTTGTCAAACAATAGGAGACATACTGAGAAAAACAACAATGATCTGTCGGTGTGTTTTCAGAAACATGAAGATGAGAGTGATAGCTGGCTTCACAGACAGGTGAGTCATGCATCACACGCGTGGGATGTGTGTGTAAGAGTGCTGCTCCAATCTCCATGAATCTCTCTGCAGAACGAACCCCCGCTGTTCTCCAGAGACGGATACAGGTTCTTCTTCACCCGAGCCGTTCCACAGGGCGGCCGAGGGAAGTTCTTCCACATATCCATGTCCACTTCCCAGGTGAGCTGTCACTGAGAAACTACACACTACTTAGGAAGGTTTAAAGAATAGTTCATCCCAAAATGAACATTTTCTGATAATTCACTCACCCTCAGACCATCTAAGATGTAGTTGACTTTTTTTCTTCAGTTGAACAGTAAGTAAAATGAATACCTGTGGTTATTTCTGCCGATATATTGAGTTCTTGCATGTTCGGTCTGTGTAAGAAACTGAACATTATTTACAACATTACTGTCTGTGATCCATAGATGAACCAGTTCATCAAAAAAGAATCGGTTCTAAAGAATGATTCGTTCGTGATACAGACATCAATCCGGACTGTTTGCCTGAGGCTATGGATTACATAGATGGAAATGTTGTAAATAATGTTAATTTTCTTGCACAGGCTAATTGTTTCGCTTCATAAGACCTCAATATATCATCAGGAGCCACGGGTATCAATTTCTCCTTACCTGATGTGCTTTTTCTGATGCGTAAAGTGACGGTAGCCATTGACTTGCATTTTAATAGTCACCAAAGGACCATTTTTTCAGTGGTTTCTTTTCGGTTTTACTCGAGAAAAAAGTGACTTACGTGTACATGTTCGAGGGCCGGAGAGTAAATGAACTGCAAATTTAAATTTTTTGGTGAAATATCCCTTTAACATCATGTTAAACATAAGAAGTGGCTTCATGTTGTTGTTATTGTTTTTTTTGTAGCCCAACAGCAGCACAGACACACTACAGTCGCTAACATCAGGAGACTGGGACGTGACGGAGATATTAGCGTACAATGAGGACACCAAACTTGTGTAGGCATATGAGACCAGCAGCTTTCAAAAGACCCCAGATGCTGGATTCTGTCCATGTTGTCAATAAGCACTTAAATAAAACAATATGCTATTATCCACTTTTGTAACATTTTAAAATAGATATCTGTAACAGCAATGTCTTTTCAGATACTTTTTGAGTACAGAAGATGATGCAAGACGGCGTCACCTCTACAGGTATGACAGATGATGTGACACACTGATGTCATCGGGAAGCATTGCAATGATGACATGTGTTGTTTTTTTAGCGCCAACACCACAGGCTCCTTCAACCGCCGATGTCTGTCTTGTAATTTAAGCTGTGGATACGTCAGTGGATCATTCAGTCCAGATGCTAACTACTTCCTTCTCAACTGCAAAGGTTTAATGCTTTTTCTGTGCAAAACATCTCTAAATATCTTGTCTTGTGTTAAAGATTTGTTTAACAAAAATGCAAAAGAGGTGCACACATGCCACAAAGCCAAACAGGGCTCAGGTGCAGGACAAAAAAAAGTAAAACTAAAGCGAAAAACAAACGTGATGTCCACACACTGATATAACTGCTCCATAAAAATGTTTTATTGCAATGTTTTGACCATCAGGTCTACATCAGGCACAAATTGAGGTACAACTCTTTATAGGTAACAGGTGATCATCCTAATTAAACACACATTCAATCACATATGCAGGTAAACTCCCACAAAGAGAGGGGGAAAAACTGAATAACCAAAAAAAAAAAAAAAAAATCCTTAAACATGATTAAAAATACAAGTCAAATCCCAAGCAATAACCACTCCTCAAAATGTTTAAGAGAGGCTTAATATCAAATTCTTCATTCAACCCAAAAGGTGACAAAGTATTTAAAGTACAAATCCAAAAACATTCCCGATGTAAAAGTTTCCTCTCAAAATTTCCCCCTCTTGATGGTTCTGCTGTTCCAGTGGTTTTGTAAATTGGAAATTTTTTTGTGCATACATCGTACACTTTCAGAATGAATTCTACATAAAGTTTTATAAAGGAGGCCCCTGATCTAACGAGCATGTCACGCAAATTACTTTTGACATTTAAAAACCAATCGAGAACCATATCAAAAAATATGAGACAGTTTAGAATCGCTAGAAATAACGTGCCAGTGCCTGTATAAAACTTTACAGAATTCCTCATCCAATGCTGAATACTTAACAACACAAATAGGGCCACTGCCTGGTTTTGTATTTGGAAAATATATTTAAAACTATTTTACCCATGATGCTGTACAGAAAATTCCACCCAATAGAGAGTCACATTGAATAGAGCTCTACACAGCCCCTTGAAGCACCACAGAATGAATCACGTCTCCCTAAAAATATTAAAAAATTTGTATGTATATTTACATTTTGCAATGAACTTAAAATACATTGTTTTTATACAACCTAATACATTTATATTTCTTCATTTTTAATTTATGTCATTTACAATGGTTTGTGGGATTGTAAGTATTTTAACTTGGTCTTTTTGTCCAATTATCATTTACATTTTTCATTACATTAAATTTACACTATTTATCAAGTAAATGTTATGTTGAGTTTCTGCTCAAAACTGACTGGTTTGGTTCATGGCCTATAACACTTTTTAAAATCCCTATGAGAAAAAAAAAATGAAAGAGAAAAAATACGTATGGAACCAATAATTGATTCTGATTGGTCAGTTGCTGCATTCTGATTGTTGACTGTTGTCATAAAAAAAAAAAATCTGCATTGCTATACACAAATCCGCCGCAAACTCTATGGGCGCCGCCATCTTGCCTGCCGCCATTACTGCGTGCCTGCGAAGTGTGACGATGTGACACTTGCCGGTGCCCTCTAATGACATTTCAATGAAAGTGGATCCTGCTCATCAAAGAAAATGTGGGTAGAGGATGTCAGGCAGTGGCCAAAAACTTACTGATAAAGGTAATTTATTGACAACATAATGTAAAAATATGTAATGTAATTAAGAAGTGCATTAATTTATGACAACAATAAAACCGAATGCTGTCATTACTAGCTGTGTTGCTAATATGTTCACAAGCTTCAAATAACTATTAGGCCATCCTTAAAAATATTCTTGTTTGCCATAACCCGACCGACCCTGTCAATCTAGGACCGACCAAATTAATTATTTTTCTCTCCTTTTAGTCCGACGGACTTGCCGATTGTAATTGCGTTAAGACCCATGAATTTTTTTTACCCTTCAAACAACTAATACAAATGCAATAAAATGTGAGACACACGCAATTGACACTTTTCACACGCTCTTATGCCACACATCCATTTTCTCACGCACAGAAATATCGCGAAGCAAAGAGGACACGGAGACCGACAGACTAGACAGAGCAGGTGCAATAAAGATTCGTGAATTTCACAAATGGTTTTATTCCAGGCCTGTAGTTTTGTGCCATTGTTAAAACAGCCAACCACACAACACGCTCTTCCCGGCACAACTGGACAGCATACGTACTAAAAAAACTAAATAAAAAGAACTTTTCGTACAGCTAACATCTGCTACAGCCGCCTACGGGACCAACACGCTACTTCTGCTACTTCCTAAGCAGCAAGGCACGCAGTAATGGCGGCGCCGCTTTACTTCCGTGTTTCGCCGGATTTGTGTATATTGCTATATCTATATATCCTTTCATGCATAATAGAATACTCCATATTTTATCATATTGAAATGGATCATTCCACAATAATAGGCAATAAGCACTATTAGACCAGAAGTAAATTGTAATGTAAAGTCAGTGTTTCAATGATTTGTATTCTCTTAATGTAACCGCTCAATGCCGAGAGTTTGGCTCAGTGACTCTGGCTGATCTGAGTGTTAGTCATTACATCATTACCCTGCTGTGTGTTTGATCAACAATAAAGCCTGGTTACCATGGTCACTGATCAGTTTAGCAGGGTCTGATGAGCACAAGGAAAGGTCGGTGTTTGTGTAATTATTAATTGTGTTATGAAGTCAGAGCAGAGCCTTTATGCTCCCTGCAGCATGACGCTTGTCCAGACCTCAGCACAGAAAGATCAGTTCTTATGTCGATGATGCATCCTCCCACCTGTTGTGTGGATTAAACCAAGCATTGATAGCAGAGGTCAGTTTAAGATGAGGTTTGAGTGCATTGATGAATTCCCAACTTTGAAAAGAGCTCATCTGATCAGTAATTATAGTCATGGTGTCAGTGTCATGGTTTCCACAAAACTATGAAGAAGCACAACTATTTTATAACACTCATAAAAATAAGAATTTTTTCTTTGTTATTGTTTTCTGAAGGATCGTGTGAAACTGAAGACTGCAGTAATGATTTGGCTTTGTTGTACATTGTATATTAAATTAAAAAATAAATATCATATTTCTCAGTATTACT
This sequence comes from Carassius carassius, assembly GCF_963082965.1. NCBI lineage: Eukaryota > Metazoa > Chordata > Actinopteri > Cypriniformes > Cyprinidae > Carassius > Carassius carassius. The sequence continues at coordinate 29,667,082 of NC_081774.1, forward strand.
GTATTTTTATTTCTGGTCAAATAAATACAGGTTTGGAGAACAAAAGAGACTTATTTAAAATAAATAAATAAATTTAACTGACTCAAACTTACAATAGTGTGCATTAATTGTGTACCACAATATTCTCTACACTTTGGTCAATAATGATATAGATCTTGAAATACACATTTTATAGAAACTTAATAATAATAATTAAAATAACTCCAAAAATAATGGTCCTTATGATCATTTCCAAAGTATCAATAATTTGAATTTATTATTATTATTTTTAAATACTGTAGTCATGTACATTGCAGTGAAACTGCTTCATACATTCATATATATATAAAAAAAAATTATTTTATTTTAGCCAAGTATATTATATTTATATCTGTATATTGTCCATGTGTAGGTGAGTATTTGGTAACTATTGCATGAAGCCAGACATTTAATTACTTAGGATGCTATCCTGGCCAAAAAACACCCACTTTGGAAGAAATCCTCTGTGCGATACAGAAAGCGGTTACATGCCATTTAGAGATGCGTTTTACCTGAAATGGGTTTTATTTCACATACATAATAAAGCACAGAATATGTATAGTGTAATGCTCAGATTCACACAAAGCCTAGCATGATTTTGTGAGAGGGTATGACATGAATGTATATGCTGTCAGACACTAATGTTGTGTTTTTGCGTGCAGGTCCCGGTGTGCCTCACACAGCCGTGTACAGCACCAGAGACGGAGAATACAAGAGTGAGTCCTCAGTCTGTTACTGCATTAAAGACAGAAACACAATCACATTCACTTTATCAGCTCTGCACCCAAGATCTTGTTTTACCGGAAAGGTATTTCTCACCCAGAAGACACGATAGTAGACTTACAGTAGGTGACCAACCAGAGTGTGCCTTCTACCACCGCGAGCACCGCTGCCACATTTGCAGCATTTGACGCTGAGTGGGGCTTTAACCACAAGTTATATCAAACAAACCCATCAAAGCACATTTTCACAAATAGCCGTTACATTTGACGGCTGAAGCCGGGGAAAATGAAAAAAAAAAAAAAAAAAAACTTTATTTAAAATTTTTAATATTAACAGATGAAAATTTAGTAGGCCTACTTATGAAGTTATGTGCATTTCTTAGAATGAATTCAAACAGGATAAATGTCAAGCCTATGTGCCTGTGCATATATTTACTCTAAGCCAGTGCTTTAAGTGGCCCAAAAGAGGTGCCGGTACTCTATTATAGCCTATATATATATATATATATATATATATATATATATATATATATAAATTATAGGGGAGGTAAGGGGGGTGTCTGCGGTCTTGGGTGACGGGATGGGGGGCTTATGTTATTAGACTTCTGTAGCCTATAATAAAAGATAATGAATTTCAAACCTTAACTAAACACATTTTTATTCAAAGATCAACCGTCTGTCATTACTCTTTAGTCTGCACACAACAACATTAAAATCATGAACTCAAATGTCATTGTAAAAAGAAAAAAAAAAACAATGACTGTTGTAACAGTGCTTAAATCAGACCTTTCTGTAACGCTCACGCTAATGAGCTTAAACTTATTTTTTGTACACAGTGCCGCGAACTGTCAATCACTCCTGTACGCAAGCTGTCATCAAGCTTTAAAACAAAAAGGGGACAAAAAGGTTGTATTGTCTTTGTGCATATAGATTAATTAGATAAATGAATAGCTAAATTCGTGCCTAGCTGCCTACGGACTAGGGTATTTTTTTAGAAAAAAGATGCTGCAGCCAATGAGCAGCCGGCAGGGGCTGGTTGCAGCATGACTCAACCTCCGCAGACAGTTTTTAATGTTTATCAGACAATAACTACTCAAGATTTTGCTTTAGTATAATTTTCGGGACAATTAGGGCCAGATTCGGGATTCGGAACAACAGTTTAGATTTCGGGACTGTCCCGAATTTTTCGGGACGTCTGGTCACCCTTCCTGAAAGAGCTACTGCATTACTTCATTAGCTTGCGTCTGACCTGCAGGGAGATAATTCAGGCCTGATGGGGTGTCAGCCAGCGAGTCATCTGATTCTGACCGTGATGTTTTAATACTGAGAGTCTGAAGCCAGGAGAGCATATTAGGTGTTGTTCACTGCATTAGAATTTTTAATGAGCCGAACGTTCGCGTTTCACACACCCTCTCTGGCCACGTTGAGTTGTTACTGATAGCTGCAAAAGCGACGAATGCGCTTTTCATTTGTAAAACTCAATGGTGTATGGGTAATATAGTCTCTGCTCTCGGTGGGACGAATTAGGAAGCTTGCATTGTGAAGGGCGCTCTGAGGAGCGGCAGCGCAGGCAAAAGATTAAAACCTCTATTAAAACAGATGTCCAAATGAGCGTACCGGTACGCTAAAAGCACGTTCTGGGTGCACGGAGAGGTGGCGGTACGCTCAAGAGCTATATTTGGAAGTGGCGGTACTGAGTACCGGTGCGTACCGGCCCACTTAAAGCACTGCTCTAAGCTACACAGTATTACACCATATTTTAGATTTTAGATATTGATATAATATGAATAATGTGTTATATTATCCTAAAGAAATGGTGGCTTACTTTTCATCGGAGCATTAAAAGTGGTAGCCTATTTTGGTGAGCTAGACTACATACATGGATCCATATGCAAATGTTGCATGTTTTATTAATTATTTCCTTTATTTCAGTTAAAGGTGAGGCACTGTATAATTTCGCTACCATTATTTAGACCTTACCTAACTAAAACAAGAAACGAATAAATTAAACCTGGCCACGATTTAGCTAAATCACTCAAACTGAAAAGAATGGACGAATTAATTAAACATCCTCACATTTAAACTCAAGTTCTCTCATTATAATCACCAAAGTGCACACAATGTTAAAAATAGCTTCATTTATTGACAACTTTAGTGATTTTAAACTGAGCTGCCTTTACTTACTTGTATACAGTTTAAATAAAACTCACAAAAAAAAAAAACTGCAGCCACATTTAAATGTCTCGGTTGTAGACTTGTGAAGATTTATCGTTAATGTGGATCCCGTATTGTAACCTAAAATAATTATTCACATTCAAGAATCATTCATATTCAAGTGTTTGTGCAGGATTATTAATGCACATGCATGACAGGGAGGCGCCCTCATGATCACTTACATTTGTTCCTGGTAATGAAAAAAATTGGGGTGCCTCACATACATGAGAAATATATCAACAGAAAGCTTGAAATGTCTACTTTTAAACAAACCAATTTAAAATGAAAGCAAATACTCCCTGATTATGTAATCTGTGAAGATTGCATTTCTCTTGAAAGGCCCCTCAGTGTTGAATGTCATCTTTCAGCCGACAAGAAAACGTTTGTTTATTAATAAATCATTAAAATGTCTCCTTTTCACAATTATTAGGCTACTTCTGCCTGTGCTTTGTGGCAAACTTAACGCATGTGCTTGAACGCTGAATATATTAAGGCACATTATAGATTAGACTGTGCCAGTTTAATATGAACTTGTGCTTAGTTGAATATTGACTAATAATGAACTACTAGTAACTAAAAAAATCTTACGTTGGGGGGCAGACCTATTAAATTACTTTAAGTCTTTGTTAAAGGTTTTAAAGCATTTTATGTGTTTGCATACATTCTGCTTTCAGAATGCTCCGTAGGGAAATTGATTTTTGAAGAACTTATTTTGTTCAAGGTTTTTTTTTAAATTAATTTATTTTTTAAATTGTGAAGCGAATAAAGTCTCATGAATGTGCAGCCTTGTACACATCGATATGTATGCTTGTACAGTGGACCAATGGCCAAGGTCAGGATTTTTTTGTTCAAAAAATATTTGAACTAGCCTGCAGATCGAAATGAAAGCCCCTTAATACAACACAAGGAAACTGTATAATTTCAATGGTTTTTATAATGACCATAGCAGTTAAAGTCTTTGTGTAAATTTATGCAGCCTGCAGCCTATTCGACTATCTCATGTCTTGAAAATAACTTTTGAATTTTGAATTATTTTGCTAATGAATTTTAAGGATGTTATAATGTTATACAACCCGAATTCCGGAAAAGTTGGGACGTTTTTTAAATTTTAATAAAATGAAAACTAAAGGAATTTCAAATCACATGAGCCAATATTTTATTCACAATAGAACATAGATAACGTAGCAAATGTTTAAACTGAGAAATTTTACACTTTTATCCACTTAATTAGCTCATTTAAAATTTAATGCCTGCTACAGGTCTCAAAAAAGTTGGCACGGGGGCAACAAATGGCTAAAAAAGCAAGCAGTTTTGAAAAGATTCAGCTGGCAGAACATCTAGTGATTAATTAAGTTAATTGATATCAGGTCTGTAACATGATTAGCTATAAAAGCTTTGTCTTAGAGAAGCAGAGTCTCTCAGAAGTAAAGATGGGCAGAGGCTCTCCAATCTGTGAAAGACTGCGTAAAAAAATTGTGGAAACTTTAAAAACAATGTTCCTCAACGTCAAATTGCAAAGGCTTTGCAAATCTCATCATCTACAGTGCATAACATCATCAAAAGAGAAACTGGAGAAATCTCTGTGCGTAAGGGACAAGGCCGGAGACCTTTATTGGATGCCCGTGGTCTTCGGGCTCTCAGACGACACTGCATCACTCATCGGCATGATTGTGTCAATGACATTACTAAATGGGCCCAGGAATACTTTCAGAAACCACTGTCGGTAAACACAATCCGCCGTGCCATCAGCAGATGCCAACTAAAGCTCTATCATGCAAAAAGGAAGCCATATGTGAACATGGTCCAGAAGCGCCGTCGTGTCCTGTGGGCCAAGGCTCATTTAAAATGGACTATTTCAAAGTGGAATAGTGTTTTATGGTCAGACGAGTCCAAATTTGACATTCTTGTTGGAAATCACGGACACCGTGTCCTCCGGGCTAAAGAGGAGGGAGACCTTCCAGCATGTTATCAGCGTTCAGTTCAAAAGCCAGCATCTCTGATGGTATGGGGGTGCATAAGTGCATACGGTATGGGCAGCTTGCATGTTTTGGAAGGCTCTGTGAATGCTGAAAGGTATATAAAGGTTTTAGAGCAACATATGCTTCCCTCCAAACAACGTCTATTTCAGGGAAGGCCTTGTTTATTTCAGCAGGACAATGCAAAACCACATACTGCAGCTATAACAACAGCATGGCTTCGCCGTAGAAGAGTCCGGGTGCTAACCTGGCCTGCCTGCAGTCCAGATCTTTCACCTATAGAGAACATTTGGCGCATCATTAAATGAAAAATACGTCAAAGACGACCACGAACTCTTCAGCAGCTGGAAATCTATATAAGGCAAGAATGGGACCAAATTCCAACAGCAAAACTCCAGCAACTCATAGCCTCAATGCCCAGACGTCTTCAAACTGTTTTGAAAAGAAAAAGAGATGCTACACCATGGTAAACATGCCCCGTCCCAACTATTTTGAGACCTGTAGCAGAAATCAAAATTGAAATGAGCTCATTTTGTGCATAAAATTGTAAACTTTCTCAGTTTAAACATTTGCTATGTTATCTATGTTCTATTGTGAATAAAATATTGGCTCATGTGATTTGAAAGTCTTTTCGTTTTCATTTTATTAAAATTTAAAAAACGTCCCAACTTTTCCGGAATTCGGGTTGTATTATAATAATAATAATAATAATAATTCATTACATCTATATAGCACTTTTCTAGGCACTCAAAGGGCTTACATTGTCAGGGGGTATCTCCTCATCCACCACCAGTGTGCAGCATCCACCTGGATGATGCGACGGCAGCCATAGTGCACCAGAACGCCCACCACACACCAGCTTACTGGTGGAGAGGAGACAGAGTGATGAAGCCAATCAGCGGATATTATTTTATAAAGTTATTTTAGTTTTTTTGTTTTGTTATTTGATTTCATTTTACAACACCCAATATATAATCCAATCAGTTTGCAAACTGTCCCTTTGCACCACGTGGCTGTAGTTTTGTGAACGACTTTAACATGCGACCGACTTGCAGTTAATGGCCCTGCAGTGGTGGTACTGTGGCGGTATTAGGCATTTTGGTTGGCCACCTACTGTAGTTATGTGCTTTATCAATGGTGTCCTAAGTCCAATGCGATACACAGAACACCTCAAATGTGAGATTAACGTTTATCAAATTGTGTACACCATGTCTGTAAAGAGTGTGAGCAGAGACAAAGGAGAACCGCTGTGTGTTTAGCATAATTAGCATTGATCGGCCTCTTGGGGGAAAAAAAGGAAGCAGGACAAAACTGACTGATCTCTTGCTTTAATTCACTATTGGGAAACACAGCAAGTGATGTGTGTTTATTTTGATGCCCATATTAAGAAATAACAGTATTTTTGCACCAAGAGGTCAGGGTTTAGCAGGATAGCATGATCCTGTAAGCCCCTAGTAATTGTTGTAGCTACACCACTATGGGTGGAGAAAGTGGCCAGGACTTGCCACTGATGACTGATGAAAAAATCATACAGTATCATTAATATTTCATTATATTATTGTATGTTTTTTATCAGTGTGCTATATTACAAACAGTATTGTTTGGAGTCTGACTTTTTTTTTTTTAAGAAATTAATACATTCATTCAGCAATGATGCATTAACTTGATCAAAAGTGACAGTATAATGTTTCTACCAAAATATTTCTATTTGAAAATTCTTTGTTTTTTAATTTTATATTCAACAAAGAATCTTCAAAAACTTTAGCATGGTTTCCAAAAAAGATTACACAGCACAACTGTTTTTAATGTTAATATTAAAATAAAACATAATAATAATAATACTAATAATTATAATAATAATAAACTATTTATTCTTTTTTATTTATTAATTTATTGACCACCAAATCAGCATATTAGAATGATTTCACAAGGATTGTGTTATGTATCCTAAAAAAACAGCTTTGCAAAGGAATACATTTTTTTTATTATATATTACAATAGTAAATAGTTATTTTATACCATAAAAAAAAACATACACAATATTACTGATTACTGAATATTACTGCACCCTAACTACAGTATATTTTATAGTAGATAACCATCTACTGAATGTGATTCTCTCTGTTACCCTCAGAGCTGCTGGATGTGGAGCTCAATGAGCAGTTGAACACCACTGTGAACAACACGCAGATGCCCAAAGTAGAGTACAGAAAGATCAGCATAGAGGATTACAGTAAGTATCTTACAGCAAACTCTCTGAGTCAGTTCTTACAAAGCTGATGATTTTCAAAGCACAGTAACTTTCCCATCATTTGCACAGGTCTCAACATCCAGATCCTGAAGCCAGCAGCGTTTACAGAAACAGCTCAGTACCCCTTACTGCTGCTGGTGTAAGTGATTCACACACACAGAATAACTGATACGTTCCACACAGCAGTCAAAACACAAGAATGGTGTATTGGTTCACAGTGTTGGGGGGAATGAGTTACAAGTAACGTGAATTACATAATCTGACTACTTTAAGTAAGTAGTAAAGTAACGCTTTACTTTTTTAATTTAGAAAGAAATATCTGAGTTAAGATAAGTAACGTCTCAGTTACGTATGTAACCCTCGTTATGTAAGAAAGAGACTGACAAATGGGATCTCGCCCGAGAGCCCAATCATCTTCGAGTGGTTACAGAACGAACCAATGGTACGCAGAGTCTACGGAATTTGCATCGCGAGCTCCGCCCCGCAGAGCGGGTATATAAGGAGCAGCGCAAGCAACTCACATTCAAGTCTTCGCTGAGGAGCCGAGCCAGTGACCCGGCCATTCAGCAGAACAGCGATGTGGCAAGGGGATGTAACGTCTCCATTCCCTCCTTCAGGGAACGAGGTTTACATACGTAACAGAGACGTTCCCTTTCAGTTGGTCATGTTCTACGTTACGTCAAAAAGAGACTGACGAATGGGGTCCCTTACAAAATGCCACATGGCTGTCTTCCAGTGACCCGTGTGAGTGGTAGCACTCTGTCATGAGGCCAGCACGAGTGAGGGCCTATAGCTTACACCGAATACACTGGGTAGCATATTCCAGCTGGACATATGCTAGCAGGCTGCCTGCTCGTAGGAGGACTTACAAAGGCAGGTATCAATCAAAGGTGGTGATACACATGAACTCTGAGGTACCCAGCCCGCAGGCTTGCCAAGGGATAGACACATGCTACGAAGAGACTTACTTTGGACATACACACGTGGGATTGCCCAGAAAGGGGAATCACAACACATGGAAGCACCTAGCACCAGGGCTGGGTTTGCCTCCTCCAGGGGCAGCGCTTGCAAGTTCACCACCTGATCCCTAAAAGGAGTGGTGGGAATTTTGGGCACGTACCAAGGCCGGGGTCTCAAGACAATGTGACAGTTGTCCGGCCCGAATCCCAGGCATGCTTCGTCAACCGAAAATGCCTGCAGGTCCCCAACCCTCTTCACCGAAGCCAAAGCCGCCAGGAGCGCAGTTTTCAATAATAGAAACGTTAGCTCTACTTCGAAGGGAGCCCTCTGCAGTGCCGATAGAACCACAACAAGGTCCCAAGAGGGGACTTGCTGAGGGCGAGGCGGATTGAGCCTCCTGGCCCCTCTCAGGAACCTGATGATCAGATCATGCTTCCCAAGAGATTTACCTTCAACAGGGTCATGGTGAGCCGAAATGGCAGCCACATAGACCATCAGGGTGGAAGGAGACAGCCTTCGTACCAACCCTTCCTGAAGAAAGAAAAGCACTGACCCAATCTGGCATTTCCTGACGGTTGATGTACGCTATGGTCACAGTGTTGTCCGTACGGACGAGAACGTGCTTGTCCTTCAGCAGTGCCCTGAAGCGGTGCAGAGCAAGCCGTACTGCTAGCAACTCGAGGCGATTGACATGCCACTGAAGTCAGGGTCACGTCCAGGAGCCTGACGCAGCATGCCCATTGCACATGGCACCCCAACCCGTGGCAGAGGCATCTGTTGACACCACAACATGTCTGGACACAGGTTCTAGGGGAATGCCAGCCCATAGAAATGAGAGGTCCAACCACGGGGTGAAGGTTTGGAGGCAGGCCGGAGTGACGGTCATTTGGAGCTTGCCCTGTTACCATGCCCATCTCCGCACTCGGTCGTGAAGCCAGTCCTGGAGTGGTCTCATTCGGAATTGTCTCAGGCAATTCAGCAGTGACTGCACGCGCTCGTTCGTAAGCCGTGCGAAAATGGCGACCGAGTCTATTTCCATAATGAGAAAAGAGATCAAAGGATTCTCCCCCGGCCCTCCTCCGGGGGAAGGATTCGTCCTGCTACCATCTCCTGACGAGCTGATGTCCCCAACTCCGGGTCGCCCGTCTCATGAATGCCACTTGTCCTGACTCTTGGCAGGTTTAGGGGCAGAGATGGGCTGTGCCACCCTTCTGTGGCCGTCTCCTCGCTGCGGCCAGGGTAACGTAGGAAACCGCAGGGGGTTGCCCTCGGTGACGAGCAGGCTGAGGTGGCTGCGCCGGTGGCAGACTGGAGGCAGCAGCGGGCCGGCGGGGCAGGATATCTCTGATGGCCTCAGACTGCTTCTGGGTGGCAGAGAACAGCTGGGCAAAATTCTCTACCTCGTCGCTGAAGAGTTGAGGAGCTGAGTCTGATCAGACTCCCTCATGTCTGCCAGGTTTAGCCATAGGTGGCGCTCCTGACCACCGAAGTGGACATCACCTGACCCAAGGTGCGCGCAGTAACCTTCGTCACCCGGAGAGCAAGGTTGGTAGCGGTGTACACCTCCTGCAAAACCCCTGGGTCAGCACTGCCCGCATGCAGCTCTTTGAGCAGCTTGGCCTGGTAGACCTGAAGGGTGGCCATGGCGTGCAGGGCAGAGGCGGCCTGACCCGCAGCTTTGTAAGCCTTGGCCACAAGCGTGGATGAGAACTTACAGGCCTTGGAGGGCAGCTTGGTACCACCACGCCATGCGGAGGCGCTCTGCATACACAGTTGCATTGCAACAGAACGCTCCACTGGGGGAATCCCAGCATTCCCCTTGGCCGCTCCGCCATCGAGGGCAGTGAAGCCGGAGGAAGTACCAGAACGGTTTTGGGCAGTTAAAAGTGCCTTCCATGAACTGGTCACTTCCTGGTGCACTTCCGGAAAGAATGGAACCAGCAGGGGGTGCTGGCGATTCGCACGAGCAGCCCCAGGAAACCAATCATCCAGCCTCGAGCATTCGGGACAGGGTGGAGGATTCCACTCAAGCCAGATACTCTCAGCTGCCCGGGAAAGCATGGCCATCAGCTCGGGATCGGATTCGGGCAATGCTGGCACTCCAGAAGAGGGCAACGTAGCCAAATCCTCATCTCCCGAGGACTCAAGCCATAAGGTCATCCTCCCGAGCCTGAGAGGAGCCTGAGAGTGTCCAGCAAACTCATCCGGAAACTCAACCGGCTGCGGCGTTTGTGAAGGGGGTGTGGCCCGAGGAGGCTGGCTCGTCAGTGAAGGCTACACAGTAACCCTCAGATCACCCTGGCCACCAGCCGAAGTAGCCCTCTTATGAGAAGAGGAGCTAGAACAGGGTGTGGCGGAGGGGACTCTATACCTTTTTAGGTAGTCGAGTCTTGATCTTAACGCCGAGATGGTCATGTCCCCGCAATGAGAACATGAGCCATCCACAAACGCAGTCTCAGTGTGCTGAAAGCCCAGACACGTGACACAGCGATCGTGGCCATCACGAGGAGCGATATATCAACCGCACCCAGAAACACACGGGCGAAATGACATCTTTAAAAAGACGCAAACTCAGCCCGTTGTCTTTTAGCTCAATGGAAATAGCTCTTGTAGGTGCTGAAGCACTCAGGGGAATGCGGGAGCTGACGCAGGAAACCCAGACGAACCGCTGAATCGTGCCATCACACCAACACCAGTTGATTTGTTTGTTGATTTGTTTGTACCACTCCAGTGAAGCAGTAAACAATGTGCTCGGCTCTGAAGCGAAAGCTTGAATGTTTGAGTTGCTCACACTGCTCCTACTTTGCGGGGCGGAGCTCGCGATGCAAATTCCGCAGCTCATTTTGTAACCACTCGAAGGTGATTGGGCTCTCGGGCGAGATCCCATTCGTCAGTCTCTTTCTGACGTAACGTAGAACGTGACCAACTGAAAGGGAACACCAGTTACAGGCTCATTTGAAATACATGCCTCTAAATACATGTTTTGCAACAGTTATTATTTACCTTTCTGCATGTTTCATGGAAATTTGAACTGAAGGTTACCGGGGTTTGTACCGGAGCACTTCATCACTCGAGTGCAATGCCATATCACAAGAGCTATACTGAGCAAACCTACTAAATTACAAAACTTGTGCATACAGTGGCATGCAAAAGTTTGGGAACCCCTTGCAGAATCTGTGAAAATGTGAATAATTTTAACAAAATAAGAGAGACCCTACAAAATGCATTTTATTTTTTATTTAGTACTGTCTTGAGTAAGATATTTTACATAAAAGATGTTTACATATTGCCCACAAGACAAAAAATTGCTGAAATTATTAAAATACCTAAAAAAATAATTAAAGGTTCTTTTTTGTTTTGTTTTGTGAAACAAACAGTTAATGAAGAGTTAAACAGTTTTTTAACACGGTTTTCCCGAAAAATCCTCCATGTCCTGCGGAATCTTCCGTTTTCAGCATCTTTTGTATATTTAAACCCTTTCCAGCAGTGACTGTATGATATTGAGACACAACTTTTCACACTTAGGACAACTTAGGGACTCAAACACAACTATTAAAAAATGTTCAAACATTCACTGATGCTCCAGAAGGAAGATTAATGCATTAAGAGCCGGGGGTGAAAACTTTTTGAATTTGAAGATCAAGGTGAATTGTATTGAATTTCTATTCTGGGAAACATGCAAGTATCTTCTGTTGCTACTGAAGGGCAGTACTAAATGGAAAAAAAAAAGATATTTCTGCAAAATAAGAAAAATTTGTACATTTTCATCCTGTTCAAAAGTTTTTCAAAAGCTCTTGTTTCCTTCTGGAGCATCAGTGAATGTTTTAACCTTTTTTAATAGTTGTGTTTGAGTGCCTCAGTTGTCCTCAGTGTGAAAAGGTGGATCTCAAAATCATAGTCACTGCTGGAAAGGGTTCAAAATATGCAAAAGATGTTGGAAAACTGAAGAATCTGCAGGACATGGGGGATTTTTCTGAAGAACAGAGCTCAGTTTAACTGTTCAGAACAAACAAGCGACTCATGAACAACCATCACAAAACAAAAACAAAAAGGACAGTCGTAGATAATCCAGGTAACCAATGGTTCCCAAACTTTTGAAGGGGGTTATTTCAATAATTTCAGCTATTTTCTTTTTTTTCTTGTGGACCATATGTAAACATATTTTATGTGGTCTACTAAAGGGTTATTTTGAAGGGGGTTATTTTAATAATTTCAGCTATTTTCTTTTTTTTCTTGTGGACCATATGTAAACACATTTTATGTGGTCTACTAAAGGGTTATTTTGAAGGGGGTTATTTTAATAATTTCAGCTATTTTCTTTTTTTTTCTTGTGGACCATATGTAAACACATTTTGTATGGTCTACTAACATTTTCACAGATTCTGCAAGGGGTTCCCAAACTTTTGCATGTCACTGGTCACTGTATGAAGCTGTATATGTGATGACAACATACAAAAGTATCAGTTTTCAAATCTCACAGCATATTAAAATTGTTTTGAATTCACAATATAATATTCCTCAAGTAATTATTTGAAAATTAGGCTTTATTGTGCAATACTGTGGACCTGCAAATCATATTTTGTGTGAAAAGGAATAAAAGTTGTTGGAGTTTTTACAGTCTCTAGTGTTAATTTCAACTAGTAACTGCAGTGATTCATATGTATAAGTAAATCTTTTTAGTTCAGCAGAAATTTAGGTAAAGGGATGTATGAGCCTATGTTTGTTTCCCATGTATTGAGTGACAGCTCTCGTTTTGCCATGTTGAGAGAAATCGGGAGTAAGGGTAGAGCCATTGTGTGAACATGATGCTTACTGTAGTTCTAGACTTAATATGAACATGTGTTTACTCATCTCACTGCACAAAAACAGATTCAGTATTCCCCAAAATGAAAAAAAAAGAATCAAATGCAAATTCAGAATATTATACAAAACTCCAATAAACCACTGTCATTGCTACTGACTCTGATGATCCAATTCAACCATACCGAGCAAGCATGACACATTTCTGTTTAATTTTTGTTATTGCTGAATAGTGTTGAACTTTCTTCTCCTGCGTCATATTCTTCATGCAATTTGTTTGCTGCGCCCTCTACTGTACAGATGTGGATTTACATTTTCTTTTCTGCACTTTTGATGTGAAAGGGCTTTTACAGTTGTAAAAGAAGAACTTTTTTATAATAAAAACAAACAAACAAACAAGCCCTGCCCATATTTAAAAATCTCCAAGTAACGTAACACATTACTTTCCATACTTCACATTGCAGTAGTTCTAAGTAAATTAATTACTTTTTTAAGTAATGCATTACTTTTTTTTGTATTCCTGTAGCTCAACTGGTAGAGCACTGCGCAAAGGTTGGGTGTTCGATTCCCCGGGAACACATGATATGATATGTAAAAATTGATAGCCTGAATGCACTGTAAGTCGCTTTGGATAAAAGCGTCTGCTAAATGCATAAATTTAATTTAATTTAATTTATAATTTTTAAAAGTAACCTTCCCCAACACTGTTAGTTCAACCAAGACAGTAGGTTCTCAAAAGCATGAGAAAGATTGTACTGATGTTTTTTTTCCTTTGTGTGACCACTACAGACTGCAAAATGTAGAAGATCAGAAGCTAAGTTTTGATGTAGTGAATTGTGGTATTGTTTTGAGGCATTTGTTTGAGCAGATGCTTTGATTTGCTCTGGTAGGGACAGCACCCCCGGTGGTCAGATGGTGACGGAGCAGTTTCTGGTGGACTGGACCACGGTGCTGGTCAGCTCCTTCAACACCATAGTCATGCATCTGGATGGCCGCGGCAGTGGCTTTCAGGGCACAAACCTCCTCCACCGCATCAAGAAGAAGCTGGGGGAGTTTGAGGAGAGGGACCAGCTGGAAGCTCTTAGGTCAGATCATCCACACTAAAACTACAGCGGCTTCTAGCAAATCAAAGCAGTCGGGGAAGTCGTGGCCTGTTGGGAAGTCGTGGCCTAATGGTTAGAGAGTCGGACTCCCAATCGAAAGGTTGTGAGTTCGAGTCCCAGGCCGGCAGGAATTGTAGGTGGGGGGAGTGCATGTACAGTTCTCTCTCCACCTTCAATACCACGACTTAGGTGCCCTTGAGCAAGGCATCGAACCCCCAACTGCTCCCCGGGCGCCGCAGCATAAATGGCTGCCCACTGCTCCGGGTGTGTGCTCACAGTGTGTGTGTGTGTGTGTTCACTGCTCTGTGTGTGTGCACTTCGGATGGGTTAAATGCAGAGCACAAATTCTGAGTATGGGTCACCATACTTGGCTGAATGTCACTTCACTCATCAGTGCTGTGTTTCACACTGACATCTCTTCTGTGATTCCCTGCAGAGTGATATCACAGGAGCCGTACATTGACAGTTCAAGAACTGGAGTTTATGGAAAGGTGGGTTTGCCTGTTGAGTGTAGTGATGCTACTAACTTCACTGCATTTTTGAGTGGTGTGAGAATATTGAGAGTTGTTTACATAATAGTGATTTTTTGTTTTTCAAAAACACATTTTTCCAATAGGTGGTGAGATAGCATGGCAAAACGCTTTTATCTCACATTAGGCCAAGGTATTTTATGTACATGTTTTAAAATTTGTATTAATATTTTGAATTGGCTTAATTGGCTTCATTTTATATTTTCATTTTACATTACATTTTTAAATATAACCATTTAGGTTTCACTTATTTTTGTTTGAATTATTTTCATTTTTTAGTTAGTCATTTTAGTGCTTTTTATTTATATTTTATTTTAGCTACAATATCAGTGAACAAAAGTAGTTTTAGTTTACTATAATAACCGTGACCGCAAAGTGATCATTATTAAATTTTGATGAATGATTTCTAAGAAGACATTTCGAGTATCTGGAATAGCATACAGGGATGATTCATTCAGAATAAAAGCAGGAACACATAGTGAGAGTCTGTTTTGATTTCATGTTGCCTTCAGGAGGTCTGTATTGATGTGATGTATGATTGCATCATTCAGCATCATTCCTGCATCACCTGTTTTGTCTGCTTCAGGCATATGGAGGATACCTGGCCAGCCGACTATTACGCTCAGATGATAATCCAAATATGTTTAAATTCAAACTCAAGTGTGGCACGGCCATCTCTCCCATCACTGATTTCTCTTTATACGGTATGATGTCATGTCCAGTGTTTCATCAGAATAAAATGGACTCATTTCAATGGTACTCATGATCTTCTGTTCCGCAGCTTCTGCGTTTTCTGAACGCTATTTAGGAACACCCCAGGCCAGTAAGAGAGAATATGAGGTAATGTACAGCAAAAAGAGATGGTTGAGGGGTCAGCTCAGACAAATCTGTTACCAATGCAGGATAGTAACTGATTACATGTAATCTGGATTGTGAAATCAGATCACAAAAATTAAGTTCTCGTACTTAGATCACATAATTGAAAATGTTAAAGGTGCACTAAGCGATTTTTGCCGAACGATGTTGATATTTGAAAGCACCAAAACAAACACGCCTACAGCCCGACAGGACCATAACACTTTGACCTACAATATCTAGATTTCAAGTTAATATTTCAATAATTTCAAAAGATTTGCTTGTTCATTGATGTTGATTAATGGTAATTTTATTTATCTTTTTTTTTTCAAAACAATAATAATCCCATTTAAATCTATAAACAAGTTATTTCCAAAGTAATCTTAAAGTAATCCAAAAGTAGTAAGAATACATTACATGTATTGAGTCCTGATTGAGTCTGAATCTTGATTACATTACTGAGTACAATATGTAATTTGTAATCAGTAACAGACTACAATGTTTAAGTAATCTCCCCAGGACTCTCTCTTACATATGGTGTTGGCTTGTATATTTTCAGATGGCGCGTTTAACAGACCACATGGAGCAACTGAGGGACAAAAATCTCTTGATAATTCACCCGACGGCTGACGGTAACCTTTGATTTAAACAAAGCTTCTTGTGCTTAACTTTAGTTCTTAAATACATGCTTTTTTTCATTTGTTTAACTGACACTGGATTGTGTGTAACATTTCTTTCTTTACACACAGAGAAAGTCCATTTTCAACACACGGCCAAATTTATCACCCACCTGATAAACGAGAAAGCTAATTATACATTACAGGTAAGAGCTGATCAGCAGTTATTTAAAGCTCTTATGTTTCTGAATTACTTAACATCTTTTTAGTGACGTTTGTTCCATCAAAATTCACTATTACTGTTACATATACTGATCTGAACAAAAAACTAAACACTAACACTATTTCAACTACATAGCAATACACTTGAAACCAGCAACATGCTAAAAACACTCTGAACAACCAGATAATAAAATGCTAAAAATATTCATACACCGTTAGCAACATGTCAAAAAACTCAGACACCCTAGCAACAAACATAAACACTTGGACACCCTTAACCAGATAATAACATGGTAAAAAAACATTGTACATCCTTAGCAAAATATTAAAACACTTAAGACACCCTAGCAACAAGCTAAAAACACTCAGACACCCTAGCAACAAGCTAAAAACACTTGGACACCCTTAACAACCAGATAATAACATGGTAAAAAAAACATTGTACATCCTTAGCAACATATTAAAACACTCAAGACACCCTAGCAACAAGCTAAAAACACTCGGACACCCTAGCAACAAGCTAAAAACACTCGGACACCCTAGTAACATGCAAAAAAACACTCAACACCCTAAACAGCCCGATAGTAATATGATGAAACACTCATACACTCTTAGAAACATGTTACACTCAGACAACCTAGCAACTTACTAAAACACTCAGAAACCCTAGCAACCACATGGACAAGTGCTAAATACCACTCAGAAATAAGTAGTTATGTTGATGTGTATGACAGATTTCTTAATAAAACAGGATATTCTCCATCATTCTTTCTTTACTCGCATTCAGAATCAGACACATTAATGTAGTAAAATGATTTGTTCTTGACTGAATGAGTGTTTTGTTTGTCTGTCAGATCTACCCAGATGAAAGCCACGTCCTCCACTCGAGAGAGTCGCAGCTACATCTGAGTCAGTCGCTGGTCAACTTCTTTGTGGAGTGTTTCAGACCCCCAGAGATACTGATTGAAGAAAAAGTGGAGCAGGACAATGAGGATGATGGTTAGAGTTCTGCTCAGATCCAGCACATGCCAGCTTACAGCACAATATGCAAACTCCTCCTCTCACCCCCCAACCCCACCCCCATGGTAGTTCTGATGGCTTCTCTTGAGCCTCTGCATGGACCACACCCCTCAACTCTGATTGGCTCATGGGCTCCAGGAATAAATCTGAATGACTTGGTGATACAAGAACCAGTGGAGGTACATGATGATCCATTTCATACTCACAGCACCACACGAGCAGTGCCAGAAAACCAGCTGGACATGTGTGATTCGGTCAAAACTCTTTTGCTTGTGTTCTGTAATTCATGCATTGCTGACAGAAAGCTTTAAGAGACGACAGCACAATATACAGAAGAATGATTTGCAGGAAATAAAAGCTGCAGATTTACACAATAGCATAATTTTTTTCCGGCTGCGCAACGTTCTGATGAGTTCAAACCAGTTTAGGTCCTTTATATGTGTATAAACGTCCTTGTGAACCCATTCGTTTCTGTCGTCAATGTCATCGTTATCTGGCCTATTTGTGCTGAATGAATTTGTGCGAAATTTTTATATAACCATTTCATGTGTCAGTTGAATGTGGTAATTTACATAAAAAAATTGGAACTGAACAAATGTGCATAAATCATGTACATAAATTCCAGTCAGTTTTTTGTTCTGTGCATTTCATGAGGCTATTTGTTCATCAAATGTGCTACTGTAAAACAGATGCTTTAAAATCAGTCAATTGTTGTATCCATATTCGCGTCCGCATGACGGCACAATGGCATATTGTTCATCTGTGAATCAGCCCATTCTGAAAAGGACAGTCTTATTTATTATTTGAGTGCAGCTGCAAATGTCTATGGATATTCATATAGTCACTGTGCCTTATTGGAGTATACCTGCTAAAGACAGGCAGTCCATGAGGTAGGATGAATCATTCATGGAAAATTTATGGGGGGAAAAAAAGGAGTTAAGGAATAAAGTTATGTTATCAAAGAAAACCATGCCACAATCCTGCCAAAAACATTTTCTTGACAGTCCTGTGTACTAGTTGAGCTGTAAAGTAATCCAGTAGATTAACTGTGAATACAGGACTAGCGTCTTTGGGCAGGTCTGTGTTTTGTTTGGGGTTTTTTTTTTTGTCATATGTGGTTACAAAGGTCTTTAAAGAACGTTTTGCGTAGAATATATTTTCTTGCTCTATAATTTGGCATGGTGGCAAGATGGTTTCTTTTGTTTTAATGCATCTATTTACGTGTCGTTACTTTTGACAGCTTGAATGTTCCTATGTGGTTCCACTGAATTTATTGTTGTAAGTGAAATCCTGTCTTGTAAGCAGATTGTGCACTGATGTGTAAATTACAACTATTTTGGTCCCTACTTGTGTGTACCTTGTACATAAAGCATTTTGAAAGCTATTTTGTTTGTTTCTTCATATACTGCAAGTTTCTATATGGCTGCATTTATGTTGTTCACATTAATTGAACAGATCGTTACAACGTTTTGTTTTAGCCATCACAAATTACATGCATGTTCCTGCAAAAGCAGTCTGTCCCCTTGTGGTGCTAATCTGAAATGAATGAGGAAATAATTCAACAGGACTAGTTATTTATCAGACAAAAAGGGTTTATTTTCCAGTGTTTTACAATGTGTGTTCACCACGTGAGCAGACCCAGCATGATACAAACAGTTAGGGAAGCATTGTTCACACACAGGGAGACTGAAGACCCCCCAGAGATGATTAGCATGGTCACCTTCACTCTCCCAGGCCTCTTAACCTCACCTCTGTTTCGTACAATACTTACAAATAAAGAAACTGATGCAATGAAGATGACCGGAGGAAGAGGAGCAGCTAAAACTTGTAATAGGTATGTACATTTAAGTTAGTTACTTTACAGGAATATTTAAAATTCAAGTCTGGTTGAAAGACCAAATGCAAAACAATAATGCATTAATAAAATAGTGTTAAGACCCAGGAGGAATGCTGTAGGAATGGAAGCGTTCTCATTTTTCCATGAACGAAGGAGAGTTTAAAAAACATTAAGGTGTATTTTTTTTTTTACACCTTAATGTATGTGAGGTGTGGCGCCTTCAACAACCCAAGACCAGTATTCTATTTAATATGAGGCACTTTCATGATCCAAAGACACCTGATTTGTTCTTTAACAATTCATTCTTTTCCCATCTATTTTTCCAGCTTTATGCCAGAGACAGTAATCGCGTCTCAGTAGTCGTAGAACAACAAACAGCAACATGTACACTGCAGATTGCATCAGCGAAAACTGAATTCCTTTTGTCTTCCATTATTTAAAAAAAATGTTTACTGTGCCGAGTGTCTGCCATGCACTGCACTTAAAAACAGAAACACGAAACAGACATCGCTCCATAGCACAGCACGCGAAGCAGTCCAAACAGGCAGAATAAACAAAAAGCACAGAAAGGGGAAATATATACACTTCAAAAATTAAAATGGCAGTTTTTTTTTTTTAGCATAAAAAGCAAAGTTGTTCTTGTTTTGGTTACTGAAGTATCTTATCGCAACACCGGGGACCTCTCTACACTTCCAGCTAAATAAATCTTTTATCAAGGCTCAAGACACTCTAGTCTTCTCAACATCCTATTGACCTACCTGCTCAGCCTATTTCTTGGTTACTTTCCTTTAACTTTCAAGCCATTTGGACTACAACTGCTCCATGATGTGACGTCTCGAATCTAAAATCTATAGTCGCCGGAATTCAAGCTCTGCTAGTTTTTCAGCAATACTGCACTTCGGCCAACATTGAGAGGGCCTCTGTTCACTGTACAACATTGGATAGGTACATAATTTCATTCACAGAAGGAAATATCACAGGATGTTTGAAAAACATTTCTTGCAACTCTCAGAGAAGGCTCAATAGCAATTTCATATGCACTTTATCACGATCTCACATCACACACGCACTTTCACTCACGATATCGACTCTTGATGCCAACATGGCTTACAAGCATAGCTCAAGTACTTTAAAACATGTCTATACTCAGACACTCAAACTGTGTTCTCATATATAATATACATGAGCGCACACTCACACACACTTTCACAGGTACTGATAGAAACGGGAACGGACCACTTGAGCACCAGAGAGTTTGTGAGGGTGGGCATCTGCAGCCAGGCTTAGGCTCTTGCTCTGAGCGCCTGCTACATCTCCATTAAGGAGCTGACCCATGTGGGAGTGCGAGGACCCAGTGGAGAACAGGTCCCGTGATCGGGAAGAGTGCAGGTCTAGTACGTCCATACTAACTTCGGGGTTGCTGGCTCGGTGTCGCTCTCGAGCGATCCAGTCTCTGATGGAGAAGTCCTGCGAACTACATTTAGGCTTTAAGCGATCCATAGCTGAGAGCTCATTGCTCTCGACTCTTTGCCAGTCCCCAATTACCGACAACTCAGCAAAGTCCCGCTGACCACCCATAGTGTGCCTGCGGCGGATGTTGCTTTTCCGTTTACTTCGAGTCTCGGGTGACCTGGTGCGCTGGGAACCCACCCCAAACATGTCATCTGCTGACGTCC
Source organism: Carassius carassius (assembly GCF_963082965.1). Classification (NCBI taxonomy): domain Eukaryota; kingdom Metazoa; phylum Chordata; class Actinopteri; order Cypriniformes; family Cyprinidae; genus Carassius; species Carassius carassius. The sequence continues at coordinate 29,687,883 of NC_081774.1, forward strand.
TCAGTCGACTCTTTAACCGGTCTGTGATTCTGAGTCGCCACATGGGTTCGGTTCGCTCTGATTCGCTGCGAGAGGAAGAGCTCAGACTGCCGGTGGAGCGGCCTTTGACTGCCTCTGGTGCTCGCGAGAGTCGACTGCACTCCTTGTCGCTGCGGTTCCCATCTGCTGAAGACTCGCTGTCTGTCTTCTGCCGACTTCCTCTCTTGCGTGCCAGGGTGTCACATGCGATGATTAGATGGGAGGGGATTAGATTGGGTACATCTTGCAAAGGTGTGATGCTGTGCTCCGGTTGGTTGCTATCGTCAGTCGGCCCGCTATCTTGGCCACCAGCAAAGACTGATAAATCACTCTCACTGTCAGTCTCCATGGGCCTTCCCTCACTGATGAGCTCGCTTCTTTCATCGTCAGCATCATCCTCGCGGCTTTCGGCAACAGATTGTCCCTCCGGACTGAGGGCGATGGACTCAACCCCTGTGTGGAAGGTCATGGAGGAGGTTGTGGAGTAATCTGACGTGATAGAGCAGACCTCAGCTCCTGGACCCATTCCTGTGCTCTCCATCCAGTGGCCAGGTGTCCTCCCGTGCCTCATCCTGGGTACTGAGGCCTGGGAGCTGGTGCTGTTAAGCGTGCCCAGATCTGAGACGCATCCATCATCGTAGTTGGAGGGAGGATCGGACAGGGAACTCTGGCGAGTCATGTGATAACTAGGTTTGGGCGACGTGATGATCTTGGGTAATGGACAAGTCTCCTGGGGCAGATGTTCGGAAATGAGCTGCTTGTTTCCAGAGGTTAGTTCAAGGCTGTCTCCTGGGCTTTGCTCATCATCCTCTGTCCTTTCTATTTGGTCATCAAGTCCAACCTCACTCTCAGCATCCTCAGTTTGGTCATCAGCAGGCCAATTTGGATCATTTTGCACTGGAAGATCATTCTTAGAAAAACTAGCGTCCAGATCGTCGTCAGAGCTACTCGGCTGAGGCTTGTCCTTAGGCTTTTTGCGTTTGCGACTAGCAAAGATGGAAGTACGCAGCAGCTCTCTACTATATTGGTCCTTACCAGATCCCCAGGAACCCTGCTACAGGACCAAGCACATAAAGACAAGTGTAAGTTTATAGCGCACTGTGAACAATCTCAAGGAATTGGATTCTGAAGCAGGAATAGTCTCCTTTTGTATACAGAGATTTTGTAATCATCTCAAAAAGTACTCACCTTCGATTTAGCAGAGTCACTGGTGGTTGAATCTGGTGGAACAAGGAGAGAAAGGGGTAAGCAGGCTATTTCAAGTGGAATACAACAGGGACAAAGAGCCAGAGACAAGGGGAGACTGAAATATAAATATCCTTCACCACAACAGCAGTGGAACGGCACAAACAGTGGAGTAATGTAGAGATCTGAGAGATGAAGGCGACACAGATAAGCCATCACACATAGAGAAATGGAGGAAAGAGAAATGAGTGATGACAGGAACCCGGCAGTGTGCAGTAAGACAGGAGGCAGCTCATGCACACATTCACACAGATTAAACCGCCAATCACTGACAAACACACACAGAGCCAGCAGATCGTGTCTACAGGCATTCTTTCCCAACTCAGAGACATCACCAAGGCAGGGATGGACATCCTAACAGCTATGTTTTAAGGGGTGAGAATTGACGTGAATCTGGTCGGAAACCAAACGCTGCTGCTATTTTCAAATGGCTGAGTGTGCTTGATTCTTCACTTTTGTAAACCTAAATGCATCATAGGATAAATATGCATGCCTATTAAGTCACTTATTCACAAAAAAACTTGAAAGCATAAATGTTTAATTTTGTTTAGGATGTTAAGTTTTGGGTTTTTTCACCTACTTTGTAATTTTGTAGCTTTACTGTGCTTTGCTACTGAGGTGGACTATGCGATCTCCACAGTCTGCACTTCCACTGGTTGCCACCACATCCCGTCTCTGTCATTTTCATGAGCAGCTAAACGGATCAGTTCTAACCAACGCTAGCGTTCAAGCCTAAAGTATACTTTGTCCGAATTGGATATAGAATTGGATATAGAGACAGAACGAGTCCACTGTGCCGAACTCGTCCATCCACAGATGAGAAAACTACACAGACACGGCTGTGGGCGAGATTGAGCGGAACGCAGAAAAAAAAGTATACCAGGCCTTCAGGCACACAGCACCTGAAATTACCAGCTGAATGTCCGAACTATGTTGTCTGCATGTCCTTTTACAGGTAAAATCAGTCACTTGAGGAACCGTGTTTGTGTTTAACAGCATAACATGGAGATGTTAAATGAATTGCAGATGCAGATGCAGAATGAATTAAAGCACTGATATGACAAGGGACAACAAGGGTCAGATATGACAGGAGGGCAGAAAGGGGCTAAAGGGGCCAAAGCTACGAGGAGGAAACGAGCCCTTACGACTGGCTTCTTCACCACTCAAAAGCCCCTTTGCTCACTCTCCATCAAGAGATACTGATGCTTTTGAATGGTACGATATTGGTCGGGAGATTTATGATTTGAGCCGGCTCAGCCCCTCACCACACCCCTTCAGACATCAATGACAGTTACTGTACGCCACAAGACTGGAGGAAATCCTGAAGACCATACCATGCTAGAACTCCTCGCGGTCAGCTTCAGAGACAACGAGAGACAGCAAAGAGGCTTTTCAGACACATTACACCATCACAGCTCTGTATCCTCTCTGTTAATAATAGTCTTATAAGATATGAAACGTGCAACATGACGATGACAAATATCAACTTCTCTGACACTCTTTTTTTGTTTCTTTTGTTTTCTGCTGGGTTTGTCCCGGATTCGCTTTCAATTTATAAGAATCAGGGATTTCTGCAGACTAGGCAGCTACACTGGGGACAACACTCCTCCTTCTTCCTACAGTCCCAGCTGTCCATCACAGACATTACAGAGTCCATCAGTGACATCACCGAGTGATAGACGCCGCCCACTTGGCCTGTGTCAAGATTGGGTAATGTGTGAGCAGTGCTGGACAGGGACAAGGGAGAAGAAAAACACTACAGACAAGATGGGTCAGACGGGTAAACCTTTGGTGGTTTATCATTGATTTTTCCATTTCTTTTGGGAAAGAACACGCCGGGTTAGCACAAGAGAAGGGTAAGGAGGGAAAAGAACTGAAAGAAAAGGAGGAGTGGAGTCATAACCGAGACTTAAGCATTAGGGGAGGGATGACAATGAGTGAGGTTCAAACCAATACAAACCAAATCAAAAGGAGAATTCTGGAGAAATCAAAGCATTGAAATAAACAAGTCTAAAACAATGGTGGAAGGTAAAGAAAGAACTCAATGGGAAAAGGTTGATTCATAAAGCTTCATATACATAGGAACTATTTTATCCAATTTTCAGACAGCTCATTTAATATGCATGACCAATGCAAAATTGCTAAAATAGTTCACCTTTACATATGCACCTAGACATTTCTGGCAAGCTTGCTTTTGTTTGCTCTAAACACTGAAAGATCTAATGGAAAGCAAGAGCATCTGCTAATCATTCGAAATATATTAAGAGAGTGTGAACATACAGACACAGTAACATCTGAACACACTTAACGTCTCACTTTTGTTAAGTAACACATTCATTCTCCTAAACTCATATCCCTAGCCTGGAACGGTTGAACTATGAATGCAAGATTACCTGAGACGTCTCCCGGTGACGGAGCAGTGCGGCCAATGTTGGTCAGCAGATGGTCAATATTGGGCACAGGCTGAGACTGAACTGTGCTCTCTTGCTCCACGCTGGTCTGACATAAACAATAAGAGAGGTAAAATTCATATGTCATTTAAATGAGACGTAGTGAACTTTCAGTGCCGTTTTAAGCAGTACATGTATGAGCTTAACATGAGCTTTCTATTTAAAACACAGTTTGCAAAGATTATGTGAGAGCAGTGGCAGCTTCAACCTCCATGCAAACGCTTGGGGCCTTGGTGGGTCTATAATGTCCATGAAGTGACTGAAAAAAACCATGTGCTCTTATTAACCAGCAAACCAGGACTTAAATTCAAATTTACAGTCTGCTACTGCATGAAAGTGAAGAGCAGAAAACAGTGAAATCTGTTAGTTTATTAGTTCTTTGTTGGTTTTGTATTCAACTTTTGGAAAGACAAAGCAAGTCTGCATTTAGCAGCAATGGACTTAACTCACAGATCAGTATCCACAGCCATTTAAACACAAAGCATGGTGAGCACTGTATGCTACGAGTTAAAACAGCTCTCAAATTCTGTATAAAGATGCAAAGCTGCATGAAGCTATATAAAAGTAAGCTTCTAACTTGCCTCACACCCTAGTTTCAGAGATACCTGTAATGCAGCTTTTGTTCTGTAAAATTGAAATAATGCATCAGGTCTGAACTCTCCTTGGGGTCCCAGAATGATAAATCTGCCCCAGTAAGAGAATAGGAAGTTCTTCAATGTTATCTGTGACTAAATAGTTCTACACAAGCGAGGTGGACCAGGTGGAAATGAGACAAAAGAAGAGATGAGGATGATGTTTCTGACCAGTGTTACCCTGGAGACCCAAGTCTCCATTTCTTGGAGAGTGACAGGATGGTGATGTTTGTTTGGGGCTCAGAAATCCACTCAGTGAAGAATGGCAGAAAGCTACAGACTCACCGTTGGCTCTTCATCTCCATCTTCTGTGAAGAACCAATCATACTGTAGAAGAGCAAAGCAGAACGTTCAGCAGAATTCAGACATCGATTTACACACACATGAAAGGAAAAAGCTCTTACTTGCTGAATGAGAGTCTCAACGATCTTGTAGTGATCAGGCATGTGCGTGACCATGTGCGTCATGTTGTCTTCAGAGGTTCTGACAAGAGTTGGGCCAAACACAATGGCCAGGTTACGTGGCTCCATCTAATTAAATACAAAAAAGCTTCAATTAATGGCTTTCATCTCTTTTCTTCTCTATATGTAATGGAAATTATTGACATCACACAACAAGGATTTGCGCTTCCAAGTTCTTTAGACATGTATTGACTGCAGAAAACACTGCAGTTTTAACGATCAGATTATATTATTTATTTATTTTACTTTCATGAAAGAGATGATTTACAGTAAAATAGTAGTATCTACAAAAGAATTAAAGTATTTCCAGTCATCATTTCTTATAATAGGTTGTTGAACTCACCTAGACAGGGTAAATCAGGGGTGCCCAACCCTGATCAAACACAACTAAACCAACTAATTAGGATCTGAAGGAGCATTGATAAAGGGTTGGAAATGAACTCTGCAGGAACAGGGTTAGGCACCCCTGGGGTAAATGAACATTTACAAAGCTCATACCTTGTTTTTCTCACAGTTTTCAGAGACCGTTTTGAGATGTCCAGAGAGGAACTTGAGCGTTTCATAATGATGGTCTGGTAACTCATGAATCTGAGCAGAATAAACAGTACATATGATTTAAACCTGTTATCTGTTGAGGATTTTATTGCTGATTTAAAGGATTTGTCTTTCTCCAATCTAGTAAATGCCAGTATTTAGTAAATCAACAGAAGTCTTCAGATAAACCGTACCAGTCTCTTCAGTGTCTTTAACCGCTCAACAGGGTCCTCCATTCGATTGCCATCAATAAAGTTGGAATATTTTTCTATGATCAGAGCAAACAAGCATTATAAGAACATTCCGGAAGTATATTAATCGCCACGCCAAAAAATGTGCTATAAAATATTACAACTACACATACACAAAATCTAAGATTCAATACAAAACTTATTGTACATTTTATTATTTAACGTTTTACTGTACATTTTATTATTGTACATGTGTACATTTTATTATTTAAATGTAAAAAAATCTGTCTTTTATATGATCATGCGAGTTATCACCTATGTTGTCCTCTAGGAGTCCTTCCTCCACAAGTGGAGAAAACAGAGCTTAGATACAAGTCTTTCTTAGATACGAGATGGTTTCTATGAGCGACAGCACACTGTATTTTCCATGTTTTTTGTCTAAAGCCAGAAGATCAATGTGTCTCACCATTGGTAAACAGAGGCTCTGGAAGTTTCCTAAAAAAGGACTTCAGCAAACTGCTGATCACATTGAGGTCTCGCCACTTCTGCTAAAGAAAATAAAAGCATAAAGACCAGGTCCGTCTTTATGGGACAAGCTCACATATCACACAACACAAGGTGTAGACTCACGTCATCCTGGACATCAATGTCTGTCATGCCTTTAGTGTCTAGTTCCTCCTGCATGCTCGAGATGGCAGCGTTGTTTCCAGGGACTCTGTAAATGCCTGTGTACTCCAACCCTCTCTCCTCCACCAGCTTACAACACACCTCCACGATCAAAGGAACAAACTGTAACAGATAGTAATCAGTGTTATTTTTAATATCATATAATCTCACAAATCTAAAAAAGCAGGTCATTTTTCACCCCAAAGTCAAAAATAGAATCTATTTTTTGAACCCATCCCATCATGACATGAATTTTATTATTTATTTACATGAATTTCATTATTTGATTTACTTCTCTGTACTGTAATATAAAAAAAAACAACAACATTATACTAAATATTTAAATGTAAAACATTAAGACACATTCAGAGGGAAATAACTAATAATGTCACAATCCATAAAGGCTTAAAGTTTCTTCATTCAAAACCTGATTTATTTTCTTTCCCATTTGCTCGTGGAGTGACATGTACTACTTGAGTTTCACCTATAAATGGTCTAATTTGCATTATTCACTAGTGCATTTGTAATCTCCATTTCTTACTCTGTTGGTTTGCGCAGGTGGGCAATTATCCAGTCGCACTCCAAACGTGACGCCAGCAGTGGGCTTCTTATCTTGAGGCTTCTTCTTCAGTCCTGGAATTCCTCTCTTCCAAGCGGCTTTATCTCTCGGAGGACTGGAGTCATCTGAGACGCATATCGCTGATATTAACATCTCACTGTGAATACGATGGGTTTCAGTGTTATTTCATAATGCCGTGTGCTACCTTTACTCCTCTCCTGTTCATTCCTGGGCAAGTAGAGGCTCTGACTCTTACTGCTGCCACCAAGCAGAGTGTGTCTAATGCTGAGAGACTGCCGTGAGGTTTTGGGTGACGGCTCCGTCTTACTGCTGGGTGCACTGTAACAACACACATATTACTGAACACAAGGCAATCTTACACAGCTCAACAATATATGCAAGGAAAGAAGAAAAAGGGAATGTTAAAAAAACATCAAAAGCTAGTGAGCTGTGCACCAAGGCAATATTTTTAGTCATCACAGGAAGACTTTCAACACAAAACGTGTGCTTGCTGCAGAATCAACTGGGACTGCACAATTTGGGGGGGATTTAGTGTAATTTTTTAAATAAAAAGCTCCAGATTAGACAAATATAGTTTAAAAACAATAATATGACTAAAATACTAATACGGTCAATACTATTAATTATTATTATTATTACCACTTCTACTGAATAAAAATGAAACCATAAATATTCCTAATTTCATTAAAATAGAATAGAAAACTTAATTCAAATAGAATACTGTCAAAAATAAAACATATTTTGCAGTTAACCTGTAAAATTACAACACTACCATAAAGCTTTTTTTTTTGACAGAAAACCACAGATATTCCTTAATGCATCTCTTTTGTTGACAACAGCTGATTTGTAAGTGGTTTTTATTACAACTTTGGGAAGGTGGTTGGCACTTGTTTCATCTCCAATAGGGGTGTAAAGGTACAGTAAAGTGTCAGTTTACTACATACTTTGGTTTTTAAGTCACTGTTTGGTGTTTTTAGTACAGAAGATGGAAAAGAAAAAAAGAAAAACATTTCTTTTTAAACACTGAACAAACTAGGGCTCTGTTTTCAAATAAAAAAGTCTGTCATTACTTATGCAAAACTCATACTGCTCATACTGTTTATGGTGCTGCTGTAAATGGGAAAGAGAGTTGGAGTGCGTCTTTCAGGTGTAAAATAGTTTTGCAAAAAGTAGAATAACTGCACATCTCATGTTTAGGGCAACTTGAATCTTGCGGATTTCGCGCAGCAGCTTCCTGTGTCTTCTGTTAGTATTCAAATGTATCTGAAGTATCAAAGTATATCGGTATACATTTAGTTTTTTTTATAAATAATTTGAAAAAGACACATATTAGTACACATACTATTTCCAAATGCAAGTTATAATCGACACAAACTCTGAGCTGATGCAGAGAATTTACTGTGAACCGAATTGCTGCAAGATACTAATAGCACCAGAGTCATGCTACACTCTGGAAATACATAATGCATGTATTTATTCATTTAAAAGCTTTGCAATTTGAGAATTGTGCTAAGCCATACTGTAATTTTGTGTGTGGCTATGCCTGTTGTTTGTTGTTCAGTGTGAGTGACAGCTGACAGAGCGCTTCATTTCAGTGAGGCAGCTCACTAAGATTTGGAACAGGGCCTTCATGACATGACATGATCTTTACCTCATTGATATATATTCCTTGAGCTTTCTGTTGATCAAATCAGTGCTGGTTACGGCAGCATTCTGAAAACACAAGACAAAGAATCATAAACATTGTGGTATCATGTAAAGCTGAAAGTACAGCAACATTAATCTAATTGCGTGTTAAAGGAAACCAGTTTCTCTGGCAAACACAGGAGAAGAACATTAACAAAAAGCCTACCCATAATCCTCACACCTTCAGTAAACAATGTCACCTTGACACTGATTTCAGCAGATGGCAAAGCGCTGTTGTGTTAGGAGTAATCTGGTTTTCACATGGTTTCTTTTCAGGACAAAGTTATGCAATACTGTGATGCTTGTGCATTCAACTCTGAGAAACAGACATGGCTCACAGACTTCACATGATGATTTTAATCTACAATGATTTCCTGCTCATATTAGTTTTTTATGAGGTTGTTCACATGACATTTTAAACGTGTAATCAGACACGGTTTAGAAAGGAGTCAAGGATTGAGAGGTTATCCTATCATCCTCTGTTGGTAGATGCTGTAACTACACCATTATGTTGTACACCATTTATGGTGTTTACAAATTAGCTGTGTATTCAAATAGCACAAATTGCAAGCAAGATATAGATCACAAACATATTACTGTATACAGCAGATGCTTTATCAGAGCCTTATTTTTAGAACACACATAAAAGCATAAAATTGATTTTTCCTTGTCTGCTGCCTTTGATGTCACAGCAGGCTAGGCGATTGTGAAGGCCAATTGGCCACCAGCCATTCCAGCTTTGTCCTGTTGTCATTTCCCTGCAGTTACAGTAATTAGTCACATGATGATTGGTTCAGAATTGGTGTGCCCATTAACAAGATGCCAAATACTCTTTAACTGTTTTTGCATCCAGTTCATCCAATCTTGGCATGTCCAACAGAAGGAAACAAACATGCAGCCATGGCCAGTTTTGATTCACATCTGTTGACCTTTTATACCTAGTATTGAGGTGTCACTTCATTAATGACTTAAATTCTGAACTATACTTGCATTTTGATACTTAATGCATGTGTACAGCTGAATGCAGAGGATACTTCATTTGATAGTGTGCAAACATGTGCACTACAATATCCTTCTAGAAGTTTTGACAGATTTTTACTTGTTTAAAATACAGTTATCTATAAACACCCTCACACAAGCGCTTTCCAAATCAGACATCTATTATCAGACATCAATGTGACATCTATTACTGCCTAGTAGTTTATTTTTGCGCCTCATCCATTTCTTCTGACCGAGAAACACCAGACCTGTGTTTGCACCTTGTGGACAAACTAATTAATAAAAAAAAAGTGTAAGCGGAGCATACAGGGTATACAGAATAAGATCTGGCTTTGCATGCATACTATGCTGACAATGAAACTTACATCACACCACTGTATAAATACCTTAGCTGTCAAAGTCAACAAACCTCCTCATCCAGGTTGCTGTTTTCTTGAATGACTCTTATCCAGGACAGCATGTCTTCTCGGCCTTCCGCCTGAAACAGATACTCGCAGTCTGAGGTCGTTAGCCGCAGGACATTCTTACGCTTTGTGTCGCTGTAAGAGATGTCAATCAAGCAGGCCTTGATGCTGATTGAAAGAGGTTCATCCTCCAGTTGAGAGTTGACGTGAGAAAGCCCCTCCTTTTTGTCTTTATAGAGGTAGAGGGAGTGTCCCCGCAGCACTGCATACATCTGTTTCCACGGCCGCATACCGCCTCCTACTCGCTGTAAACAGAAAAACACATGTAAAAGGTCATGATCAGTGATCTACAGTCGTAGCCAAAAGTTTTGAGAATTACATGAATATTAGTTTTCAAAAAGTTTGCTGCTAAACTGCTTTTAGATCTTTGTTTCAGTTGTTTCTGTGATGTACTGAAATATAATTACAAGCACTTCATACGTTTCAAAGGCTTTTATCGACAATAACATGACATTTATGCAAAGAGTCAGTATTTGCAGTGTTGGCCCTTCTTTTTCAGGACCTCTGCAATTCGACTGGGCATGCTCTCAATCAACTTCTGGGCCAAATCCTGACTGATAGCAACCCATTCTTTCATAATCACTTCTTGGAGTTTGTCAGAATTAGTGGGTTTTTGTTTGTCCACCCGCCTCTTGAGGATTGACCACAAGTTCTCAATGGGATTAAGATCTGGGGAGTTTCCAGGCCATGGACCCAAAATTTCAACATTCTGGTCCCCGAGCCACTTAGTTATCACTTTTGCCTTATGGCACGGTGCTCCATCGTGCTGGAAAACGCATTGTTCTTCACCAAACTGTTGTAGGATTGTTGGAAGAAGTTGCTGTTGGAGGGTGTTTTGGTACCATTCTTTATTCATGGCTGTGTTTTTGGGCAGAATTGTGAGTGAGCCCACTCCCTTGGATGAGAAGCAACCCCACACATGAATGGTGTCAGGATGCTTTACTGTTGGCATGACACAGGACTGATGGTAGCGCTCACCTTTTCTTCTCCGGACAAGCCATTTTCCAGATGCCCCAAACAATCAGAAAGGGGCTTCATCGGAGAATATGACTTTGCCCCAGTCCTCAGCAGTCCATTCACTATGCTTTCTGCAGAAGATCAATCTGTCCCTGATTTTTTTTTTGGAGAGAAGTGGCTTCTTTGCTGCCCTTCTTGACACCAGGCCATCTTCCAAAAGTCTTGGCCTCACTGTGCGTGCAGATGTGCTCACACCTGCCTGCTGCCATTCCTGAGTAAGCTCTGCACTGGTGGCACTCCGATCCCGCAGCTGAATCCTCTTTAGGAGACGATCCTGGCGCTTGCTGGACTTTCTTGGACGCCCTGAAGCCTTCTTTACAAGAATTGAACCTCTTTCCTTGAAGTTCTTGATGATCCTATAAATTGTTGATTTAGGTGCAATCTTAGTAGCCACAATATCCTTGCCTGTGAAGCCATTTTTATGCAACGCAATGATGGCTGCACGCGTTTCTTTGCAGGTCACCATGGTTAACAATGGAAGAACAATGATTTCAAGCATCACCCTCCTTTTAACATGTCAAGTCTGCCATTCTAACCCAATCAGCCTGACATAATGATCTCCAGCCTTGTGCTCATCAACATTCTCACCTGAGTTAACAAGACAAATACTGAAATGATCTCAGCAGGTCCTTTAATGACAGCAATGAAATGCAGTGGAAAGGTTTTTTTGGGATTAAGTTAATTTTCATGGCAAAGAAGGACTATGCAATTCATCGGATCACTCTTCATAACATTCTGGAGTATATGCAAATTGCTATTATAAAAACTTAAGCAGCAACTTTTCCAATTTCCAATATTTATGTAATTCTCAAAACTTTTGGCCACGACTGTACAATAATTACAGTAAAACTACCAACATTCAGTTCAATGTTGTCTTGAATGAAATGGGAAATGAGTAATGAAAGAGACTGAGAGCACGTTTTCCCACCTTGCCCTTCTCAGTGTTGAGCTGTCGGAAATGCAGCCAACCCTCCTTGGTGGAGTCACTGAAGATCTCAGTGGAGGAGTCTCTTCTGGAGCTGGAGTCATCAGACTTATGGCCATCCAATGCCTATGAGAGCAGAAAAAACATGACATTTTGGTCTGTAGCCTTGGATAATTGTCAATCATTTACTCTCTGTTCCAAAACCTTTCGGATCCTCGCAAATGACTGATGTGGAGATCTCTACAGTGCATTGACTGGTCACCCAAACATCAGGTGACATGCCTACGGACTGCCCACAATCATTTGCTTAAACTGTTGCACCATTATTATAGTTTTTTTTTTTCGGTTGACAATTTGGGTGCATTTTTGTCCAAACACTTCTATAGGATTGCCTTTAAATTTGACTAAAAAGAAAGTCTTAAAATGCTCCAAACACAGGCATCTCACAAGGTTTTGGAACAGTTGCCATTATTAAGTTGACCATTTTGCCTTAAAGAAAGCTGCTCTTTATGAGGGAGATTTTTGCATCTCTCACCTTCTTGAAAACCCTTAGACTCGGTTTGCTGGATCGTCTGTGGAAATGAATGATTATGTTAGGCCAAACAACCAGGAATCTCCAACATCACGATTCATCACTTTTAAAAGACACTTACCCACGGCCTTCCTCCCGATAGTTGTCCAGGCCCTCATCATATGATTTTGAGCGCTCTGTTTTGGTTCCCGACTCTAGAATGGCATTTCTGAGAGACTCTGCATGCATGTAGATAAAAATACAACATTGGCAACAAGCTCAACAAAATGCTCGCTGATCCATTCATGTGGTGCTCTCAGATGGCAATAATTGTAAAAAAAAAAAAAAATTAACTCTGTACAGACATGCTTACCTTGGTCATGAGACATCTGCCGGCGCATAAGGGGGCTGGGGCTGTCAGAGATTACAGCCTGAGCTCCAGAGATCACAGCCGATGCGGGAATTTGGCTGCCATCATGGTCTACACTAGGGCTGGCTGGCTCGTCTGTAATGGTAATGGTAACAGAGCGGTAAACGTGAATAATGCAACTCTCTTTGGCACGTGAGTTCATACGTGTACACACAGAGGCTCACAGAGCAACAGAAAAATAAAGAAAAATGTGTTCTTTCTACTATGCTGTACATATTTATATCCTCATCATATATGTCTTGATATTAGGGTTGGGATAATACACTTATAGGCTAATAGGTTAAACATTTAAATGGCAGCTGTAATAACTTGTTTCCATGGCAGTATTATTTAAACATGCATTAAATTTTGAAGACATCACTAACAGATTAAGCAAAAAACAACTAATGAAAAAAATGAGTTTATGGTCACAATGACTTGCTGGAGATAAATATTATGCTACCCGAATGTTTATAAGCTTTTGTACATTGTATATTTTAGTAAGCCGTTTCTTTCAATATAGCCTACCTTCTAATTAGGGACGTCAACGATTAATCGGTGATCGATTAATTGCCGTTAAAGAGATTAAATTTATTAAAGCTATCGATGGTCGATTAAGACATTTCATTTTGGGCTGCGTGCGGCTCATGTGTAAAACACGTGCGAGCGGCTGTGAGGGACAGTGACAGTATATAAATGCATTCATAATAGTTCATTCATAATGTACAAATTAAGCTTTTAATGTGATTCATATCGTGCGCTTTGCACACGCAGTGGGACACAGGACAGGCTATTCATTCCTACTTTAATTCATTCCCACGACTTATTAATTTGTGGCCACAGTCCATGTTTCATTAATTTTGCTCCTTAACCCCTGATTTAACTAAAATGAGGAAACAAATTAATAAATCAAACAAATTCTAAATTCATATGGAATGAAGTCTTTCACTTCCCACCCCACACGTTTACCACAGTAAAAGATGCGAAAACTGTGATTAAAAGTGAATGACACACACTTGTTATAAACAGAGCTTATGATTTGTAAATAAAACCCCACATATGCTACAATTTTCACAATTTATATTTACGCAGTCTGTTCATAATCAAAATAAAATACAGTCAACCAAACATATAAAGGGTTACACTGGTCAGTTTAAATAGACATAGTATACTGGTCCACTCTGCTGTTATACCAAGACTTTTTGCTCATATGAGGAGGATGAACATTTCAGTCTATACGCGAATGCGTGTAATGTAACTTTTCTTTCGAGTAGCTTTTGTAGTAGTCTTCAGGATTAATTGATTTAAATGACAATCGACCATGGAAATGATCGAAAATTGAAATCTCTACTTCTAATGTTAATTGGTGCTTATTTCGTATGGAAGCATATGGGTAGCAATATTCAATTTGCAATGTAATATGCAAAATGACAATGCATTACTGTATTTACATTTACATTTTCCAATACATTTGTGCAACGTTTGGTGCAAAATGAAAATGAAAATTAAATTACATAATTTTCTTAGTCAGTTAGTCAGTTAGTTCAAAAGTTAGTCAGTCTTAAGTGACTAAGACTGACTAACTTTTGTCTTTTGTCTTGTGTGATTCACATTCACTTCTCCCATTTGAACTTTGATACTGTTGATACTAACAGAAGGTAAATAAAGTAAAAGAAAGAACAAAGCAGAGTAAACTTTCTTTAGAAACCATACCGTACCATAGACAACAGCTTTTATTTTGCATTAAAAATGTGCATACGCAAGCAAGAAATCTATATAAACTTTTTCTAGGAATGAGGACAGTTTTATTTATCTTATAATTTGACGTCCTGTTTTCGAGAGCGCTGAAAACTTTTTGAGCTCCTCTGTAGGTCTTAGTCAAAAAAGTCTGGAGTACAAAGCTGTTCTGGGCTGCCAGAGGGCTGGAGCAGCTAAAATTAAAGCAACTGTCCTAGTTCCTGCATCCTCCAGCGTCTCAAAGAGGGCCAAGGGGAAGGTGTGCAAAAACCTCTTTTGGCCTAGCTAAAGAGCTCTAGCATAGCCTACAGATCGCCTCGCTCCAAGACACGAGAATATTAATGCTATCAGTGCTAACCTAGCTTTATTTTACAGGATAATAGACTGGGTTTTGCTGCAAGGCGTAAGTAGCAACCATCCTCTACTCAACTCATTTCAGCAGATACTTCTCTCCAAAGCACCTTACAATGGACAATCTGAGGTTTGGAACAAGTAGTTAATAAGCTGGACTGCTAAAACAAACTAAGCAATGTTAGTCATTGGTTTGGACTACAAATTATATAATCAAAATGGAATTACAAACAACCAAATTGATTCCCAATGTTAACTGTCAATCAAGGTCATGGGACAAAAATATATCATACTACTGCAATTGGGGCCTCACGTACAAACTCTAGGATAGCTTAAATATACCTAATATCTTTTACAGATAAACACATTTACCTGTTGTATAAAAATGAAAACGAATTTCTACCATTCATGTTTCCTGCATACAGTCGTGGCCAAAAGTTTTGAGAATTACATAAATATTGGAAATTGGAAAAGTTGCTGCTTAAGTTTTTATAATATCAATTTGCATATACTCCAGAATGTTATGAAGAGTGATCAGATGAATTGCATAGTCCTTCTTTGCCATGAAAATTAACTTAATCCCAAAAAAACCTTTCCACTGCATTTCATTGCTGTCATTAAAGGACCTGCTGAGATCATTTCAGTAATTCGTCTTGTTAACTCAGGTGAGAATGTTGACGAGCACAAGGCTGGAGATCATTATGTCAGGCTGATTGGGTTAGAATGGCAGACTTGACATGTTAAAAGGAGGGTGATGCTTGGAATCATTGTTCTTCCATTGTTAACCATGGTGACCTGCAAAGAAACGCGTGCAGCCATCATTGCGTTGCACAAAAATGGCTTCACAGGCAAGGATATTGTGGCTACTAAGATTGCACCTAAATCAACAATTTATAGGATCATCAAGAACTTCAAGGAAAGAGGTTCAATTCTTGTAAAGAAGGCTTCAGGGCGTCCAAGAAAGTCCAGCAAGTGCCAGGATCGTCTCCTAAAGAGGATTCAGCTGCGGGATCGGAGTGCCACCAGTGCAGAGCTTACTCAGGAATGGCAGCAGGCAGGTGTGAGCGCATCTGCACGCACAGCGAGGCGAAGACTTTTGGAAGATGGCCTGGTGTCAAGAAGGGCAGCAAAGAAGCCACGTTTCTCCAAAAAAAAAACATCAGGGACAGATTGATCTTCTGCAGAAAGTATAGTGAATGGACTGCTGAGGACTGGGGCAAAGTCATATTCTCAGATGAAGCCCCTTTCCGATTGTTTGGGGCATCTGGAAAAAGGCTTGTCCGGAAAACAAAGGTGAGCGCTACCATCAGTCCTGTGCCATGCCAACAGTAAAGCATCCTGACACCATTCATGTGTGGGGTTGCTTCTCATCCAAGGGAGTGGGCTCACTCACAATTCTGCCCAAAAACACAGCCATGAATAAAGAATGGTACCAAAACCATAGGGGTGGTGTTGGCGCAGTGGATAAGTCACATGCCTTTGGTGTGAGAGACCCGGGTTCAAATCCACTGTGAGACACCAATGTGTCCCTGAGCAAGACACTTAACCCCTAGTTGCTCCAGAGGCTTGCGACCTCTGACATATATAGCAATTGTAAGTTGCTTTGGATAAAAGCGTCAGCTAAATGAATAAATGTAAATGTAAATGTAAAACACCCTCCAACAGCAACTTCTTCCAACAATCCTACAACAGTTTGGTGAAGAACAATGCATTTTCCAGCACGATGGAGCACCGTGCCATAAGGCAAAAGTGATAACTAAGTGGCTCGGGGACCAGAATGTTGAAATTTTGGAAACTCCCCAGATCTTAATCCCATTGAGAACTTGTGGTCAATCCTCAAGAGGCGGGTTGCTATCAGTCAGGATTTGGCCCAGAAGTTGATTGAGAGCATGCCCAGTCGAAATGCAGAGGTCCTGAAAAAGAAGGGCCAACACTGCAAATACTGACTCTTTGCATAAATGTCATGTAATTGTCGATAAAAGCCTTTGAAACGTATGAAGTGCTTGTAATTATATTTCAGTACATCACAGAAACAACTGAAACAAAGATCTAAAAGAAGTTTAGCATCAAACGTTTTGAAAACTAATATGTAATTCAAAACTTTTGGCCACGACTGTACATGTGTCCAACCATGCATTCTATCAAACACATTATTTATACAAAGAGTCTTAGACAATTTGCCTGCCCTGCCAGGTTATCTGAAAAGGGAGAACAAGCAGTGCAAATCTGACTAATAACAGTAAAAGTATTTGCAGTGCCAGAATCAGGAATGTTAGGATTGTGGTTATCTGCATAAAACCTACACATCATATAACCAGGAAAACTACAATCAGAAAATGTGACTTGTTACCCGTAACAAAATCTGGAGCATTTACTTACAGTATTAAACATTAAGTAAAGAGCTTAGACAACCCTAAAATATATTCAAAATCTAAATTGTTATTGATGAGTCTCGTGAAAACCAAAGTTTCTTACCAGGACTAAAGTAGGGGAGGTAATCACCCAGAGGCCTCACGATACGTTATCACGATACTTGTGTGCGATTTTAAAAATATATTGTGATATTACAGTGCAACTCGATCTTAAGCAAAAAAGTTGTTCAGACCTTTCAGCAATTGGGGCATTTAAAAGTAAATTATGGTTAAATTTAATTAAATTAAATAAAACATGTTGTCTTACACCTAGGAATGCACCAAAATGAAAATTCCATTAACTAACATTAATGGAACCTTACTGTAAAGTGTTACCTTAATATTAAATATCAATATATTACTTTTTATTCACTTCAACACTTTTATTCACTTTTTACTTATCCAAATAATTGTAGTCCTACAAAGCTATTATTATCAGAGCATATGAGCTTAGCATAGCGTCACTGAAGGTAGCATCATTTTACCAGCATTGCCAAGTACAGCTGATATTGATATTGAGCGGAGCTTCAAACCACGCCGTGACGAGGAGAGTGAAACATGCACGCTGAACACTCCTGGGTGGGGAGTGCCATATATATTATTCTTATTATTATATGTAGCCTTTCTTATTTGCTCGCAATGTTGGCCGTTTTTCTCTTTGATAATTTTCAGGATGCTGAAAATTCAGTGCATCCCTACTAACATCCCTTTCTTGTTTACAAATCCGAAGTCCATATATCCGATTTAAACGCAGAAGGGGCTTTCCTGATAACTTTCCGAAATAAAAAGCACATTGCAATATTTGCAATATTCCCAACTTTGCTTAATTTAACATTTCCGGCAAAATCCCAAGTGAACAGATCGTGCATCTTCAATATAATACCCAGCACTAATGGGAATATCATATACCTACCTGAAATACCAAGTAAACCATTTGAATATTATCACTAACAAATTAGGGCTGGGCAATATATTGAATATTAGCAATATATCACAATAATTTTAACACGCCAATACTACACGAGCTTTTATGAGTGCGGTTGCCAGAAATCAATAGTTCAAATCCCCGAATCAGAGCTTCGCTGTTACATTTGGAGTTGGAGTTTAGCAATCTAAATGAAAGCAACATTCAGCCGGTCTGTGTTCTGTCATGAGATCTTGACTTTTGTTTTCATAATATAGATATTCTTCCTTCGGATGAGGCGTTAAACCGAGGTCCTGACTCTCTGTGGTCATTAAAAATCCCATGATGTCTTTCGAAAAGAGTAGAGGTGTGACCTTGGCATCCTGGCTAAATTCGCCCATTGGCCTCTGACCATCATGGCCTCCTAACAATCCCCATATCTGCTGATTGGCTTCATCACTCTGTCTCCTCTCCACCGGTAAGCTGGTGTGTGGTGGGTGTTCTGGCACAATATTGCTGCAGTCGCATCATCCAGGTTTTTAGTGAGTTTGGTCTGTTAATATCACTGTCTTAGTACATTAAGCCATGTTAAGTGTTTTTCACGGGAAGCGTTTTAGAGTGTCCCCTGTCATCCAGCGCAGCTATCCCCTCAAGCATCAGGTCGCGGAGCAACATCAAAAAGAACAGCTGAGACCTGTACCGGCTGACAGTTAGGAGTAGCTGAAGCCTTTGCGAAATCTGTAAAATACAGCCGTGAAAGTGACAGGCATACCTGCTGAAGTCACGGACGACCTCCGCGTCAGTGCCCAGAGAGCGTGAGCAGATAACGAGCTCACACGCTATCTGCATGAGGAGTGCATCATCGACTCCAACGTGAATCCACTGTCCTGGTGGGCCAGTAGTGGCGCGATAATCAGTCTAGATTTCCGCTGCTGTCCAAAGTCGTGCGCAAATACATGTGTAATACATGTTAGAACCGGCGGTAATACCGCATATCGCATAATACCGCAACAGCCCTAATAATAATTTAAAAAAACTTTCAGTTTTAAAATTAATTTTATTTTTTACATTAATAAAATATTTATTACTAAATATTTATTAAATAAAAGCTATAGCCTGTTTTTATGTGAAATTATTTTGTTTTTCATATATTATTTTCAGACATGAGCAGACTTGCATAACATTACGCATTTAATGAACACATACAAGCGCGCACTTTGGCAGAATTCAATTCAAATAGTCATCAACAGCCATTAGTTTAGGTAAAATTGAGCATCAGAAATGACAAATTTGTTTTTAAGGGAGAAAAAAAGAAATGTGGAGAATGCCAGCGAATGAACACATACAAATAAGAATAGTCACAGTATCAGTAGTGAAGGAGGATTTTCGGTTTACCCCGCAACTCACTTGAAGTTGGCAAATGGAAACACCATATACTACGTAGCAATCATCCTTAACTAGGGCTGTGAATCTTTGGCAAGGCAGCGATTCGATTACGATTCATAGGTTTTCGATTCGATTCAAGAACGATTTTTGCAAATTTAGAACGATTCAATTCGATTCGATTCACAGTTAAATCGATTCGATTCGATTATAACGATTCGATTCTGCATTCTTTAAGTGCATTCATGGGATTATTTAAATGCTTCTCCTAAATTCTTTAAATGCTTAGTCAGGGGGCAAATTACAGTAGCATTTATGGTTAGAGAACCATAGGTTAGAAAAAAAAAAAAAAAAAAACTTTTGTCCATTGTTAAATGCTAGTTTATGATGCGACATGGCATACGTAAAAATGTATGTAAACCAAGTTTTTAAAAAAGAGCTTAAAGAGTATTATGTATAAGCTAACATTTTGTCACACCAGGGGCGTAGCCATAATTTCAGAAGTGACAGAAATGTCAAATACAATAATTTTATGTATGTAGCCTATATAATAATAATAATAATTATTATTTTTTTTTTTTTTTATTTATTAACAAGGAATTATCTTCTTTTTTAATTACTTTTAATTAGCTGTAATAAATCAAATACACTGCTGGACAATAATCAATCATTTGTAATCGATATTTTTTTCCTAATGGCAATTTTATGATTGTTTTATATACTAGGCTACATTTAATTAGCAATTATTTAAATTTTCTACACAGAATAAGGTAGAAAATATACTTTATAGTTTCTGTACTGTAATAAATGTCAATTAGCACTGCATCATTCATAAATTGTTTGTGGGTATTTTTTAGTTTCATCAGTTCATTCTGCTTTTATTCAGTTTAGCTGCAGATATAGCCTGGCACGTCTATGAGAGCGAGATCGCTTCTCTTTCAGTGTGAAAACGTCTTCATCTCTATTTAACTTTTCCTCTCCATCAGCGAATGATTCTGAGAGAAAACGTGCCAGATGTCTGTTTGCTAATGAAACAAACGCTAAAAGAAAAGTCTCTTTTCACGAAATACTGAAGCAAAAAATTATCCTTAATTTTGTATTTTTGTAAAGCGCATTTGCAGAAGTACACAGCCATAGGTGAGACGGCTCGTTCGCTCATTGGCTTGTTCTGCGGCAGCTGCACAGCCTATCGAGCTTCGCGCCCTTCTTGCCACTTCCCGCCGAAACAGGTGTGGCCCAACCTATAAAAGGAGCTCGAAAAGGCTGACTCACCTGATTTTTCATCTCTTCAGCGAAGCTCACGCATCGCTGGATCACGAGGAAGCAAGCGCCGTCTGGAAGAACATATCAGCAGGACGAGCCATCCTGAAGCCGCTGGCATCGCCGCCTTCCGCTGCCGTTCCTGCTGCGCTATCCGGCGCCCATATCCTTTACATCCTTGTTCTGTTATATCCTGTGTGTGTGTTCGCCCTGCGACGCACATTCACAAAAGAGCGGCGTCTTTTTAAAGATGCCCTCGTGCGGCTCGTGCAGAGCCCCTCTCAGCGAAGGAGATCGTCACGTCATCTGCGTCTCCTGTCTGGGTGAGGACCATGCAGCGCTCGCGCTCGCTGACGGCGGATGCCCTCATTGCGAGTTAATGCTTATGGTGACTCTGAGGACTCGCCTGGCATCCTTCTCGAAGCCTGCATCATCCGCTGCGCCGCAGCGCCGTAAGAAGCGCCGCTCGCAGCGCCTGCCAGAACCGCCTCCAGCTCGGCCGAGCTCGCCGGTTCCCTCCGCTTCGCCGGCCTCCCCTGCATCGCTTCCCGATGCTCAGCATTCGCTGCTTGCCGACGCGTCATCTGAGGAAGTGGATCTCAGGCCCGCGTCGGAGGAAGAAGACACGTGCTCTCTGCTTGCTTCGGGCAGTGAGGGTTGGGCGAGCTCCGTGGATCTCGCGCCCGCTGCTCAGAGGCCCAGCAGACGGGGGGATATCGATAAGGAGCTGATGCGTGTACTCTCGCTGGCCGCGGCGATCCTCGGCCTCGAGTGGTCTGCACCAGCCCCCCCTTCACGTTCCCGGCTGGATGGTAGCTATCTTCCGGATGAGCGCTCTTCCTCAAGCTCAAAGCACGCCCCTTTTCTTCCTGAGCTTCACGAAGAAGTGGCGAAAGCTTGGGACGCTCCATTCTCGGCGAGAATCCGCTCATCTGTTTCGCCAGCATTCTCCACACTGGACGGTGCTAAGAACAGAGGCTACCTGTCACTTCCGCCGGTGGAACAGGCTATAGCAGCGCACCTTTGCCCGCCCTCTGCTGGACGGCAGACTAAGGCGGCGCTGCCACCCAAAGCCTGCCGCATGACGTCATCGCTGCTCGCACGGATATTCTCTGCTGCTGGGCAGGCTGCGTCTGCGCTACACACCATGGCTACGCTACAGATTTTCCAGGGCGATCTTCTCCGCAAGCTGGATGAGATGGGACCTGAAGCGATCTGTCTCGCGGATCTGAGGAGTGCTTCGGATCTCTCCCTCCGCGCTACTAAGTCCGCTGCACAGGCCATGGGACGGGTTATGGCTTCCGCTACGGTGGCTGAGAGGCATTTGTGGCTGACGCTTTCTGACATCAAGGAGTCTGAGCGCGCTTGCGTTCCTTGACGCGCCGCTAACTCCTGCCGACCTCTTCGGATCTTCCGTCAACGAGTTTGTGGAGAGATTCGCCGAGGACCAGAAAGCTTCGCAGGCGTTCAAGCACTTCTTGCCGAAGCGCTCCAGTTCTGCAGCTAGCCGCTCTAGACCGAACCCACAGAGCTCTCAGTCACGCCCACCGCCTTCTGCTGCGTCATCGCGACAGCGTCAGCAACGCAGCTCGGGACCCCGTTCTCGCTCTTCAAGCCGTCGCCCCGCGCCGCGGGAGCTGCGGCAGAGGATTGCGGTAAAGCCAGAAGCCCCGAAAGCATCCTAGCACTGCTGGGAAAGCGCCGGTGTTCGAGTTCCGCTGCGGCCGAGCTCTCACCCAAGTGCGCCGCTGTTGCGGTTCCAAGAGTTGTGACTGCCTCAGTGTCTTCTGCAATGCGCAAGCCTGCACGAGTGCCCGCTTGCCTGCACACAAAAGCCGTTATCACGGCTACCCAGATGTTTCACAAAAAGAGTGTTTTTTTCTGGTGTTCCGGCCACGGCCGATGGTGCTATAAATGTTGTGACGATGCCCACTCCTCAGTGCCCATCTCCACATGTAAGCACAGCCCTGCACACAGGGCCTGCACCCATAATGTCGACTCAAGTCGGTCGCGCACACTGCATAGTAAGCGTGCCCACCCCTCAGTGCCCACAATTACTATGTCACACGCGTCATGTGGTTTCTGTAAAAACGAAACCCGTGCACGCTCGTCCGGCCACGGCCGATGGTGCTATAAATGCAGTGACGATGCCCACTACCCAGTGCCCATCTCCACATGTAAGCACAGCCCTGCACACAGGGCTAGCGCACATATGATCGACACAGATCGGTCGAGCGCGCAGCATAGTAAACGTGCCCACTTCCCAGTGCCCACATACACTATGTCACATACGGCGCGGGGCTTCTGTAAAAACGAGGCCCGTGCACGTACATTCTGCACAGGCAGACAGCGAGTTGAAAGTGGTAAATGTGCACACATGCAGCCCACGGTTACTCGCAGATATATCGAGTCCCAAGGCACCCGCTCAGCTTCCCCCCAGTCGGTGAGGCGCCGGGACGGGGTCGAGGAAGAGCGATCTGCCCGCTGTGATCAGCGCGCTCCCCGCCTCAGATGTGCAGCACACTCGAGCGCCACCTTTGCCCAGTCAACAGAGCGCGCTTCGCATCTAGCCATTAGCCATTCATGCAGATGCATGGTCAGCGCTTCCAGGGGTTTCGGATTGGGTGCTAGGCATTATAAAGAGGCTACTCGCTACAGTTTTCTCGACGCCCACCGCGCTTTTCAGCGCGCGTCGAAACTATGGTCAAAACAGAAGTAGCACACATACTTCGGGCCGAAATATCATAACTGTAGAGCAAAGGGGCTGTAGAGCCTGTGTCTCAAGCTCAAAGAGAGGGGGGGCTGTACAGCAGATACTTTCTGGTGCCCAAGAGAGACGGGGGTCTCAGGCCCATACTGGATCTAAGACAGCTGAACAAGGCATTGATGAAACGCAGTTTCAAAATGCTCACGACCAGGAAGCTCCTCGCGCAGATTCGCAGAGGGGACTGGTTCATGTCAATAGATCTGAAGGACGCGTAATTTCAAATACATAGCGTCAAACCACAGGCGATATTTGAGATTCGCCTTCGAGGGCCAGGCATACCAGTTTACAGTCCTGCCATTCGGCTTGTCCATAGCTCCTTGTACGTTTATGAGGTGCATGGATGCAGCGCTTGCTCCTCTCAGACTCAGAGGCATACGAGTGCTGAATTATTTGGACGACTGGCTGGTTCTGGCCCGATCACGAGCGGAGCTCGTGGACCACAGGGCCGTTTTACTCGATCACCTCGAGAAGCTCGGTCTCAGTGTCAATTGGGCGAAGAGTTCGCTGAACCCCAGTCAGACGATCCTGTTTCTGGGTATAGTTCTGAACTAGTGTACCATGACGGCGCGGCTGTCACCACAGCGCGCAATGGGCATTCAGCACGCAGCGAGTTCTTTCCGCTGCGGCGCGACCGTGTCGCTCAAACACTGTCAAAAGATGCTGGGTCTCACGGCCTCAGCATCTCTGGTTCTGCGGCTGGGCATGCTCCGCATGCGCCCCCTGCAGTTCTGGCTGAAGGCTCGGGTGCCGCGCAAAGCGTGGGTGTCTGGCCGGCTGCATTTCAAGGTCGATCAGAGCTGTGTTGCGGCTCTAGCACCTTGGACAGCGAACGGCTGGTACCGATCAGGTGTAAGCCTGGGGACTTCCCCGAGTGTGAAGATGGTGTTGACGGACGCCTCCACTTCGGGATGGGGAGCGCTGCTCGAAGGCAGACCGTCCTTTGGCCTATGGTCAGAACGGGAAAAGCTCCATCATATCAACTGCCTGGAAATGCTGGCAGTGGAGAACGCGCTGACGCGCTTTTGTCCCCATATCAAGGATCACCACGTCGTAGTCTGTTCGGACAACATGTCCGTGGTGTCCTACATAAATCGCAACGTGCGCTCGCTGAGAGCAGTGCATGTGCCTGGACTGCAGAATCTGGGTCCAGACAGGCTGTCCAGAGGCAATGTTCCTACGGGCGAATGGTCTCTACACCCGCAAACAGTCCGGCTGTTGTGGGAGAGATTTGGCATGGCGGAGGTGGACCTCTTTGCGTCCCACGAAAACGCTCACTGCCCCGCGTTCTTTTCCAAGAACGAAAGCGCGCTGTCACGGAGATGGCCGTGCTGCCCACTTTATGCGTTTCCTCCCGTCTCCCTCCTTCCGCAGGTGATAGAACGGGTGAGAGAAACGAGATGTTCAATACTGCTTGTAGCACCTCTTTGGAAGAACCAACCATGGTTCCCAGATTTGATGCAGTAAGCAGATGTCGCCCCGTGGCCGGTACCGTTGAGGAGGGACCTCCTCTCGCAGGCCAGGGGCTCGATTTGGCACCCTCAACCGGAGTTGTGGTCCCTCCATGTGTGGGTGCTCAACGGTTACCCGCTGATCTCGCAGTGGGAGTGCTAAATACCATCGCTCAGGCTAGAGCTCCGTCGACACGTCTGTATGCCTCGAAGTGGTCGGTGTTCTCCAGCTGGTGCACAGCTCGAGGTTATTCACCCCTTAGTTGTGAGGTGACAGAGGTCCTCTCCTTCCTACAGGAGCTGTTGGATAAGGGCAGAGCCCCATCCACGCTCAAAGTTTATGTGGCGGCCATCACGGCGTTTCTGAAACGGCGTCCGGTCAGTCAATAGGAAGGAACGATTTAGTCATCCGGTTCCTCAGAGGAGCTAGGAGGCTGAATCCTCCCAGACCTCCGTCAGTCCCTATGTGGGACCTCGCGGCGGTTTTGGAGGCCTTGAAGGGTCCCCCGTTTTGAGCCTATCCAATCGGTTAACCTTCAGAATCTGTCGTTCAAGACAGTATTCTTGTTGGCTCTCGCTTCTGTGAAGCGTGTGGGTGATTTGCACGCGCTCTCGGTGAGCCAGTCGTGCTTGGAGTTTGGGCCCAATGACTCAAGGGTCATACTCAAACCTAGGCACGGTTATGTGCCGAAATCCCTCAACACACCGTTTCGGGCTCAGGTTATTGCCCTGTCTGCCCTGCCGGTGTCAGGAGAGGATAGAGACTCGAGTCTTCTTTGCCCTGTCAGGGTTTTAAGAGCTTATGTTTCTCGCTCTGCTGCCTTTCGGCAGACGGAGCAGCTGTTTGTCTCGTTCGGTGGACGTTCCAAGGGAATGGCTGTTTCGAGACAGACTCTATCCAGATGGATAGTTGACGCCATAGCGTTAGCTTACGCTTCCAGGGGCCTTCAGTGCCCGTTGGGCGTCAGAGCACACTCCACAAGAGGCGTCGCCTCGTTGTGGGCGTGGTCTACTGGGATCTCCTTGCAGGATATATGTATGGCGGCAGGTTGAGCATCGCCATCTACATTTATCAGGTTCTATAACCTGGAGGTCCCCGCCTTGCAAGCAAGGCTGTTGTCGGTATAGTCGAATCAGGGCCCTGAGGGGAATTCTGAGTTCACGAGCGCTATGCACTGCCAACTGTTATATGGGCAGTATTGCGTAAGACCCGCATTGCCACATTGGTCAGGCCTTGCCTCGGCTGTGTGATGTCATATTGCCGCATCTACGGATGCTGCTAGATATTGGACGGAGAGCTTTCCCCCTTTCTGTCCTGGAGTCTCTGTGAGTCCCTCAGGTGACTGTGCACTGTAAATCCTGGGCGTTGCTTCAGGTTTATTGGTGTGTGATCCCTGCGCGCACGGCGTTTTACATTGGGTTCCCGTAGCGTCTTAGCTAAGACGCAGTACGAGAGAGCTCTCGTAAGAGAACGTACTCGGTTACTAAACGTAACCTCGGTTCTCTCTAGAAGAGCGAACGAGTACTGCGTTCTCTGCCGTGCGTACGATTCACTCTGGTTCGCTTCGGCGATTAAATAAATCAGGTGAGTCAGCCTTTTCGAGCTCCTTTTATAGGTTGGGCCACACCCGTTTCGGCGGGAAGTGGCAAGAAGGGCGCGAAGCGCCCTTATTGGTCTGATGTTGCATCAGCCTGCGCTCGATAGGCTGTGCAGTTGCCGCAGAACAAGCCAATGAGCGAACGAGCCGTCTCGCCTATGACTGTGTACTGCTGCAAATGCGCTTTACAAAAATACAAAATTAAGGATAATTTTTTGCTTCAGTATTTCGTGAAAAGAGACTTTTCCCGTAGCGTCTTAGCTAAGACGCAGTACTCGTTCGCTCTTCTAGAGAGAACCAAGGTTACGTTTAGTAACCGAGTACGTTTTCGTACTGTAAGGGGCCGTTCACATATCGTGTCTAAAATGCGTGGAAAACGCTGCTTTCTGATTTTTTTTCCCCAAAGCCTTCGGGTACTTGCCAATCCTGAGGAGTCTGCCGTTGCTAAGCAACCATGACCTGCTCTCTCCATGAAGCTTTCAATGTTGTTACGGAAAAGGTGAGGAAGTTACATGACCTGCGGTGCGCTTGCGGCATTCTGAAAAGTTGAGATGTGTTTAACTCGATGCGGTGCGGATGCACCTGGAAAAAACGAGCTCGTTTTCTGTGTCTTTACACACCAGAACCGTGCCTGACGCGGCGCTGGCACGCTGCTGCTGATGTAGGTGACATAGAGGGAGGCCGCCGACAGACCAGGCTCATGTCTTCATGACAACAATATTACCATTTTTTACACCTACACCTACTGATAAAGGACACCGTCAACAGTATTGACGGCAAAATAGACTATGTTTGACAGGTGAAATATTTGAAAATCAATAATTACTTATTTTTTAAATTACATTTATATCTGAATTTATGTCAACCTATAGACTTTCAAATATAAAAATTTGAAACGCTTCCAACGCGCGTGTCGCGTGAAAAATAGGCATCGGTTCTATTTCTAGCATGCACGCGTTTTCCGCGCGTCTCACGTAGACAGTCTGCAAGCTCTAACCTGTTAACATGGGAGCCGAATTAAAAACAGACACGCCAAGCCGCTGAGACGCTTGCGCCACACATCCAGTGTGTCGCCGGCCTTATGTGTGTGTGTGTGAGCCGCGTTCGTTCTTGTTGTGTGTGTGTGTGTGTGTGTGACTAACAGACAGCCTCCGCGGTGCGCATGAGAGATCTTGCAGATCTCACAGACAAACGTCTTAATAATAATATCGCAAATTAGAAATGCTTGGTAAGATAAAATGTGCACGATAACATTATTAAGCAAATCTCTTCGCCATCGTCACTTTATAATTAAGCGGGAGTTTTCATACTGTTATGTCTGTGTGTGCGCCGCGCTCGTTGTGGTGTGTGTGTGTGACTGACAGACAGCCTCCGCGGCGCGCATGAGAGATCTCGCAGATCTCACAGACAAACTTCTTAATATGATCGCACATTAGAAATGTTTGGTGAGATAAAATGTGCACGATAACATTATTAAGCAAAAATACATAGTACATAAATTTTTTCCCCTCCAGTACCGAAAGCAGAAACGATACCGTCAGATCTTACTGATACTACGGTCTTTCATAATTTAGCCCCGGGGCCCTTTTAATACCGGCTCTCGGTACCCATCCCTACTTACCAAGACAGGCATTTTGACAATTTTTGAGGGAATTTGTCCATTTTAACAATACTTCAGAGAGAGCTTAATATTTTGTTCTGAGACAGGTTTGCATGCTTCGGATGAGCGCACGCACAAATCTTCTCACTGTGGGGCGTTCTCTGGCTCTTAAATGTTTAAAACTGGCAAAGCTAAAATAAGTTTAGTTTAAATGCAGATATCAAAGTGTGCTGTTCTGGTCTCACCTGTGTGCACGCGCCTCAGCACCCAGGTGATGGTGGAATAAATGACTGCTCATATTCCAGCATACATCATTCACATTGAACAAGAGTTTGTCCACGGTGTTGTTGTTTTTTTCCCTCTCATCGCTGTTGTTGTAATGTACTGGGAAGCCAGAATTCGCATCCATCAACAGAAACATACATTAGCCAAACCCTGTTTGGTTTACGTTTTATTTATAGAAAACCATTTAACAGATGCATTGTCAGATTTAAGTTGAACTGCAGTCATAGCGCTTGCCGATCCGTGTGGAGAACTGTACGGTTAGATTTTTTTTCTGCAAACCGTTCCACCCCTAATATCTATATACATATATTCATCAACAAGCACCCCATCTGAGAGGGTTTTTAGTGCCAGTGGGAACATAGTTTTAGAACACAGAGCTTCTCTTGAATCAGAGACAGTAGATAAACTTAAAAAAAAAAATACTTATCTCAGTTTAATTATTTCCCCCAGTTTCACAGTGTAAATTTTGAATTGCATGCACTAAAAAAGACAATGCACTTTCTTTACTTGTTTTGCACTACTTCAGTTACATATACGTGTGCTCATTTAATAACAAGCAGTAAGTGATCACTTGATCTAGAGGTATTTTTATTATTTAAATGCAAACATATCAAGATATATATTTAATATCATAACAATTGTGACAATATCGAGATAAAAAATTGTTATATATCGCCCAGCCCTACTCCAAATGTGTAAACGGTATAAAAAGTAAGCAACAAACCTGTTACAAAAAGTATGCCTAATATCTGAAGGCTAGTGTACAAAACACCAAAGACAAAATGTGACCGAGCACAGCTAGGCTATCACTCAATATTCCAGACCAATCCTCAGGCATTAGAGTATGAGAGAATGCCACCTCCTCGATGAAAAATACCATGACTCACACACAGTCACTCTCACTCTCCTTCAGTCACTCCCAAACAGCCACACTCACAGGCCTAGATTTGCACCTTTTGCATACATCAACTCTACTCTTCAAGCTTTGAAAGTTTGATAGAACTGATGATAAAAGGTAGAATTTGGCCATGATAACCCTCTGTCTGCACACATGGGGTCGGGATTTGAAATATTGATCAGTTTGAAATTGCATAAGGTACTAGAGTCTAAAATGCGTGGAAAACGCTGCTTTCTGATTTTTTTTCCCCAAAGCCTTCGGGTACTTGCCACTCCTGAGGAGTCTGCCGTTGCTAAGCAACCATGACCTGCTCTCTCCATGAAGCTTTCAATGTTGTTACGGAAAAGGTGAGGAAGTTACATGACCTGCGGTGCGCTTGCGGCATTCTGAAAAGTTGAGATGTGTTTAACTCGATGCGGTGCGGATGCACCTGGAAAAAACGAGATTTGCACCTTTTGCATACATCAACTCTACTCTTCAAGCTTTGAAAGTTTGATAGAACTGATGATAAAAGGTAGAATTTGGCCATGATAACCCTCTGTCTGCACACATGGGGTCGGGATTTGAAATTGTGATCAGTTTGAAATTGCATAAGGTACTAGAGCATTATTAATACATTACCATTATTGTCTACACATAAGCAATTTTTGTTAAAAAATATCTGCGGCAACTCTAAAACAATTCCTACTGCTGGCTCAAGCTTGTTGCCTGGTTAGCGTTGCTATGGATATATAGAGTGCACTTACCGATGAAGGGAATGGTGTCAAGTGATTCGTCCAGATTACTGGAGCAGAAGGAGTCAAGCCGCTCCCCAAGTCTCTGCATGTGCATCTCCCGGCGGGCATCATTGGGCAACCAGCAGACACCACCCCCTGCTGGCTCAGATCCGTCCGTGTCATTCACCGCAAGGATGTAAGAGGGATGGCGGAGAGGTTGTGGGGTCCCCTTCCCTGTTGAGGGCTTCTCCCGGAGGACTACACCCTCAACAGGACTGGACCCATTTACCGTTGGACCCTTGACATCCCATGGGTGTGTCCTATGAGCTGATGCCCCACACTGCGGCCTCTGCGGAGGCAGTGCAGAGTAAGATGCTGACCTATATCCGACTGGATTTTCCTTTCCAGTTTCTGGGCTCTGCATGGTTTCAGCCCTAGTTCTCGACTGGTTCAATGATGAATTAGAAATACGAATTCCGACAATAGCTCCGCTTTGGTCTTTGGAAGGAGGCTCTTTGGCCTGGTTTACTCCATTGCGAGGTCGCTCTGGAAAACCAGTGGCGGGTGGGATGTCCATTCTGGAGCTGTGCGTATTGGAGCCAGCAACACCCCTGACGCTCATGCCATAACCTGTCGAAGGACGGTAAAGGACCACCCGAGGTGGGAGAGACTGTCTACTAGGACGACTCCTCTGGTCTACTCTGCCATACAGCTGCCGATCCGCAGCGGCCCATGGTGCAGGGGAAACTAGTTCACTATGCTCCACATAGTCTGACGAATGAATGGGTGACTTCCGCATAAGCCCGTCAGAGGATACACTACGAGGAGGCCAGTCCCTGGCGTGGGCCGCTCTCTCCGCCCCACTCATCCTATCCTGCGAAGCGCTGCGTGGCGGAAGCACAGAGGAGCCCTGGTAAGCCCGGTCATGAGACGTGCTTCTGCGTAACTTATTGCCCCAGCCGGGTTGGGGTCCGCAGTGGGGGTCACCGTGTACACTTTGGGATGCAGCTCGCAGGCTGTCTAAACGCTCTTGAATAGTTCGACTGTAAGTGTGAAGACCTTTATTATCGATATATTCCCGGTACGTCTGGTAAGTCCGCCAGTCAATGTTCTGGTGGGTAGCAGGGGAGGTAATGGAGGAAGCAGGCACATAGTGTGTAGGTGGAATGGCATAAGGATCACCATGGTAACCTGAAGGGAACATGTCAGCTTTGCGAGGGTGGAGGTACAGCGGATGACCACCAGACACCGTACCAGGCCTGGCTCTGATCAGCTTTGGATCTGGGCCTACTAGACCATAGTCACCCCGATGACCAGGAACCATACGGCCCATGTGAACATGAGGGGGTACCACCACGGTCCGAACACTTTCATTGCACACACACACTGCAGTCTGTGTCTTTGGAATGGGTGGTGGAGGGGAGGGAGATACTGGTATCTCCACACGGTATCCTAGATCAGATGGTACAACCCCCGGGGCTGATGTCTCAGTGGCCTGGGCCATCCCCGGGGGCTTACAGTCTACTCGAGGGTAACATACAGGGGGTGGCTCCGGGATATGGTGGGCATTTCCACTGTATGCATCATGACCCTTAAGGTAGGCATCTTGGGAATAGGCCTGTGGAAGAAATAATCAGGTAAAGTGAAATAGTACTCACAGTATCAGAAAAAAAAAAATGAAATCTCACTATGATTTCTACTAATAGTTCTCCCTGTGTGGGAGGACAGCACTACATTTGCATGTGGGAGTTTGAGAGGTCAGAAGTGTGAGCCGTACTCTGGTGCGCCAAGTGCTGGAGAATTCTATAATATTCATAACAATATCCAAAGCTGACAGCTCAGAACAGAAATGCACCTACAGTCATTAACTTGACTTCCAAACTACAGGGCTGCAAAGTCCTAATTAGCATTTCTGTTGTGTATGACTGTAAAAAACAGCTGTGATTTGATCTCAGCTGGAAGCAAACAGGTAATTCCTTCCCTTTAAATTTTATCATGGTGCTGGAAAATAAGCCTCTAAAGGAAGCACTAGGCAGCCCAAAATATACACAATAAACAGAAATTCAGAGTAACAAGAAAGTGATGTCACCCACCGTACGGGTCACCACACGTGACCGAAGCGACACTGAAACCAGAGGTGAACAATGGCCTTGATTAGAAACGGCACTGAATCTGACCTCTGTAATCATGTCTAAATCCACAGTTTAAGGAAAACAACTAATGCAACAGTTCTGTTGGAGAATGTCAGATTTAGACCAAACACCAGGTTCCATATTATTTGGAACTTCCTCCGTCTTTTAAAATATGACAGCAAGTCATGTAAAGTGGACTTTCAACCCATCATACAGAGTTGCATTCCTTTTGCATAACTATACAAACCAAATCTGATATGAGTAGTAGGGAACTTCGCTCCTCCTTTCATGAAATGCCACAGATGGCTTGTTTCATAGGCCAAAGTTCATCATAGGAAAGAGAGAAATGAGGAAAAAGGGGCGAGGCTCAGTAAATATGACTGCTGGATATAGCTGAGAACTACCCACACAGCTAAACCAAACAGGTCACAAAAACAATCTTCTACTGCGATCGAGACATTTAACACTCTACTTGATACTACGTTACAAATAACCAGAAACATCATGACAGGCATCTGAAAATGACAAGGAACAGGAAATCAACAACCAACTGGAATACAGTGGTGTGCATGACATTTATAAATAATAAAAAAACACCACAATCTACATGTATACATTGTTCATCTGCTTACCAGACTAGTGTTTTCCTGTACCAGACTAGTGTTTTCCTGCAGCCATTACATCACAAACCCACGAAGGACAAACAGAGAGAAAGGGAGGGAAAGCAAAAGAGCAGCATATGTTAAAGACGGCCAAAACCAAAAGAATCAAGTCCATTTACTGACAACCACTATCACAGTAAATATCTCTGCACAGAACACCAAAAATGCATTGGAGCTGCAATGTTGCCAGTGAAGAGGGACCGTGGGAAGGTGGAGAGAAGCAGTGGGAAGACTGTCACGTTAGCGATGCCACCTGCTTGTCCTCGTCGCTCCCAATCGAGGAGGGGGCTGAGGTGCCTGCCGCCTGCCTCGCGTAGTCGCGATCGGCTCTTCATCTCTCCCCTCTTCATCCATCTGCGGCCAGATTACTCTGTGATCACATGCACACACGCTCCCACCCTCCCTGCCAGCTAACGCATCCACTCGTTCGCTCCCTCCCTCACTCTCACTGGAGAGCTGTAACCATTCACATGTCGGAGGCAGATGCTTAATTATACATTCAGCTCAGATGGTACAGCTTCCCCTCTCTTCCCTGCTTTCTCTCTCGCCTCTGCCAGAGAGACGATCCACAACATAGAGCAGTCAGCTGACTCCAGCTGATCTAATCTCGTCTTTCCTGCCTTTTCCTGTCTCTCCTGCCCTCACAGAAATCCTTAAAATACTGCCCACGGTAGCATCCTTTCTTGCTTCTTCAGAATCAACTCTGCTACTGTGACTAATGTCACCAGAGACCTCAGATTGATTAGTTCTCCAACCATCCTTGCTACACTGCTGCATGCAAGAACAAAACACCATCACGGCAACAACTGTGCAGCAGACAAGTAGTGCATGGAAATATAATGGGGTGGTAATGGGGAGAGATGAGGAAAATTATATGTCAAATACATGTTCGGGTCATATTTCACTGCAAAGTCGAACTAAATAAATTATATTTTGCTTAAAGAAAGCAGCCTATTTTAGGACAATTAAAGATTAGCTTTTGACATTTTCATTACAATCACCCTTAATCTCATCCTTTGATCTGCTCATATTGTATTGCAGTTATATGAACATTTTTAGAATCACTGAGTTTGGGATTTACAAATTATCTTTTTTATTTTTTTAATAAATAAATAACTTTAGTAGTAAATAGATATATAATATTGAATTAAAATCCAGCAAGAATTTTTGAGGAAAAAATCAGGTTGTCTTTCAAAAAGATGTTAATTGGCTCACTAAAATAGGCTTGAGTTACAATGCAAAATACTGATAAACAGTGCTTTTAAATGTATGCAGTTGAGTCCTTTTGTAGAAATTTGGCGGGGGGGTCCCTTCGTCTGTCACTCGTAAGTAAAAAAAAAAAAAAAAAAAAAAAAAAAAAAGTCTAAATAAATTAAATTGGACGGATAGTAAACTAAAGCGCTCCTCATATAGGTGTATGAAGAAAACAATGGAGTATTTAAAGCTATTTGTCGCTGATGTGTAGAATAGTATGTTAACAGTAAGCAGGTGTTTTAATGAGCTTGTGTGGTACATTTCCCAGAAAAATCAATACAGCAATTTTACAGTTATTTACCAAGTAAAATATGTAAGAGCAGCTAGTGGCTTTTACTCCTCACATATGGCATTTTAACTGGACAACTAAAAGCCATTTATTTCACAAGTACAATATTCTTAAATTTTTATACTCAATAAGCAATTAACAAACTCTGAATATTATAATGAGAACATCTTATTTCAGAAATGGGTGTTTTTCTTTAGTAATCTAGATAAACACGGTTATTCCACCACAGTCGGCACATAAAACAGCAGAGGTGCTTTGAGAATTGCCTTTGCCTGCTGCCAGAGAGTTCAAACGATGGTTACAACAGTAAATGGCATGCATTAAAAGTTAATCTAAAGGGCAAGCAAATGAGTGCAGGACTCCATGTGCGCACTGAGCTGAGTGAAACTGTGGACAGAATAAGAACGCACTGAACAGACATAAAATAAAACAGAAACACAATGTTTGGCGATTATTAACACAAAATATTAATAACAAGAGTCAGTGATCCGAAGGAACCTGGATGAGTGCTATGTTTCCTTTCTGTTCCACTGAACACAGCCAGGAACAAAATGCATTTTAACCACAAGAATAGGGGTGTTAAAAGTTTAATTAAATATGTTTAAAGGGATCATTCATCTAAAAATGTTTTATTTATAAAAATTCTACCATCATTTACAAACATGTAGAAAAAATAAAAATCTTTCAAGAATCTTTGAGATACTCTTTTGACGTCATTATTAAAATATATATCAGGGTTCACCTCTTAAATATTTAAAAGCCTTCGTGCTAACAAAAAAAAAAAGAACTTAAATATATTAACAATTGAATTAAATATAATTAAAAATATATTAACAGTTGCATTTAAAAAGCAGGTCATATGTTTTTTTTTTTAAAGTGTCCTAATATTGTGTTGGAGTCCACTACAACACGTTTAAATGCATCTAAGGTCAGAAAACACTGTAATATTCCCAGAATATACACTTACACATGGAGTCATTTGTCCATGATTTCGAAATGATTCGAAAACCCCTCCCTTCCATAATTCTACTCTGCTCTGATTGGTCAGCTGGCCAAGCCTGTTGTGATTGGCACCGAGAGGAGTATTTGAACAAGTTAGCGAGCGCTACCATCTGTGTTGCCAAGTATGTGGTTGTTTTTGATATTGTGGCTTTAAGCGACCCCAATAACGTTATATTCAGCCCCTGGAATGTTAATTTACCAGGGGAACCCCAACAAAAAGCGTGTATTTTACACCCCAGAAAGTGATTTTTTGTGTAGCAACTGGGTGGGTTTTAGCATGCACCTTTACATACTGCTCCACTTCATTCTTAAAAAAATGACATAAAACATACTGTTTAAAAATTGTGCAAGCGTATAGTGCCCACAGCTAAAGTTTAAACTGTAAAAACTTAAAACAATAATGGTGGATACTTTAGCCGAGTGCTAACATGACTAATGAAACAATACAGTTTCTAAACCAAAATATGTCTACTATAATCCCTGAAGAATGACAGACAAACAGACGCTCCGTTTCCTAACTTTTAATCAGAACGCAGAACAACTGTATCACAGGCTAACTAGCTAACTTGCTCCTGTCTCTACCGGTTCTTTTGCTCCCCACATTAACTATAATTGCCGGTGCAGCAAAATAAACAGCATTTTCACAATGATAATAAAGCCTGTGCACTACACCAGTGGTTCCCAACCACGTTCCTGGAGGCCCCCCAGCACTGCACATTTTGCATCTCTCCTTTGTCTGACTCAACCAATTCAGGTCTTGGAGTCTCTACTAATGAGCTGAATCAGGTGTGTTTGATTAAGGTGACATGGAAAACATGCAGTGTTGGGGGACCTCCAGGAACATGGTTGGGAACCACTGCACTCCACTACATTAATTAAACCAAGTAATTAGAACAACGACAGTCTGCATTAATCAACACCTTGGCCTTTATCAGTGGCACATGAGATGCGATGACAATGTAAGTAATATATTTTTTGTTAGCCTATCCAGTTGAAGCCACTAGATGTGGCGCTGCTGTGATGTTCTTTAAAAATAATGCAGAAAAAAGAGAACATCAATGTGGAGAAGATCTTGTTTACATCAAAACCAAGCCATTCACACAGAATGCATATTTCATGCATTTTCTAGAGGGACATCTATCACCGTAAGCAATTGCGTCTCGCACAAGACAGCCGTATGTTTAGAAAGCCATTTATTAATATAATAAAATTAATATAAGTTCAACTTTTTAAAAACATGTCTCGAGACTTTATGTTGGGTTATTCCCCATCCCACTGCATCTCATTTTTTAAATGAAAAATGTACTCCGTGCGACTGGCTTTCTGCCCTTTGTATTAAACTATGCATGCATACATGATGCTGTTTGGTTTATAGATGTTTAAGCAACTTAATTATAATTGGTTTATAAACAATTTTAAATATTATTCACTTCACAAGTCCTGTATTCTAATGTTTGGATAAACGTGCATTATTATTATTATTATTATTATGATTGGTAACAGGCAGAAGATATGAAACTATGATGACTCTGTAAGGTTTCTGTGTTGACTCTCTTTTTAGACCATCTTTATTTATCATCCACTTCCTTGATTAACAACTTTGCAGACTGTTTAAACTGAAGGACAGTCACATTACAAACTGCAAAAGACATCTTTTTCAAAAACCCATATGACCAGCTCTTTAAAGGTGACACTGTAGAGCCCTGAATATATCTAAATATACTGCACAGCAGTTCTGTATCAGAGCATCTCTGTATCTGGCATCTCTCTCCCAGCTGAGTGGCTGCTTCAACACAAACAGCCTTTCATGAAGCGAGAGCTTCCATCCGGTCTCAGAGAACATCCTGCTCTTCACCTCTACAAACTCTAAAGCTTAATTATATTAAGAGCATTAACTAAACACACAGCACACAAGTGTATCATTTTCTATCAAAGTACAGCATGTTCAAAAGTTCACAGCAACTTAATGGGGGAATAAAATATATCAAAATGAGTTCTTGATTAACACTAGAGCAAAAAGTGGCATAATTCATGAGTCAGTAGACCCAGGAACGCAACACACCTTGGAAATCAGTCTGTAATGGAAAGTGTCAGAGAATGCAGGGCAGATGAAGTGAATGTTATGTGTAATTGAGGGCAGCTGTGATGGTGCAGCAGTTTGAGGCTCGCTGGAGAAGGACAGGCTCCAGTGTCCTGGTTAACAGTCCCAGATAAAGAAGCACCCAGAGGAGCATGAGGAACCTGCCTCCTTTCTCTGAAATGGGTCAGAACCTTCATTTCCATGGGTGCAAATAGAACAAGTGCTGCCGAATGCCAGCTAAAAACATAGTGCATACAAAGACCTCATTAGAATGATGCATTCAGAAGCTTCTGACCAGTTTCATTTGACGAAGCACCAAGTAACACTGTCCTAACAAGATGCAACTACTTTGCAACAAATTTGTCTGTCTGCACTGAATGTTAAAATGATGAGCAGCGTGACACTTAAAACCAATCCAAAAATATTTCCTATGTAGCATTTTTTTTCCAGAATAATTTAAGTTTTTATTAATCATCAGAACACTCTGAGACTGCGAAGGCAACTTATAGACCTTATGCATCAGAGAAACAAGTGCACAGCCATTTTTAGAATTTTGTCTGTGAACTTCTGTTTTTTGCGGTATTCGCTAGTTAATGGAATTTATTTGTTGCAGAATTAACAAAAGTTATGATGTGCATAATGTTTGAGGTGGATGGCATAAATAATTTACATATACAGTGAACACAGCGCAAAAAAGGGGCGGAGCAACATAAGGTCTATATAAAGCAATGTAAGTCAAAAATGCACACTAAGAGAAATGCCGAATAAGAGAGGTAACTCAAGCCCAAGTTTATTTGTATGTTTTCCAAAAGTCCGAATTTTCAGAATCATTTTACATAAATCTGATTAAGTTTACAGTTACTTGAGAAAAACCAACGTTATATATACAAGCAGACATTTAAAGGTCTTCCCAGCAACACGTCAAAATACAAATTTGGTTTAACTTGACAAATAACTTGGTAAATAATAATA
This sequence comes from Carassius carassius, assembly GCF_963082965.1. Classification (NCBI taxonomy): domain Eukaryota; kingdom Metazoa; phylum Chordata; class Actinopteri; order Cypriniformes; family Cyprinidae; genus Carassius; species Carassius carassius. The sequence continues at coordinate 29,726,420 of NC_081774.1, forward strand.
AATAATAAAAAGGAGAAAAATATGAATAAAATAATATTTAAGGAATATTTACCAGAAGAAAAAAAATAAATTAATAAAATCTATATTATTCTTTATAAATTAATTAGACATGCTTCTGATGTGATGAAACTATTAAAATGAAATCTAGAAAATGAATGGAAAACAGATTCACAGAATTTGAGAAAAATAAAACATTTAAAATTAGGTTTTTGGTAAACATTTAATAAATTGCTGTAAATTTGTGTAAGTTTTATGATTTTAATTAAGTAGGGCTGGTAAGCAATTACATTTTTATCTAATTAATTACATGTGGCGATTAATTAATCTAATTAATCTCTAATTAATCGCATGTCAGGTTTGGCTGAGAAATTACTCCCAAAAGATAATTTAAAGTCATTGTTGTGTAAGCATCAAAGAGACATTACAAAAAGTAGATTCAGCAGGAAATATTTTGTTTGATAAAAATTTATTACATATACTCTTTTGGACTATGAGGTTGAGTAAATGATAACACAACTAAGCCCCGCCCCCCTTAGTTACTGCTGCGAACTCGGACAAACAAACGTAGTTGCTAACTGTCTCACAATCTTTTTGATAAATTTTGGACACAGAAGGACCACCATTCAACTGGGACTTAAATATGACATGGAGGTATATATAAAAGATTTTAAAATAAATATTTTATTTATATTTTTATATACACTCCTTACTAAAGTGAAAGTGTTGACTGGTGTCACTATCTCGCAAACACCAAATGCAGGGGATCCCTTCAGCTCAAATAGCCCTCTCGAATGCCTCCCTCCGTCATCGGTAGCCCCCCAGGATCACAAGATTGGTCAGCAGCGGACCACAAATTTAACCACCAATAACTCCTGAACCATGGGGGCTATCTTTTCATTCAAAAGATGGCCTCTAGGCATACACAATTCGTGTTGGAGAGGGTTCATCGAGCTGAAGGGATCCGCCAAATTATGTGCGGAATTGCCACACCGTTACACCGATATGGCCGTTCAAAGTTTGAATGGTTTTCCATAGACTTGAGCTTTAAAGCAACACTATCTAACTTTTTCTGTGTTCAAAATTTGCAAAATGTATATAATGAGCGAGTACAGCATAAATTCATCTGCCAGACCACCTTTTTTTGTCTTTTCTTATCCTAAATCACTACAGTGCATCTATAATAAGTGATTATATTTGGACTATTGTAGCCTGTTTAAGATGTCACCACTGCGTAGTAACACATACCTGCGTGAATCGCCATAGACGTAAACTTGGAGAAGTAGTGCCGTTAGAATGTTCTTCCATGGGATGCATGTAGTTCTGTTTATTAACCGCTAGAGCGGCGAAATTTACATAGTGTTGCTTTTAAAGCATTTCATCCAGGTCACCAGTAGCAAACAATGGAGCACGCTCTGCTGGTCAAACTAAGTAATTACATAATTTCAAGCATTTTATCTGCGTTATATATTCCGTAAAAAAAAAATCATATTGGCGGCATATTCGCAGATACCGACATCGGTGACAGGCTCATATTGGCTAATAATATTGGCAAAACGATATATCGGCCACGCTCTAGTTCAAATGGCTGATTTAATCAAGAGTGAAGTAAATGGTTCTTTATGAATGGTCCCTTGAATTATTAGACTTGTTTGACTTGAAGCGGATCATCACCATCAGATCGATCATTGTGTGACATTCAAAGTAATTATAAGAGCAGATGGCTTTTTATGCTTTAGAACCATTCTCGCAATACTTTGATGTCACACGTCGATCGGTCTGTTGAGCTCCTCTTCAAATCCAACGAACTTATGGCCAATGGTTCAACACGCGATATTTCAGTTGACAAAATTGAGCAAAACATACAACATTGGGTCTAAAATAACACAATATTAAATTCTTACTAACTGAACTGTTATATAAGATCAGTATCACATCTGCACTCATGTGACATTGCTTAACTATATGATGTAAATATGAGAATCTCAAACAGGCATTTTTGCCCCATATCCTGATTTTAAGGGGTATTTTAACTACATTCTATAGGCTCCATCCCGCAGTGAGTTCTTGCCCTGCTTCATATTTGTTATCAATCAGCTGTATGAAATGTCAGATGACCCACATAGGTCTGGGGCGGGGCAAGTGCGTTAAATGTGTTAATTAATAATTCATATTAACACATTAAATTACCACCCCTATTAATAAGACATGCTTTTTATTCATATGTTTTTTTAACCATAAAAACAGGATAGAGAAAAATTAAAACTGAAAAAAAAAAAAGTAATTCGGGAAGATATAAAATGGATTTCATATGATTTCATTAATCTTCGCTTTATTGTTCTTGTCTATTAGTTTGTTACTTGCATCTATGTTATTATTAATAACAAAGATAACATAACAAATATACATAAATACGTAAACAGCATCTCCAGAATTGCTCTGAGAGTGCCTTAATTTTACCATTTCATTTGAGCTTTCTGGCATCAAACCCACCAGATGGCCATGACTGTCTCAGTTCCCTGACCTAACCCTGTAGAAAATGAGTGGGGTGGACTGAAGAGAAAAAGCACCAACATGGAGCTGGTAATCTGAAGAATCTGGAGAGATTCTTGATGGAGGTATGGTTTCTGATCTCTTTTCAGGTGTTCTCCAAACTCATCAGGCATTATAGGAGAACTAGGGTGAACTAGTTCTATATGTGAACTAGAGAAAAACATTTGTTTCATAATGAGATTCTTCCCCCACTTTCCATTGTTTTATTTCAATGAAAGGACTTGAATTTTGTAAATTGTTTGAATGAATGATAAAAAGGATAAACAATGCAGATTTATGTTCACAGCCAACTTTGTATTTGTATAACAAATATTAGTGGGCTGCACCATATAAGTGGAAATTATATACCAATGCAATTATTTTTTTTCTCTTAATGCAATTCTGACCTGGTGTGACAGTCAGATGTGGTTTACTTTCAGGAAAATATGGAAATAAAATACATCTATGTGTATTATCTATGACATTTCACTGTGGGTGGGGCTTCTAAGTGTAATTCAATAATAACAAACAACCAACAAAATATTTAGTGCACTTGTTGATCTCTTGGGAACCTTTCTGTGTGGCACCTGGTTTGGACGTTTTATCAGAGGCAAATTTATTCTGCAGGATTTCCCTTAAATTCCTGGGTCAGCTGCCTGGATCAGCTGCCTGGGCCAGCCTAAAATCAAATGAACAAAAATGAAAAATACAGTAAAATCTTACCAGTTGTAGTATATCTTCATCTTTTGGCATCACACACAACTCCAGAAACGTATGACTGGAAATGGATAGAAATATTTAGGGCCACAATCAGACAAGTATCAAGACACATCTAAATGAACTGCATCACACTCTCACCTGTTCTGAATGAGCCCTATGACCTGCGAGTACGTCTTCCCAATGATGCTCTCGCCATTCACTTTCACTATCCTGTCCCCTGTTGACAAAGTTCCATTATCAGATGTCGATAGGCAAAATGAAACGATGTGCTGTACATGTGTGTAATTACCAGTGCAGAGTCCAGCGCTGTGAGCAGGCCCTCCCTCTTTGACCTGCTTCACAAAGATCGTGTCCATGGGCTCCAGTCTGTTCCGCGGTCGCCCTGGAAACAACAGAAGCAGCAGAGTCACGAGTGGCCCAGATCACAACAAACCATCTCCGGGAAGAAGCGAGCGGTCACAAGACTGAGCCACAATAAATACTTTAAATCGCACTAGTTTTTCAAATGAAACGTTTAACCCAATAATAGAGCAGAAATGCTGGGACTTTATCTGGAAGTGACCCAGAATTCAATGCGACATCCCTCAGTCCCTGAGGGAGTGCTATACTTGGCTCATCCTGACATAATATGCCAGAACACAGATCACAGATCTAACAGTGAACAACTAACACTACAGATTCCCTGAGGATGACAGCTATGAGATGCTTAGGCACTGGCCCATATCTACTCACACTGAAAGGAATGAGGATCTCTCCACAACGACCGTTATTTTGTTCAATATCTCTCTGTTAGCCTACTAAAATGGAAATAAACCTGTAAATTATGCATAATACATAAAACTATCCTAAGTCGAACACTAATTGTCTTGAAATCCACTGTGAGCAAGCTAAATCTCTCTTTGAGGCTGCTAAAAATATTAAACAGGCCAGTCAACCTCATTAAATGACTACTCTGGTTTTGATCTTGATCCATTCCTAACTGCAATTTGTTTTCACATCTATTTGTTTGTTTGGACAGATAATATCGGGTATATCCCTAAACGTCAGCACAATGCTGAAAGTGTGTTAAAATAGACAGCAACACACAACAGCACAATGTGTGTGACATTACAAACAGTTTAGATTAGGGAACGCTATTCACCATTAACTAGTTGCTTATGAGCATGCATTGCTAGCACATTGTCTGCTTATTAGCACATACTGATGCATTATTCTGCATGACCATATTCTAGACCGATTCCTATTTTATTTATTTATTTTTGGGTTATTTCTGGGGGTTTTTGAAAGCCGATGCGGATGACGATATCTTGGAAAGCAGGATGAAATGAACATCCCTAATTCAGAAGAGTACTATATCACTAGCACTATATAATTTTAAAGCAATGATTATTAACAAAAACATAATATGTATTGTTGCATGATTAATAAACTACTGATAAATTTATCCATCCCATAGTAAAATATTAACCAATTTTGATGCAATAAATATGGTATAATACAGTGTTCATCCATCCAAAACCGAGAAAACATCTTTCTCAAACATTCAAGTGACTGAGTTTGAATAAAACTGACAGCAGCAAATATTATGTAGTTTAGTAGGTCGTTTGAGATCAAGTTATCGAGTCATCTTGGGATTCTATTTAAATAGACAATTTGCCTTTTATGCACAGTATATATTTTAAGAATATACTACGGTAATAACGAGCAGTATGGTACTATTCTGACAGCCCTGCCTCTCTAGTAATGTGAAGCTTTTGTAAAGATTTAATGCACCCTCTTGTGTTCACTGTCATACACTGCAGTTGTCAAATATAAAAACATTTACCTCAGGAATAAGAACAAATGTACCCACTGCTGCCATGTTTTCTGCATTTGGCACATAATTCATATTCATAGTCATAATAACATCACACTAGCAGAAAAAAAGAAAAATGCACAAATAACTGAAATGGACATCCACAGATTTTACCCTGACCTTCTTTTATAGTCACATTTAGTCATTTAGCAGATGCTTTTATCCAAAGTGACAAATGAGGACACTGGAAGCAATCAAAAACAACAAGACAGCAATGTAGTAAACTATAGTAACTATATAGTAAATAGTACATTTACTATAGTATAGTAATAATAGTAATAGTATACTAGTAAATATACTTTTACAATAGGTAACTACTCAGCAGTCAAATGTGTATATGCACAGGTCCCTAAACAAGACCATATCTGCAAATGAAACTTTTGTAGAAGCATTTTAAAAAATGTGAACTGGCACCTCATGACTATACCATGTTATGTACCAGAAGACGCAAAAGACACAGGTGCAAGTGGAATGTACAAAACATGGTGACATTAATTTTTAAGGAAACATAATGGGCGATATATCGCATCCCCAAAAATTATTGATGTTATGTACATATATTGCGCGATGAGTCGATATATTGATTATTGCGACAGGCCTATTCACAATTACAAACCTGTAGCCACATTTTCAGAAAGGTAAAACAGGCTTGAAACTTGAACATTTCTAGCTCTCGCACAGCATGCAAATAGAATATTTTACTATTACATACGATGATGTAAGAGTTTTGCCTAACTATGTTTTGCATACAAACCAGAGGGACATTTAGTGATGTTATGTAAGACTCCTGAGCTATTTGAACTCTTCTAGGTAATATAAATCAAGTTTCACAGTGCTATGCACTTGCATGATTTATAAAAAAATTAAAAGTTCCAATAAAGCATTTTTATATTTCAGTTGTACTGCACAGAATGTAATGAACAACAGCAGCAGTTCCTGTTTCAATGCCACGCTTTTTAAAGACCGAAGTAAAAGCATTCAGTGAGTTCAAATCCTTAACCCTTGGCAGCTACAAAATACATTAGTGTATAAGATACAGTTTATGCTACAGACGTGAGAAGGTGTATAATATTACTGGTACTTCTCTTGTACATAGCTCTACACTTTAGCACTATGCTGGATTAGCTTACGTTAAAGAAACCCTGAAATATTTAGGTCAGGTACTTGTGTGATGCACCGGCTCGAACATGCAGAAGAGCATTTAACAAGGTTTGTGCGCCAAAACAGGCCAAAGATAACGACGAAGCATTTACAGACCTAAAGCTCAGTGTGAATCTCCTCTGAGGGAAGTGAGGCATGAATTGAGGAAGCAGCAATGGAAAACAGCAGTGATCTTTTGGGAGAAATGCTGGATTTAGACAATCATTCCTTAACTATTATTTCCTGCACCTGGCCTATCTCTACAACTTCCAAACAGATGTGCGTTCCTCCTTCATATTCTTCATTCTTTATAAAGAATGCGTTTACCTTTGAAAGTTCAATTCTGTGTGATTTGTTGAAATGCTGTGGGCATTACAACCTCTCTATAATTTAAAACGAACAAATCTATGTAGGTAACAGTTTGTTATCTGCACTGTAATGAAATCAAACAGACAATGTGGCACAACGTTGGGGATCAGTATTGCTGTGGAAGTCGGTATTGCTGTAGCAAGGATGCTTTAAGGGAGATGAATGCAGAGATGCATGAGCAGGTTTTAGTCATCCAGCAGAAGCATTTCATTAAAAGTAAAAAATATGTTTTTTTTTTTTTTTTTAAACATATCAAGTCTCCAACTTTTTGGCATTTTGTATATTGTTGTCCTGCTCTTTCTTAATGCAAGAACATGTCCTAGATGATATCTAGTCATTCAGACAGTTCTTCATCTAGCTAATTTTGAAAAGAACCACATATCACTAATTAACAGAAGGAGACTAAATGAGATTGTTTTTACAGGCAAGCTCTTTTACAACAAAATGATGCAATTGTTAAAAACACACCTAAGGTCAAAAATTCAAACAGTAGAGGGGGAGAGGTTGAGCAAGGGAAAGAATCTGCCAGAGCTATTTCTGGCAGCTATGGGCAGCTGTGCTAAAACCATGTCACGAAAGCTATCATGTAATGCAAGGTGAATAAAAGGCAATCCTTGAGGGAAAAACTGCACTTATTCAAGCTTTTAGGGTACCAAGATGCATCATCGACCAGTCATCAATTAACAGGACAGTTTTTGTTATATTTCAGCCAATTTCTGTTCTGATTAGCACACAAACTACATTGCAGTCATTTCCCAAAATGTAATTTGTGTGGAAACACTACAACGTCTGTAAACAGGACATTAACCGAGGCAGGAGATGGGACAAGCTGACAGAAAATACTGTACCGGGCAGATAAAACTCGCTGTTAGCAATGCGTAAAATATTGGAGGAAAATACTAAATATTGAATTGGGCATTGAATGCATTTCTGAATGGAACTGACTGTCTTCAGAAGTTGTGAAGGGCATTTTCTTTTCCATCTACTTCCATTTAATGCCTATGTGTTTACAAGGAAACCCAGAAAATGCTATATTTATGCAGTTCCATAAACCACACCTAATGACCTAATGATAGTGAAATCTAATTCAGCACATCAACTGTATTTCATGAACTTCTTTGGACACTTCATGCACTTGAGTGTCACAGCGTTGCTAATGTAGCAGATGGAGGGGGATAGCAATACTGGGTTACAAAATAACCTTGTAAAATGTGTACACTAGATGGCAGAGTGCATAGCGCATAGTATGCCTTTTGGAACACAACTACAGTTTAAGTTAGTTTTATGTTACTAAAAGTGATAACTTACCCCTGTGACCATGGTCTTCATCCTATAAAAAAAATACAAATATTTATTAGTAAGTTAAAAGAAAAATACAAAAAATGCACTGAATGAAAAATATATTAGTGACTGACAACTGACTCTGAAACAGTGATGAATGATGTACACTACCTTAATACTGGAGTTGACCGCAGACTCTGGTGGGTACACAATGAAGTGACGCAGAGTGAAGCCGAAGCCTTGTGAAGTGCGGCGCAGACGAAGCATCTTAGGCCCTGGCCAGGAGAACGGCTCATCCTCCAGCTGGAAGAGCACTCCTGAAGAATCATCCTGATCCACCACATCCTACAGACAAACAGACGAAAGCATGAAGAAAAAGAAGGGCCACCGAGTACTACAGATCGACAAATCCAGATTTCAGTAAACTGAAACGTATGTTTTTTTTATGTGAGCGACAATTAAAAAGACATTCATTACTACTTCTATATATTCAAAGCATTTTTAAGGGTTATAAATAAGATATATTATGCAGTGCTCATGAAAAGTTGTATAAAAATAAAATCGATTTGGGATCTTAAGAAAATCAGGACCTTGTGTGACACAGGAAAGACTAAAATCCGTAAATTTTAGTGATGCATTGAAATGAATTTTTCTGAAAACCAAAATCAAAGTTTTCATTTAGCTGAAATACTACAGCCACCACCACACACCAGTCCCCCAAAGGACTCGGGATTCAGTGTTCAAATATTTTTTTGCTGGCATTAATGATCACCTCCTTTTTTATGTGTGTGTAAACCTGTTTTTCTGAAAATGGAAATATGTATTTAATTAACTTTAACAAGGCTCAACAATTCACACAAGACCACTAAAATACATAATTGGAGTAATTTCAAAGCCATTTCACCCGAAACCCAAAATTCTTATTTATTTTTTTCAGATAAAAATTTTGGTGCATCACTAGTAATTATTTCACCAAAATCAGGGCAAAAAAAATAATAATCTGGGTCCACCTGGGTCTATGCATTACTAGCTGTTGTAGCCTGTATTGCCAGTGACATTTACACCAGTGAATCACTTCTGTGAGCAAGAGAGCACTGAACAAGAGATCTGCTGGCTTTCACAAGCAGAAGCAGTGGACAAACCACACCCCAGAGAAACACCATAACGTGCTGCAAATAAACAGCCTGGTCAACAAACTAAAGCAGGATCACCACACAGATGAATCAGATCTGCTATGACATCACCATCATCCTTGACATGTTCCTCTTCATACTGAAGATTGAGTCAGGACTGGCCTGATGTCATGTCTACAGGGTGTGGGTGATGTTTTATTCCTCATCTGAAGTTCATTTCCTTCTGGAGCACATTTAAGGATAACAGACACCACACCAGTCCCCCCAGAGTCTTGCTGGCATTAACAATGTAAATCTCAACTTCCACAAACAACTTTTTTGTGGTAATTAGCTCATGATGATGTCTAAGGCCTTGAGCTTGCCTTCCTCTGGCTCTTCGTGTCTTACCATTCAAGAGTGGGCATCCTGCCTCCGACATACACTCCTGTTTATGGAGTATTTATAGCCTCACACCTACCTAGTCACACCCTACCCTTTACTGTCAAACTTCCTCCAGCAGAGGTGTGAGTAGAGCTGAAACAACGAATCGATTTAATCGATAAAAATCGATTATTAAAATAGTTGTCAACTAATTTAGTCATCGATTCGTTGCTAAATAACTTTTATTTGCCGTAAGTGGCTCATTTCGTGCATATTTCAAATCTGCGGTGACCAAAGTGTGGCAGTAATGAGCCACCGGAGGTTTTACTCAGCCAGTACAGCAGGAGAAGTAGCGAATAGCCAATAGCTGGCCTTGTTTTATGTCACGTGCTTCCCGAACAGCGTCTCTGCAGCATTTAGCGGGATGTGGGAGACTGGGAGTACTTTACTTTGAGCCTTCAAAAAAGAAGAGTAACCTGTAAACTCTGCACTACTGAACTGTTTAAGGGGACGTTCACATATCGCGTCTTTTGCGCGCTCAAGTTTGTTATTTCCAACACCGCACCGAGTTAAAAACATCTCAACTTTTCAGAATGCTGCAAGCGCATCGCGGGTCATGTGACAAGAACTAACCAATCAGCTTCATCCTTTCCCGTAACAACGTTAAAAGCTCAGTCAAGATGAAAGGAACAGCTGATCATAGTTGTATATGGATTTCCATTTTGAAATAAATTTAGTAGCAGAGCTACTGCAAGCGATTTTTTGAGCTGCAAATCCATTTATCCTTTGCTGAAATTTCCGCGTCTTCAAGGAGAGAGCACGTCATGGTTGCTTAGCAAAGGCAGACGCCTCAGGGGCGCTTCTGCACGAGCGCTTTGGAAAGGAGGAGAAAGCGGCGCGCCTAGCGTTTTCCACGCGTTTTTAGGCACGATATGTGAACGGCCCCTAAGACTTTTATTTGTGCAGATTCTCCACTACAATGTTGTTTGCAAATGTTTAGTCGTAAAAGCTGATAACATTGCTTTTTAACAGTTAACATTTAAAGCTTTACAAACATGTTCTGTGATCAGTTTGTCGTTTACCAGTTCATGAGAAATGCACTTTTTTTCTAAGTATTCACTGCTCTTTTTCACACAGCAGGTTTTTTGTGTGTGACTGTCCAATTTTTTTTTCTGGACAACCTTCTGATGGATTTTACTTTAAATTGTGAGTTCCATTCAGGTTTCATGCCATTAGCACTTTATTCGAAGGATTGTTTACAATTTCACAGCAAAAGCTATAAAGCTGTTTCCCAGTAAATAATAAAATACAATGCACTGCAATTTTATTCTGTTTTATCCTTACTCTTCGTGAAAATATGTTCTGAAAGATTCCTTAAGCTTCATTCGGGATGTTAAACTACTTTAGGAGCTCTAAGGACTGCCATGGTGAAAACATTATTTTAAATCTCCTTGTGAAATTTGCTAGAGTATGGGTCAGTGTTCTGATTGCAGAAGAGTTCGACAAAGGATTACTAACACAATAAAACAACTCCAGGTATATTTTTGATTAGGATATGACAGTGCAAAATGGTTAAAATCTCTTAAAAATCTATGCTGAAGGATAAAGACCATTTATTAATAATTTACTTGGGGAAAAAATTGAAAAAACTAAAATATAAGTACATAAACCGATTAATCGATTAATCGTAAAAATAATCGACAGATTAATCGATTATCAAAATAATCGTTAGTTGCAGCCCTAGGTGTGAGACATCAAATATTCCTTCTCCATCAACACAATCTGGCATCTGAATCTCCACTACTGGTAATGTGAAGTGAAACGGTTTACGATTGTGACTCTGTTGCATGAAGTAGGGGCCAACTGATTTATTTTGAAGTGTCTTACAACCAATATTGATTTTTTTTTTTTTTTGCCACAATAACTATTAGAATCTAAAAATAAAAACACAAACATAATAATAACAGTAATTAATATTAACAATGTATTACTGTTGTGGTTTAACAGTAGGGCTGCACGTTTAATTGAAGTGTTGATGCTTTCAGATAGAGCAGCATTTACTACATAAATCTGTAGTTCACTGTCAAGTTCTGGAAAAAAAATGCAGACGATTTTATTTTGCACTATGAAATCAAAGAAATGTTTGCGATAATGACAGCTGTTTGTGTAGCTTCTCGGTGAACTATGGCTCTGCTTAGTACATGCTGCTCCATCTGAAAGCATGTGAAAATACCACATTTAATAACATTTAATTTCAAACAGGGACCACCAGTAAAACCTACACCGGAGCCCCGCAAACCCCAGCGACAGCCCTGTACACAGATCGATCTGCTTCCTTATGAAATTTCAAATTAAGTAGTCTGTCATTGATGACAGAAGCTCATTGGAAAAGGATTGAAAATGCCCTTTATTTTGTTTGCACTAATAAATGCTGCTGCCTGCCAGCTGCGATCACCAATAAAACATAGTTCCATGTTTGTTTTTTTCCATATTGTCATAAATATCATTATCGCAAATATTCTTGAAATATCTTGATAGAATAAAGCCCAAAACAAGTGCCAAATCAAATAACTAATTAACACAAATAAAATAAATCTCTTCATCTAAACAAAATAAGGCTTTGTCTGTGCTCTTTCCATTTGAAATTAGAGGCAACCAATGCATTTTAATCATGATCCAAACAATGATGCTGCTTACATGCAACATGAGCAGTAAATTAGATTGTATAATTTTGAAATTTGAAGCAAAAACAGAATGATTTGTATATATATATATATATATATATATATATATATATATATATATATATATATATTAAAATTAATAGACATTTCTTTTAAATCCATAGCTCAGTAATGAAGGCAGCAACATATGATAGAACAGAACAAAAAAGACTATTAATAATCTTTCATTGCGCAAAAGTAAAATATAAAAGGGTATGGCTCCAATACAGAGCTGCTAAAAGTGCTTATGCGCATCCCGTACGTAGAATGGTGCGCTTGAAGCAACACTGAGTCACAGCGCGGAGCACTCCGCATAAAAAAGGGAAGAGATATCATGCGTAGCGCATTACATCTGTGCAATATTTTAATGGCTGTAAATCTCAGTTATTGTGTACTTTTTAAGAGAGTTCCATTGTTTTGACTATATAAAATATACATTTTTCTTCAATTTGCATGTAAAAAAGTGCAATATATTTACAATACCAAATCACAAAAGTGAATAGTGTTTTGCAGCAGGTTGCAGTATTATACAGTTTTTCTTTTCTTCTTTTCTTTTTTTTTATTTAAAGCCAGAACTACATACTTTTTCATAAAGGACCATTTAATTAAATAGAAACTGAAAAAAAGAAAAGGTCCCTCTTCTCCTACGAAAACATACTGTACTGTGTTTTCAATCCAAGGTACGAATTGAACCATCATTTTTATGTTTCATTATACCCCTTCTTTTCCAACATGAAGTGAACTTTAGCTAGTTTAAAGAAACAAGCAACGTTGCCCAAAAGTTCATCTGCAGTCCCATGTGCAAAACTGCAAGAAGTTTGCAGTGGAAAGGGGGGCTGCAAATGCATTATCCCTCTCATGACTGTTTGATGAGCTCACTGCTGGAGAGAAGTAGAAGAAGCATCCTAATTTTATCAGGTGTGTGCTAGAGAACATTGACTCAACAGTGATGTGTAGCGGGATATGGGGCTTTGGTCTATTTTGGTCTACTACACAAGTAGGCTTAACGTTCCTTGAGTGGCTGGAATATGTTTGCAGGGTGCCAAATTCTGATTCCTAGTCTTTGAGGAATGAGTTAATAAGTGTGAAACACACTGAGTGCACATGAAATCTGAGAGCCTGCATGAACTTGTGGAGCCGGTTTCTGTCAAGAACTGTGATTATTTCCAGAACAGTCCACTCATATTTGAACTGTGGAGAAGAAGTAAAGATGAATGCAGGATGTTTTAGACAGCAGCATCATAATGTTCTGCTGGTCACAATGTCGTGACCCCCCACTCCCCTTTTTGAATCCATGATCACATTTGTTTCGAGATTCGCGATAGCACGCCACATACTCTATTTCTACTATGAAGCACACATTTTACAAGATTATATGTTTGTCAGTTGTACTGAGGATCTGAAAATCATTCTCGAAGAAAAGTAGTATAAATGTTTTACCACTTGCTTGTGCAACTTAATATATAAATCTAGAAGTAAATGCAAAAGTAAAAAGCATTGAATAATGTGTTTCTTATATCTACACCATGTTCCAAATTATATCAATATCACTTCGGTACAATAAAGAGTCAGATTTTTGTTTGTGTTGTTTTTCACATAATTTCAGTTGACTCGTATCTCAGACTGGTTTGGTCAATAGTCTGCCAGGTCTTCTTAGGTTAATGAAAACCCTACTTAAAGAGTTTGTTCTACATTATTAAAGGTGCTCTAAGTGATGTCACACATTTTTTAGGCCAAAACATTTTTTGTCACATCCAGCAAACATCTCCTCACTATCCGCTAGCTGCTTGTCCCCTGAACACACTGTAAAAAAACGGGGTCTCTCTAGACACCACAGGCTCCACAAACAACAAGAAAAACAAACTGGGCTCACCCACACCACAAAACATAAACTGCTTCAGCCAATAACCGACAAGAAAGATCTGGGGGTGGGGTTTGGGGGGTTAGTGCACAGATGAGGAGGAGGGAGGGTCTAGCTAGCCTCCGTTTTGTTTGACAACAATTTGAACGTCAACAAGAAGTTACGACTCCAGGCATCGCTTAGAGCACCTTTAAGCAAGTCACAGTTCTCAGGAAATATGGTGAGGAAGAACGATCTTTCTGAAGAAATCCTTCGATCCTTTTATTAAGATTTATTAAGTAAAGTGTCTGTCAAACAAATGAACTGTATTGTAATGCCAGCTGTTAAAAAAAGTCACTGCTGAGCAGCAGACAGGTGTTTAAAGCTACTGGAGTCTCCAGATCCTCACGATTCTCACAAAATGAGATTGAAGACATTACACAGTAAAATGTGTCCTTTTATTAGGCTATTGCTGCATGTTTCTTTTTGAAATTGAAATATAACAAAACTAAATTACAATTTTAAAACAAACTCCAAATCAAATAAGTAACAAATAAAGTAAATATCTTCATAGAAACAAACTAAGGTTTTGTCTGTGCTCTTTCCATTTAAAAGTTGAGGCAACCACTCACTCATTTCGCAAGTGTAATATTTACACCAACTGTCAACTAGGGCATTGCAGCTCATGAAGGTAAAGCATCCAAATTATGAGAGTATAGCGTTTCTAATGACAAGTAGATGAGGAACTCCAAATTCAAGGCTTCGAAGGTTGGCAGCATGATTCCGGCACTGGTAACACTTGTAACACGATTACACTTTGAGAGGGCGAAGTTGACTGTCCTTAATTCGATGTGGATCATCTAAATTTATAATGTGGTTAGAACTCCAGAAGACCACCCAAACCACCAGTCCCGCTCACAGGCACTGCTGACAGATGAATACAGGATAACTAAAAGTGGCACTACTGCCCACAAACCACAATGCTTGGCAGGCCTGTGTTTTCCTCTCCAATGGTAACAGTGCTCATATCCTGTTTGGGGAATCCCTGAGTATATTTAATCGTGACCGTATCAAGTTGATAGTATAAAAATACATGTTACTCATTGATGACTAACACAAAATGAACAGGGCAGAAGCACTAAAATTCATAAACAGTTCAAGAAGCTTGTCCTCTATATTCCAAATCTTCTAAAGCCAGATGAAAGCTTGATGTGAAACTGAAGTTGTTATTTGCTTACAGACTTTTCTGGTAGCTGTAGATTATTCTACATTCCATATGCTCGACCCTAATCACGTTTTCTTTTTCATTTTAACAGTAAATCTCTGTTGTGCAGCACTTTTTTTGCCAAAAAAATAAAAGGGGTTTTCATTTGATTAGGATAAATTAAATTAATGTTTTATGCCTTCATCTGATTACCAGAAAAACTAAGAAGAGCATTTTATATGGCCCTATTATTGTTTAAAAAAGACCCTATACAACAAAAAAAGAATATGTTTAAAATACAGGCCTGTGACTCCTAATTTCTTCTTATAAATTTGTAACCTGATGTTTACGGTTCATTTTTTTGAAATATCACTAGCATTAGCAATAGCAATATTAAAACTATATTCACTGAATGTAAAAAAAAAAAAAAAAAAAAAAAAAAGAGATTCGAACCAAGAATCGAATCGAAAATCGCATCGAAATTGAAACTGATACCCAGCCCTACTTTGAATAACATGCATTAGTAATATTTTGTTTGATGCACCCTCTTGTGGCCTCAGGAGGGAATCCAGAAGTTTTTCTTCTGAAATTATGCCTTTTAAATTAGAATATAATTTGACTTTCGATAATATTTAAGTACAAAATTCTAATTTAGTTTTTCAGCCATTTTGCCAGCCCTACTCAATTGTGCAAGTGACTACTGTGTCAACTGTGCACTGTGCAGCTCGCTTATAGCACAGATGCAATATGATTCGAAGCCATTTTGAAAGGGAAAGTGAGAAGGTGTGGTGATTCAATCATGCGGTTATTTTAAAATAAATTTATAAGTTATTTGATGAAGAAATACAAACCCGATTCCAAAAAAGTTGGGACACTACAAATTGTGAATAAAAACTGAATACAATGATGTGGAAGTTTCAAATTTCAATATTTTATTCAGAATACAACATAGATGACCTATCAAATGTTTAAACTGAGAAAATACTGCTTTCCAGTACCAAAAGCAGAAACGATAGCGCCATATCTTACTGATACTATGGTCTTTCATAATTTAACCCCGGGGCCAGTTTAATACCGGGTTTCGGTACCCATCCCTAGCTTGCTCTCATGCAAATCAATTTTTTTTTTTTTTGCATTATGTAATTAATGATAACATTTATTACGTTGGCGCATATTAGATATATACACAGACTGATGAACAGCTGTAGCATAAAATGCCAGTTATGTCAAACCACATTGTACAGACACACCTTTTGACAAAAGCTAAGCACCAATAGTGCTCAATCTGCTCATATCTGTGATACTCTACATACACAACATCCTTTTGTTCTGGATGAGTAAGGAGCAGCAGTTCTTTCAGGTATGCAATAAGCCTGTAAATAATTCATGATGAGTGCAGATGCACCTGGGCAATGTGTTGCACTCCTGGAGGTGTTTGGAGGGTGGTTGGTGGTTCAGTTATTAGAAAGCAACAGCTAGATAAGCTATAAATTCCACAGGCTCATTCTCCAGGCTCCTGTCCTTCCAGAAATTTAGCATTATAGTCATGTCATGATAGCAGTGTGTTCAGCTGGACACGTCGCTCAAGAGGTGCATTGAGAGGACAAGCATGAATACAAGCAGCACCTATAGGCTTGAAACAAGAGACTGGGTGACATCAGCAATGACAACCGCTAAGAAAATTCTAACTAGAATGTCTAATAGGCTCACACTAAACTGTAGTAAAATATAGTAATAGTATACTTTTTACACAGTATACTTTTCTATAATGTATTTTTTGTCATTACATGAGTCAGTGCTTATTCTTCCTAAATGAATAAACTCTAAATGAACTAATCATGTCTGGCATGCTGTTCTTTTAAGGCACGAAGCAGTAGCTGGAACCATTTTGTCTTTCTCTATTGAATTGAGAATCTATTTTGCCTTCTGGCCGAGGAGTTAATCATATGATGATCAGTAACAGCTGAAAAATGGGAAAAATCCAAAAGCAAAGAATGCTAAAACAAATACATATATTAGGGACGCACCGGTTGACCAGCCACAAATCGGAACCAGACGGTTTTTGCTTAAAATACGCGATCGGCAATCGGCCGATTTTTCAGGAAAGGCGCCCGTGTGCACAGACTACATTGTAATTATTCGCTATCATGTCAGTTGTGTGGAAGTATTTGAAATCTGTGCTCAGGACACGGGCAGCCGATCAGCACTGGAAGTGCAGAGCTACATGTCTGAGGCACAGATAGCAGGAAGCGATCAGCCGATTGCACAAAATAAGAGTCTCTTTCCTGCCCACTGAAGCTGCGCGAGCATATCTGTATGTAGACAGTGAAATCTGAAATCCTTTTTTTTTTTTGTAAAGTAGAACTTGCATACATGTTTGAAAAGCCAGAAGTAAACGTCAGTTCTGTACAGGATGATTTTTTTTTTTTACCTTAAAATCACATCGACTTAATTAGATTTTAAAATCAACTGCTGTAGCACACTGAAAAAAAAGTGTTTCATTCAATCAATTAGGGCTGCAACTAACGATTATTTTTATAATCGATTAATCTGTCGATTATTTTTACGATTAATCGATTAATCGGTTTATGTACTTATATTTTAGTTTCCCCCCCCCCCCCCCCAAAGTAAATTATTAATAATTGGTCTTTATCCTTCAGCATAGATTAAGAGATTTTAACCATTTTGCACGGTCATATCCTAATCAAAAATATACCTGGAGTTGTTTTATTATGTTAGTAATCCTTTGTCGAACTCTTCTGCAATCAGAACACTGACCCATACTCTAGCAAATTTCACAAGATTTAAAATAATGTTTTCACCATGGCAGTCCTTAGAGCTCCTAAAGTAGTTTAACATCCCGAACGAAGCTTATTAAGGAATCTTTCAGAACATATTTTCACGAAGAATAAGGATAAAACAGAATAAAATTGCAGTGCATTGTATTTTATTATTTACTGGGAAACAGCTTTATAGCTTTTGCTGTGAAATTGTAAACAATCCTTCGAATAAAGTGCCAGTGATATGAAACCTGAATGGAACTCACAATTTAAAGTAAAATCCATCAGAAGGTTGTCCAGAAAAAAAAATTGGACAGTCACACACAAAAAACCTGCTGTGTGAAAAAGAGCAGTGAATACTTAGAAAAAAAGTGCATTTCAAATATCTTTAAACATTTACCTCTCTCATTCAGTCATAATTAGGCTGCACGACTGAATTTTGAACTGGTAAACTACAAACTGATCACAGAACATGTTTGTAAAGCTTTAAATGTTAACTGTTAAAAAGCAATGTTATCAGCTTTTACGACTAAACATTTGCAAACAACATTGTACTGGAGAATCTGCACAAATAAAAGTCTTAGGGGCCGTTCACATATCGTGCCTAAAAACGCGTGGAAAACGCTAGGCGCGCCGCTTTCTCCTCCTTTCCAAAGCGCTCGTGCAGAAGCGCCCCTGAGGCGTCTGCCTTTGCTAAGCAACCATGACGTGCTCTCTCCTTGAAGACGCGGAAATTTCAGCAAAGGATAAATGGATTTGCAGCTCAAAAAATCGCTTGCAGTAGCTCTGCTACTAAATTTATTTCAAAATGGAAATCCATATACAACTATGATCAGCTGTTCCTTTCATCTTGACTGAGCTTTTAACGTTGTTACGGGAAAGGATGAAGCTGATTGGTTAGTTCTTGTCACATGACCCGCGATGCACTTGCAGCATTCTAAAAAAGTTGAGATGTTTTTAACGCGGTGCGGTGTTGGAAATAACGAACTTGAGCGCGCAAAAGACGCGATATGTGAACGTCCCCTTAAACAGTTCAGTAGTGCAGAGTTTACAGGTTACTCTTCTTTTTTGAAGGCTCAAAGTAAAGTACTCCCAGTCTCCCACATCCCGCTAAATGCTGCAGAGACGCTGTTCGGGAAGCACGTGACATAAAACGAGGCCAGCTATTGGCTATTCGCTACTTCTCCTGCTGTACTGGCTGAGTAAAACCTCCGGTGGCTCATTACTGCCACACTTTGGTCACCGCAGATTTGAAATATGCACGAAATGAGCCGCTTACGGCAAATAAAAGTTATTTAGCAACGAATCGATGACTAAATTAGTTGACAACTATTTTAATAATCGATTTTTATCGATTAAATCGATTCGTTGTTTCAGCTCTACAATCAATTAAAAAAATCTAGGGTAATGATTCACATCTATATTTTTTTACTTGAGCCAAAAGTTATTTATTTTTCATTGGCTCAAGTAAAAAAATATAGATGTGAATCATTACCCTAATTTATTTACTTTTTTTAATTGGATGAATGAAACACTTTGAATCTTTGTTTTATTCGCACCAACATTATTTGATTCTAACATTTTGGAATAATGTATTTATATAGCATACATTTATTTAGTCTCACTGGTAAAGACTTTTTTTTTAAACCAAATTTAAAAACTAAAATACTGAATGCTGATTAAGAAACATCTTATTGAATGTGTGTTGATTGTGTTGTTTGACCTGTAGAACTATGCAGTTATTACCTTTTAATTTCACATGGTTACAGTTAATCTTTTACAAGGCCAGTTCTATGTAGTTTCAACCCAAATTAAAAAACAAAAGCTAAATGCTGATGTCTGTACCATCTGTGTTTGTATTGAATGTAGGCTACTTACTGTGCAGTTACTCCCGTTAATTTCAGATGGTTATGGTTATTGTTTTCAATAGCCAAAAGCCAGTTTGCCCTATTAAATACCAAATAAACATCTTGTTTATGCACACTTTCCTCCTTTCTTGTTTGTTGCTTAAAGATAAAAAAAATTATAAAAAATAAAAACAGAAATCGGTATCGGAATCGGCCAGTTTGCTTGTAAAAAAAACGGTATTGGATTCTGCCATGAAAAATCATGATCGTGCATCCCTAGTGAAGGCAACAATATTTAACTCAGATCTTGAAAATAAATTAGGCTAAAGCAAACTTACATTACAACTGAGAACTCACTGCGAACCAACATCCATAGCAAAGATGGTATCACTCACTCACTCATTCAAAACTGCTCAGTCCATTTACATTTGAATCATCTATTTTCAGTGTCCACATTTCTTTACTTCACACTTGCCATGTTTTTGCGGTCACATTGCATCTACACTGGACGAGACAAAGCATTGCAAATCATTTTAACTTTGTGTCAGCATGTCATAAATAAAATAAGTCAGCAGTTTTCTGTCTGGGATTTTTTAATGCTGCGCCATATCCTGTGTAGACAGGATCACTGATTATAATAAGTAAAATCAGAAACCCTGATATACGAGATATATATCGGAGGAAAAATGCATTGCTTGTTGGTGCCACCAAGCGTGCAGGTAGGGCTGTGCAAAAAATCGAATGTGATTTTCATGCACATCTCATCAGTAAAGGCGCTCCTATAATTAGTAGTATATCTCCAGCACGTGCGTTCGGATCAGGGTTGCCAGGTTTTCACAACAAATCCTGCCCAGTTGCTTCTCAAAACTAGTCCAAAACTAGTCCAATCGCGCTTCCAGGAGGTTCCCCGATAAAAATTGCTTCCCGGGGTTACAATATAAGTTACAGACACAATACAATACAACCACAGACTTGGCAAAACTGGTTGGCATTAGGGATGGGACGATAACCGGTTTTATTGATAACCGTGATAAAATGTGCTGAAGGTTAGTAATATCGTTTAAAAATGAATTATCATTAAAACCGTGTTTGATTATCGCGGTTTTAATAACTCACTATTAAATCATGTCCAGCCAGCAACAGTCTGACGCAAGCGCAGCGCACAATGTTTTTTTTGTTTTTTTTTCGAGAAGGAATGGCGAAAGTCAGTGACTTTTCTATGCTTTTCTATGCTTCTACACTTTTCATTGTAAGGAAGGAAATGCCACAGAATTTAATCTTTCTTTAAATTAAGTGCATAGAGTTGCTTGTTTTATTAGTTGTTTGTTGATTATTAAATATAAAACTTGCTGAAATGTTTTCAGTGTGAGCATCAACTATTTTTGAACACTTTCATCTCGTTTCAACAAAACCGTGATAATATTGATAATCGTGATAATTTTAGTCACTATAATCGTGATATTAAATTTTCATACCGTCCCATCCCTAGTTGGCATTTACTACACCGAGCCGTAATTCACTGACAATCTACACAAAATCGATGTTAAAATCGTAGGCGATTCTTTGTCGATTTTGAAAACGATTTTGTGTTAGTTGTCGGCAGACTACAGCTCTGTGTAGTAACTGCCGCTCCACCTGAACCAGTGTTGCCAAGTCAGCGATTGTTTTTCATGTCAGCGGTTTGAAGCAACCCCAATACAAATAACGTGATATTTAGCCCCTAATATGCGAATTTTACCAAGGCAACCCTTCCAAAAAATTTATATTTTAACCCCGTCAGCAATTCAACTCACAACTCACTCAGTGTGAAACAGCCTTAATACGGTTAACGGTTAATTTTCTTCAGAAAAACATTAAAAAAAAGTTCTCAATGTTTTATGTCCATAATATAAAAGTCAAAGGACACAAACTGTTTGGCTACCAACATTCTTCAAAAACAAAAATTTTGGAACAACATGAGGGTGAGTAATTGGACACAATGTTCATTTGGTTTAGCTAACCCTTTAATCCAAATTATGGTTAAATAAATTTTAATCAATTAAACTTTTACACTAATAAACACTTTCAAATTAGTTGTTTATCCAACACTGTAGTAGGAGGAAGCATTAGTCAAGCCCTCCAGTGTCGTTTTATTCAATGAGGAAACTGTGGTCAACCAGAAAATCAAGAAATGCCTGAAGCACCAAAACGGAATTTATAAACACACAAAATGAGTTAGAGACCAGCTCCGCCTCAACCCAAATCATTAATCTACTCAAAAATGCATTTCACAAGGAAATGGTCTTAACATTCAAAAACAACAGGATGATGCCTATTAATAAAAATATTTTTGTACGAGTGAGATTAAGTACTGAACCATCTATTCAAAATAAGACAATTCTAGAAATGCAGAAAGACTCAACATTACTTTTTCACAAAAAGGTATTCCCCGTGTCCAGTATATTCTCATTTGGGAAGAGACGGGGATTTCCACAGTTCCAAAATCAAACATTCTGTCAACATTTACTCACATTTTTGTTATTCCAAACCTGTATGACTTTCATTGTTCCATGGAACACAACAAGAGAAGTTTTAATGAACCTCCTGGCTGAAGATTGTTTTCCACACAATAAAAACTATATCATGACAACAGACTCAGTTTCCAAAACAACAGTCCAATTTACTGAAGCCTTGCCACATGTGTACGTGAAACAGAGCGAGATTCACTGCAAACCACTTAAACCTCATCCACATATGCACATTTTTCAACTTGAAGACAACATCCCAAAACGCTTTTTTGTATTTTTTTGAGTTTGACCATCCCTGGTCACAATATACTTTCTTTGAAGAGTCTCCAAGCTGCTCTATTGTCAATTATAATTTTTTTATTCAAGTCAGTCATACAGGTTTGGAACAACATGAGGGTCAGTAAATGATGACAATATATTTGTCTGAACTATCGCATTAAAATGCACAGTACAAGAGTCACAATCCTGCGATATTCCAGAGCTTGAGCAGCTCAATGCATAATGTGTAGAGGTGTGACTTAGGGTTGGGCTGTTAGACGTTGCCATCGTCCATCGCCGATGGCTGATAGACATCATGATGCCAGCCCCAGCGCCCCTTTTTGAATGCACAATCGCTTTCACTATCACTTTCGAGATTCGTGATCGCACACACTGTTTATACTATGGAGCGGCAGTACTTGCCACACATTTTACAAGATTATATGTTTGTCAGTGGTACTAAGGATATGCAAATCCTTCCCCAATGTCCTCAGTCATTTAAAACTAATGTTATAAGTGCTTATGTAAATGATGTCATAGGCTATAATGGATTATGGTCTATTACTGCATCAATGCAGAATCGTCCACATCACGATGCATTGTGGATGATGAGGAGCTTTAAAACTCTGAAAATGAGTAATGGAGCACTGCAGGCCAATCACAATGACCTATTATTATTTACACCAAGGATTGTTAATATAAAATGAGTCACTTGTGTAACAAACTAAACAGGAACAAAGTTACTATTCAAAACCAGTGTTAACAGAGTACCACATTTTAGCCATGCAAAACAAGCACTAAGCTAAACAACAGACTTAAATCTTCCCATTCACACATTAAATCTTTGGCCCATCTAATCAACATGCAGGCAACAGGTTTCCCTTCCTCATCACTCACATCCTGTCCCTCTATTTCAGCAGAAAAACAGATACAGTGCTGAATATTAGATTAAAGGGGAGGGCTGATATGAGCACAAATTGGCAGATGCTATAAATAGATGACCTTCAACCTGCCATGAATGTGGACAGGGGTTTATACAAAGGTCTTCATTCATAAGGCCAGTAGAAAGATTCGGCAGGCTGAGCACAAAAATGTTGATTCATGGGAGTGAACTAATATCACAGCAGGACAGCGATACCCAACGTAAAACACTAGCACCCGCGTATCTGCTTATTTGAGCAATACAAACCAAAATGAAAAACGAAACCAAATCACTGACCACATTCACGCCTGCAGGAAAAGATCCAGACCATGCCTGACTGCTCAAACTGAGAGCAAGACAAAAGAGGATCAGTATTACTAAAACTTACAAAAAAAAAAACACTAAACAAAGCTTACTATTCAAGGCCAAGTCGGCACAATCCATGCTGAAAGCCATAAGTTAATACCCAACTACACAGCAAAATAAATATTGCACTTATTATTTGACAGCGTCAGCATTCAGATGGTCTCCACATTGACCATGTGTTTAAAGAAAGAGGTTTGACACCAGCTGTTTGTGTTGTAGCTGCGCTGCGATCTGACTGTGTGGTTCAGACGGTTTAGAAAAGCTTCCCCCACAGCTTGCGCACAGATAAACGGATGCTCCTCGCCTGCCAGGGAATTTCCTTCAAGAGCATCCAAAGAACTTCATTTCTTCTGCAGCACACTCTTATGATTACAGTCCTTCATGTTTCCCTTGAACTACAAAGGGATTTCAGACAGCAAATAAACTCCAGGCTGTGAAAAAGTGTGGAAAAATCCAGCCTGGTTCATGCCGAAATGCACATGCATCATGTGGGTCTTGTTTGCAGAACAACAACAGAGTTTATCAAGAGTCAAAACGTTAGCTTAAGATAAACCTTCTAGACAAACACCAGTCTGGACTTAAAAAGACTTTTGACATGCAAACTCACCACATCAGAAAACAGGTTCAGCACACTTGGCTATAAACAAAACCTCAGTGATACATCCATCAAACTAATTAGCTACTGCAATGCATGGATAATAGCACATAAGCGAACTCTGAAAAGGTTGAGAGAAGAGGTAAGGCATTACTTTCACAGCTGGCATTCAGGAATAATGAGCAGATCTGGTTGAGGAAGCAGCACAGCTTGTCCAACAACAACAGGCCACACAACAGCACAACTCAATTCAATCTTATGACCTAAACAACATGTTACTGCTAGGATTCTTCCAATTGAACTCAGTGTTTCCCATTAATTCCACTTTGGTGGACAGTTTCATAATGAACCCAAAAATATATTTAACCTGCATATCTCATAATAATATAAAACAGGGGTCTACAGTGCAACCATTTCAGTCGCATTTGCGACTGGAAACTACTGCATGCATCTATAAAATATATTTAGGAGCACCTGTGCGATTGACCCAATCAGCATATTTGTTTGCGATGAGGGAGCTTCAGAGGTTTCTAACGTAGCCTACTTCCAATGCGTTTTTGCAGCATTGAGTAATGTATCACAGACATATCCTCTCATTATAACAAACACAGTTAAGCCAGTGTGAATAAGAGATTCATTGTGCAGCTTTGTTGATTATAATGGAGGTTTGTGAGATTATGTGACAGTTTTGAATGATTATTAAGGGAGTTTGCAAATGTGATATTGATTTAATACAACAGTTCGTTAATCAAGAAGTTAATATTGAGAGACTTAGGTCGCGTTTCCGCCGAAATGACCCAGAACTAGGCATTATATTTGCTCTATTTTTGCTCTATTTCGTCAATGAAAATAGTTTAAAACAGAGAACAGCTGAGCCACTGTGCATCTCCATTCAAACACAGCATTTAGTTTATGAATAAACTGCATTTTTAAGCATATCTACTGAGTCAATGATTCAATAACCCATTCATAACTACAGTCACGTTCTTCGTTCCTGAATGAATCAGCCACCTGAACGAATCAATTAAATGAATGCTGGCAGTTTTAGTTTCATTTTTAAAGTATATTTTCTGTTATTTAAATCATTTCATATTTCTATATTCAAATTTGTATATTTAAAAAACCTCAACATGAATTCATGAATTTAATTGTACTCATGTGACCACTGAGCCTTATTAAACATCTGAAAATACATATACAACCTTTTTTGTGTTCTTCTGTGCCATCTCTGTAGTACAAATTTATTTTTTGCATACCGATTTTATTTGATTGGTAACTTATTCTTATTCTACTTTCTTTTATTCTGTTGTTTTGATTAGAAATGTTAAAAAGCTTATAAATAGATATAATAGAAGACATACATTTAATAAAGTTAGAAAAATGCCATTATAACTATAAAATAGTGGTAATAATACTTAAAAATCATTAGTACTGTTATTATTTTTTATTACATTCAAATTGTTTGAATTGCTAAAAACACTAATGTGAATGATGTGCACTGACACACTATCACATTTAAAAAGAGCTTCAGCTTTGAAGTCCAGGCACAAGTCATTGAATATTTACTTTGTTCAATTTGGGGGTTGGAAGAACTCTTTATTTTGCTCCCACAATGTGCATCAGATTTATCCTTTTAATTTTAAAACTGACCAATTTTTTCTGAAATCCCCTAGAAAGAACAGGGTCCATGATCTCACAAAAGGGAAACAGAAGTATAAAAAAAAAATTCTAAAAGAAATATGACAAAATTCTGATGAATGAGAGGGTGTTTTTCACTAAGGTTAATGACCTTTTAATAGTGTTTTTCCTGTACTCACTATATGACTAAAGTGAAGTCACACTCACTTAAAATAATGTACACTCGCTGATGGAGTTCAAATCAAAGACAAACTGTCTATTAAATAAAAGCATCTTCTGCATAACACGGGTCTTCTAGCTTTTATGCCTATGAAACTCCAGTTTCATAAAGTTTTTCTACTCCAAACACTTGCTACACGCTCCAATACAAGTGTGAAATATGTCTCCAACAAAAAAATAAATCCTACTTCTGTATTTGTGACAAGTTCAGCAAAAGATATCAGCTCATCTTAAATGGTGTACTGAATTCAAACTTACATAATTTTTTATAAAAATAATATTTTTCATTTAGTTTTTAAATCCCTATATTCCCAGTGGCAGATCTGGGCTGGTAAACCAAAGGATTATGATGATCCATCACCATTATGACCCTCCAGCAAGGATTTTTCTTCAATAAGAAACCAGGAGGATAAACCACGGGCCTCACCTCGCAGTGCAGAGATGCGCCGACATAATTCAGCTCTTCCTCATCACCTGAATCCCTCCAATGTGTCGCCATCATTTCACCGCTGCAGCCCACATCTAGAGAAATCTCCTCATATCAGCTCCAAGATCACACTTCAATATCCAGCTGGATTTGGTTTTCCACATGTTTGGATAAAAGACCCTGGAGGAGCAAATAAAAAAAAAACACCCAAACACACATTACACATTTATTTACTAAAAAAAAGAATATATATATATATATATATATATATATATATATATATATATATATATATATACACCATTTACCATTATCATACTATAGCACTTCAATTTAATGCTTATATTTTTATAAACACCTTTTACTATATATTTTTTTTTCTTTAGTGTTTAATATTCAGAGCGAAAATTACATGAATATCTGTAATCAATTCACATTTTCTACACATCTATCTAAAGACGTTCTGTCGCGACATCCGATTTGTTTTGGTTTCTTTTCTTTTTTTTTGACAGTTGCTTTAAAGTAACCCCGTTAACCGTGGTAAATTAACCAATAGAAACACCCTAAAATCACTTATTCCAGCCAAACGGGATTCTTTCCCGTGTGCCACATGCTTACATGCGCCTCACATTTTCTTAATTAAAATCTCAGCGGTATCAAACTGTGAGGTATCACGCACACGAGCTAATTAAACAAGCTTAATCTTGCTAAAATAAAATGATAACCCTAGACAGAGAGTATAATCGGGTTGTTAGCGGAGAGGTTTGATGTAGTGTGGTCAGTGTGTGTGTGTGTGTGTGCGGCTAACAGCGCTGGAAACTTTCTGCTGTGAATTGATGTCGTGTACTCAAACACAACCGAGTCTATTTATATAACTTACACTTTAAAAGTGTCGAACTTAATTTTAACGAGCGAACACATAAAGTCCGTCGCGTGTTGGGCGAAGTTTGAGTGTTTTGAGGGATATATCTGGTTAGCATGAGTAGCTAGCAAAACAAAGTAAAGGCTAACTGGTATTGTAATGGCTAGCCAGCACCTACCTGTTGGGAATAAAGCGCTGATGTCACGCCGTAAACGCCCATTGCACACCAATAAATAATTAATTTGTCAGAACTGTCAAAGCGACAAGATAGGTTCGTGTCTTGTCCTCAATCCGAGTGTTTTTGTTGGATTAAAAACTGCACGAAAGTTTTCCTATTCCCCGGTCCAACTCGACGCACACACGCGAGCGGCACTCGTTGGAATGGATGGGGCTCGAGCGCACTCGGAATCCTTGGAAACGCCACCCTTCTCTAGCTGAGGGAGCCCTCGTCCAATCAGATTCTTTCTAACACTTCACGTTTAAATTTCAGCCAATCGTTTGCGTTGGTACAAATTCTCTTTAAACAATCTGTTATCTCTATCAAGTCACTTAAAATAAATAAATTAATTCGTTAAAAAAAAATATATATGGTTTTTATTTTCAGCTAACGTTTTGTACATTTATTTATTCATTCATTCATTCATTCTGAATATGTCTTAATTATAATAATAGTTTTTATTCTTTTTTCAGTTTTATTAGTTGTTTTTACTACATCAAGTTGAACATTATAAAAAAATAGAAATGGAAATAAAAGTTTTTGCTTCTTTGTTTGTTTATTTTAATGATTAGTATAAGCAAAATAACACATTTGCATCCATTATAGCAAGTTTTCAGTTTAGAGCCAATTTGGTCCCCAACAAAACACATTGCAGACAAAATACAATTTAAATAAAATAAACTAATAACTGAAACTGGACCACTACATTGTGTACACAAACAAGAGAATCTTAGTATAGAATCATTTCTCGTATATAATTAGTAAAAGCCACGAAGTATCAACCCAGTACTTTATATAATAAATAAATGTTTTATGATCTGACCCTAAACAGAGGATTAGGGTTAAAGTCAGCAGACTCTATACCTGTGAGGTATAACATCTTTGTTTAGTTGTCATATGCTACCAGAACAAATGGAGCAATGGTGTGGGATGGAACATCTTGTTAGGACCTTTTGTCTCTAAACACAAAAAAATGGACAGTGCTGCTGTTTATATCTCACCCTGTGACACAGTTTGACCAGACAATAAAAGAAACTGTTTGTGGTATCCTACTCTTCCGAAAAAACCGAGCTTAATTACTGGACGCTGTTAAATATTTGCTATTTATAAAGGATATCCTATATAGGTTTTCATAAAGTCATAGGTAAAGGTATTTTACATATAGTCAGTCGGCTTTCATTATAATTTTTATTCTTGAGCAACAGAGCATTTTTCGATAATATATATTGGTCAACAATTACATGTACAATGACCATCTTGAATAATTATATACTTCTGTTTATGGACAGAATCTCTAAAATTCTTGTTCACTCACTCTCTCTCTCTCTCTCTCTCTCTCTCTCTCTCTCTCTCTCTCAAATACAACTGTTTGTCTGGATTACTGGAGTCACATGTTATCCCGGTTCAGAGCAGGGTCGGGCAGTTTTGGCATGCGATTGGCAGTGGCTGTGGAATGTCTGAGCACACACACTGTGTCCCACAGAGCCGACACAAGAGGAGCGGCTGCTATGCTCACAATCTAACAGAGCTTCACCACACTGCATCCAGCATCTAATTGCAGTCCCAGTGCACTTAAGTCATTGTCAGTATTTAGCAGATTATAAGTGATATGCACAATTCATCTTGTAATATCGTACTACAATATTATTTTAAGAAGCATTTTTATGTATATAGATTAATACTTCTAAATATTAAACTATATATGGGTATTAAAGTGTATAATACTATATACTCACTTAATATATATAGATATACTACCAGTCAAAAGGTTTTGAACAGAGTAAGATATTTAATGTTTTTAAAGAATTATCTTTTTTTAACCAAGCCTGCATTTATTTGATTCAAAATACAGCAAAATAGTAAAATTGAGAAATATTTGTACTATTTAAAATAATATTTAATCCAAAAGTCACGATAAAAACATTTATAATGTTACAAAATATGTTCTTCTGAGTTTTTTATTTATCAAAGAAAGCACTCGCTGTTTTCAACATTATAATAATAAATAAATAAATTTTGAGCAGCAAATCAGAATATTAGAATGATTTATGAAGGATCATGTGGCTGGAGTAATGTTGCTAAAAATTCAGCTTTGAAATTACAGGAATTACATTTTAAAATATATTCAACAGTTATTATATACCTTTCAGAAAAAAGGTACAAAAGCTCTTGCTGTGTGAGAGCTTTTGTACCTTTTTTCTGAGTCACTTTGGATAAAATTGTCTTGAATAGACAGACAGACAAATGATGAGAGAGGCCCGTGAAAAGTGTTTCGTTTCTAGAGGCGCACACAAATGTTCCTTTCATTCCCTGACCAGCAGAAGGGGCCACCTGTTTCAGGGATTGGGTGGCCTTTGTTCCTGTCCAGGGACTTTCACAATACTTCCCAGCCCAGGGAATTCCTCTCTCTCTCCGCAGTCGGATCTGAAATGGAGCCCGAGCCGTGGCAGACGCTCTCTCGGGAAGCAGCCATCCCAGGAAGAATCTCAGTCAGCTGCATGTCCTCCTTGTGACCAACTTGGAAATACACCTGCCGGTTATAACCAGAAAACAGAAAGTGTCCATCTTTGTTTAGATGGTGTCTTTTCTAATTAATAAAAAGCAAGATTGGGTGTTTGGGAAGGTCTTTTTAGACATATTTGACTCCCACAGAGATTATTTTACTAATATCATACTCAGATTAACCTGCCTTTATTATAATGAGAAAGGTCACAGCTTTGTTTACTACAGTTCTTTTCGAGGCAGTGCACAGCAGATCACATCATATTCACCTCAGAGACGGCCTGCGCTTGGAAATCGTGAACAAACCCAACAAAAACTGTGGATAAACAACCCAACAGAGAGAGGGACGCTTTGTTTTCACAGCACACTGAAACTCCCTCTTGCTTTTTACATACTGGAGTCATGTGTCAGGTGTATGAATAAGGCTCGACGGTGCCACCCATCTTCTATTGTGAATGTCCACTCAGTCTTCACTCCATCAATGCCCTAATTTTATTTATCTGGCAAATAATGAGAGCAAAACTAAAACATAAGGACAGCATATTCATGTTGCCTTTGTGTGCTCCTTTTTCCCTTTTGTGGTTTTGTGAAATCCACGTAGATGAGGATCCATATAAATTAGATTTTACAGTGTGAGTGGGGCTTGCTTGCCATGTGGCATTGGCCATGTGTTTGCTAAGGTATTGTGAGTGGTTTGTAGTGATTTGCGATGCAGCTGTCTGGCCGGCCCAGCTCAAAAGAGACCAAATCTGTGTAATAATCTGGCCCTTATTATATGAGGCCCATTTGAATGTGTTTTTGTCCATGTTATTGTATGACACACAAAAATCATAAGTCTGGCTGCTTAGAAATATATACCTTTTTTTCAAAAAAAATTTTAATACTTTATACTTTTATGCTTTTTATTGTATTGAAATAAGCATACATTTTGGTAAACTAATCTATCTATCTATCTATCTATCTATCTATCTATCTATCTATCTATCTATCTATCTATCTATCTATCTATCTATCTATCTATTTAAATACTATTAGTTTATATTAAGACTACATTGCTTTACAAGCCTAATACTTCTGATCTATTATTGCCTTTATCGTCACCGTGTGTTATTTAAGGACTGTATACTATATTTTAAAATAAATGTTGCCTATACGTTACTAATGTAAAGCCTACTTTTTGGATCTACAATTCTTTTTCAGTTTCCTTGTACATATGCAAACAGGTTTCCTGGTTTTACATAATCGTAGCAGGAGTTAGATAAATTTGCACAGACAAGGTTGGTGAGTGATTTTAGAAGAATTTTAGACTGAAGGAGAATACATATTTACAGTCGGTTTGTTGAGTTTCAGCCTGTTCTTTTGTGTGTGCGTCTCTCTGTATAGCTATTAGACGTTTGAGGAGGCAACATGAATTACTTTTGTCATTTCCTGAAGCATCCAGTCTAGACAGAGAACCCTCCAACCTCCAGTCCATGTCTATCTTTAACTAGAGGCCAGAACCGAAACATTACAGAAATGCACCATTTCTACACCCCCGTAACAGGAAGCTCACAGCCTTAAAACATATGCCATGACTCACCTCCTTGAAACCAAATTTTACAGATGGTGGTAGTCTACTTTAATTTGGGTGGAAACTCCACACAAAGTAGGAGTTGACCTTTAATGCTTATTTTAGCTTTAACTAGTTCCACATGGTCACATAACAGATAATAGCATTGCCTGATACTGTAGTAACTCTATAGGGTGAAGAATGTGAGAGATACATGGTATGACACTCTGGGCCAAAAGAAAGTCGTCTTAGACGTCGCATGATTTTGAGTCTTTGAGATCTGAATATGCCTATGATGCTGAAATGTAGGCAGTTCATTAAACTTTGTCCGATTTGAATTCATTTTTAGCTTATTCTATAGATTTTGGATCAGGTATTGTAGGCACTGATTTACACTTGCACTGCAATAAGAACATTGACGAAAATGCGTCACATAATTCACCTGCACTGAACACGAGCAGCAGTCAGACGAGCAGAAGAGGCCAGACAGAGAAAACAATGAGCTACAGACGTGCTTACGTAACACACACCCAGGCAAACTCTGCTCCACTTCATCCCATTGTGTGTGTGTGTACAGGTGTGTGGCATGTTTGAGTTGTCTTCTGAAGTAACAATACCACAGAAAGTGATGATCCATAACCAAACAAGCAGGCTTTCATCTCTATTGTTAAAAACAGAAAAAATGACGTAAGTGATGAATACGAATGCATACAATTTTAATGTCGTTGCATGGAAATATTATAAAATGTATACAATTCACATAAATGTAAACTTCCGCAAAAGTTAGCCAACAGTTTCTTAAGCAGTAGTTCATATTTAGCTTCTGCTGATGAATAATCAGTGGACACAATTCATATTTGCATCGTAATAACACCCCGTTATGATGGGCACTTCTTAAAGGGACAGTTCACTCAAAAATGTTAATTCTGTTATCATTCAATCACCCTCATGTCATTTCAAACCTATAAAACGTGTGGTTAATTATAATGGCATACTAACATACATATTACAGCGAGAGTAGTATGTTAGTATGCTAACATACTACTATTTCTAAGCAGTGAAACCGGTCCATATCAAACGCAAGGAGAACAGGAGATCCTCTTTTGATAAAGGTGCTTGATAACACATTGTGTGATATCCACAGATCTCTTCCATCCTCCAGTGAGCCTTCAGGGTGAGATCGTCTTCTTCAGATCTTGTATTTCTGTTTCCCTCTGTCACTGATCACACAGATGTGCTGTGAGAGCGAGAGAAGGATCGTAGGAAGCTCTAAATAGAGCCACTGCACACTAAACACATCACGAGCGCCGAAATGCAAAAATCCATTAAACAAAGATTCCGAGCAGGATTGGTTATCAGGGGAAAGACATGCAGTATCTACAGACATCAGTTCTGTCTCACACAAAAAGCACTCCTCACATGAAGATCCTCCACTTTGGTTGATTTATTTTTTTGTCAGCTGAACCCCCTAAAATATGTACTTGAATTTCCCCCTGAGAAATATTTCCTGAACACACATCTGTTGTCAGTTAATGGTCAAATTACATGCAGTTGAACAAATTAAATAATTATTTTATTAAAACTTCACCAAGTGTTTTATTTAGATTATTTTTATTTTAAAATTAATTAACATTTTTATGATAATTATTCTAACTTTTAAAGTGTTTTTCCACGTTTTAATGATAATCTAGTATTTTAATATACGCAAGGCCCATTTTTATATATATATTTCTGTGCATTTTATTGCATGCCAAATATGTATTTGACCATATTTATTTTTTTATAATTAATTTATTTTATGATAATTACACTACATTTTAAAGTTTTTTTTCCCCTTTTTAATGATAATCTGATATTTAAATATAGGTAGGGCCCATGTTTTATATATTTTTGTGCATTTAATTGCATGCCAAGTATGTATTATACTGTATGTATTTGTTTTTTTACAAAGTTTTTTGCTTTTATTGTAATAATATTTCATAATATTACTGGATTTCCTTCAAAAATACATTGTGAGTGTGCATATGACTCCTGAAAATGCTGTCTATGTAGGCAGCTCTCTAGATTTCCGAGCAGCGCTGCTGTCTATGACGTATCCATGTGAGAGATAGATTCTAGATTGTTGGAGAATTGAGTTGAACAGCCCAGGGCGTTCTCTGAAGTGGGTGTCATTTTTCACAACAGCTCTCTTACCCCTAGCAACTGGTCCTCCAAATGGAGACAGATGGACAACTGTGCAGCTGCAGAGAGACTTTCCTTCCCTAATTCTGGCAGTGCTAATGCTGTCTGTCATTTCACGCTTTGGGTAGACATTACAGGCTCGGCTCAGTAATACGTCACTGCAGTTCTAGCAAACAAACTAGAGAAGTTCTGCACACGCTGATCTCACACCAGCTGTCACG
Organism: Carassius carassius; assembly: GCF_963082965.1. Lineage (NCBI taxonomy): Eukaryota > Metazoa > Chordata > Actinopteri > Cypriniformes > Cyprinidae > Carassius > Carassius carassius. Next base: position 29,760,665 of record NC_081774.1, read on the forward strand.
TCCAGACTGAGGAATATGTCGACACAAAGGGCGAAGGCTTCGTCTGGGGATATTCTCACATTAAGATTCAAAAAGCTCTTTGACAGAAGTGACAAACAACATTTGAGGACACTTTTACGGACCGAATGAACCTATCAAGGTGTCAATTTCAGTCAGTGGGACAGTTTAAATGTTGATAAACAGGCTCTTACATTGAGATCTCTGAAGTATTCGTTGTGAATGAAATGGATATGCTCATCTGTGTTTGGGACATCTTGATGTTTCAGACTATTGTTTTTGAGGGAAAAATCAGACAGAGCTCTTAACCCTGTAAAGCCTGACATATGAAATAATAGTAAAAAAAAAATTATTTATTTATATGGAACAGTCTACTGAACCTGTAAAAAATAAAAATAAAAAAATGTGTTTGACACATCAGGCTTTTATGGCTCACAGATACAGAGATTGAAAAAATTGTCGTTTGGGGCAGTTGTTGATATTTACATGAGTAAAAAGTTCTAATTGTAGTGTAAATCCATGAGATCTTATTATGGCAGAATACTTTCATAAAGTGCATATTAATATCAGTTGTCACTCTAAATCTCCTAATCAAATGTCTTAGAGGATATAAGCTAAAAAAACATATTATATAGTGCAATAAAATTGAGAGATGAACAAATAAATGATGCTTAACAGCCTGATGGATCATATTTGATACTTGCATTTTAACATGATTTTCTAAAAAAAAAAAAATGATTTATGGATATTCAAGTAAATTTAAGTTGCTTCAATCCAGTAAGTTTTCATCCTGAAATATACTAACAATATAAAAGTTATAATTAAAGATTTCACTGCAAAAAGACATGTGAGCCACAAACTTTAGCAGGTGGACATTTTTATAATTGCTTATTATCATGTCTGTTATTAACATATTGGCTGTTTATTAGTATTTATATAGCACATATTCTACACCCCTAAACTACGACTACTTTACTAACTCTCTTATAGGGTTAAAAGTATATTATCATTATATTAGCACAATAGTATTCATTAGTTTAGATGATGTACAGTATGTAATCATCACTTACAGTCTGGCAGATATCCTGTCCCACTGGGCACCTGTTTAACCAGCAAACTGTGACAGACACAAAAGTTCTTTTAGTTCTTTAGTTACACTTTTTTAAAGTTCAATTCCTGTCCATTAACTACAATTTTTGCCTCAATAAACTCCTAATTGGCTGCTTATTAATAGTTAGTAAGGTAGTTGTAGTTTAAGTATTGTGTACGATTAGGGGTGTAGAATATGTGCTTTATAAATACTAGCCTAACAAACAGCCAATACGTTAATAACAGGCATGCTAATTAGCAATTAGCTAATAGTGATAACTGGTCCGTATAATAAAGTGTTACAATTTCCTTTAACAAATAATACAAAGATAAGTAAGTAATGCACAGTATTATACAGTATTATACTATGGAATGTTTTAACATGCAAATATAATAGATTTAATGCAGGCCCCTGATTTTGCAGAAATGTTATTGTTGTACTTTTGTAGCTGGATCTGACTGTGGACAAAGAAAATCAAATGCATTGAAAACATAAGAAAATGTAGGGCACGTACGCCATCATTAAAAGCAGCAAGTTAGCAAAAATGGCAATTAAGACTAAAAACAATCCTCTGGCTTCTGTGGCATGGAATGAATGGAGCTTTCTTGCTTGATTAAACAGAGGCACAAATGGTACATGATTGACTGACCTCTGAAATGTTCAAGCATATTGAGAGAGAGGAGGAATCTGTTATAAAGCATCTGAAAGGCCTTTATTCATTTGAAAGGATATTAAAGTGACTGAGACAGTGGGTTTATCCAGACAGAGAGCAGACATACCTCCACAATCAGGATGTTCTTCAGAATATATAAACAGAATACAGAATACTATAAAAATAAAAACAACAAAATTAGCACAGTACTCAGACTAGGTCAAGTAGAATTGAGGGAAAATACAAAAACAGCTCGGAAGGAAATCATCCGGATGCACTGCACTAATGAGAATTTGTGGGATTGTGCTTAAATATTTTTTATATAATTCTGGGGTAAAACATTCACTCTTTTCCATTAGATTTAACCATGGGCTTGATTGGAGGCTTTTTTTTGTTTTTACAATAATTTTCTTTCCTTTCATGACATTTGTTTTTTTTTTAATAAAAAATCTATATACAATCTACATTTGTATAAATTCTAAAATCATACAAGCAAAAAAAAAAATGTGGACTATGAATATTTCCCAGGATGCTATTTCCAAGTTAAAACAGAGGCAATTCATATGTAGGGGGGAATAAAAAGACAAAAGATGCTTTAATGAGCTGTGTCTGTATTACAATCCTGAGCTCTGCTGGGGAATCCAATTACCTGAGCATCTGAGCAGATCAATCCTCTTACTGAAGATTAGACTTCATAAACCTGTGACAAACTCTAACCTCTCAGTCATGTCTATCACAAGACACACACACACATCTCTCAGTGCTCCTAACTAACACATTTAGCCTAGTTATTTTAAATAAACTTCAAAAGGTGCATCTTAAGAATCACGTCCAGGTCACATTCCACATGAAAAAACATGATATTTCTCAAAAAGAATTTCTTTTTTTGCATATTGACATTATTTGGCCAGGTTTCGTGAGAAGATTGTTTTTATCTTTCCACTCAGCACAGACAGCTTCTCCGCTCCTTCTATGTGAAGAACTTGAGTTGACTGGTCATTCTGGTATGAAAACAGCGGTCAAATATTACTTTTATTGTTTCATTAACAGGGAAAAACTAATCAAAATGATCAAAAAAATAAAATAAAAATCAACAACATTTAGTACATATTTACTGGGACCAATGTGTTTGGAAAGACTTATTTACTATAAAGAGTTAAGACATCAGATCAAGTTAGTGACATAACTTTTATTATTAAATTAAGTGGATGCTTTACAGACAAAGTGATTTAGTAAATGACAGTTAACCTAGATTCACCTGGGTTCAACACACATAGGCTTTATTTGAAAAATGTCAGCAGAGCTGGAAAAAAGCCCTCAAAGCTGAAATGGAAATCACCTGACTTCACAATCTGAGATTCAGAGCATAATAAATATAAAGTCATGACGCCCTCTGTTGACTAAATACATCCAATACAGCCAACACTCATCAACAACAGTCACATTTCATTAGTCAGAACAAACACACGAAAACTGAATGTTGTAACTTGGGGCAAAAATATACCACCTAGTAGAATTTACCTTTTTTTTCTATCATTTCGCAGGCTATATATTTTCACTATATATTATTTACTTGATATACAATTTTACTCTAGTCTAGGCCTTTACAGACATTTTAGTAACTTATTAGGTCTTTTGAACTTCAAAAAAATAGAAAGCAGCACCGCCATCATGACATCGTGGTGCTGTGTGTGCTGAAGGGAGGCTATCAGTTCTGCGCTGACCTGGTGGACTGCAGCAAATTTTTCTCAGCATGCCTTTGGCATAATGAATCATGGATTTGTTGCATGTAAATTACTGTGTGAAGTCAGACGTGCAATCGAAACATTTCTGATTATTGTCAGTGTTTATAACCAAGATCATCCATGATATTCCTGGCCAGTCTCTCTGTCCTGGAAAATCCCATGAAAGCTAAAGTCTAACTGTCCACTTTGATCCAAAAAGTGAAAACATTAACATAATAACTACATGCTTCATTGTCATTACCGGTAAAACAATCCTTCTTGTCATCATAAATTAAAACACCTAAGAGATCCTAATGTGATTTTTTCAACAAAACATATTCAAAAAATATTATTCACTATCATTTCTTGTGAGATGTATTTGAACTGCAATGCAAAGACGTTATTTCAAACAGAACAAGTGTTGGCACTAATAAAGATTCACTGGTAAATCCTAAAGTGGCATCTAACTGTTGTCTCATATAATTATGATCTTTTAATATGGGTATCAAATTCTGATAGAAATTCCATCTACAAAGCTGATTTCTCTTTTCAGTGGTAAACTTGCAATCAAGACTAAAAACAACAAGCTAACAAGCATGTTATGTGAAGACTTACCCAGAGTCAGTGATAACTGTAGTGTCCAAAATGAAACCACATGCAAACTGATTGCTATTAACTTCTCATAAGGAAAGGCTATTGATTGCATTACTCATCCCACACAATTTTAGTATAAATTCGCTTGCATAAAAATAAAAAGATGTTAATCTCAAAACTACTTTAGCAGGTCCATTAGCAAACATTGTTTTCAGTATAAATTAGGCACTATGCTGTAAATGACTGTATTGCTGCTTAAAGTATTTAAAATCTTTAAAAAGTACTTCTTTACAAACTCAAATTTATTGCTGATTAAAAAAAAGAAAAAAGTATATATATGAATATACAGTACAAAATAAAGTGCGTTTATATTCATTTAATAAAATATGTATTTACTTTTGTTCATGTGCAATGGGTCCTAAAATCACATGTGATCTAGTGAGTCTGCACGGTTGACATCATCAGTTAGATGACTCTTTAATTTCATTTCCAGTACCTGTCCATGATAACTCCGTGTGGGATGTAGACGCACTCCAGATCCTCGGAGTAATGCTCGGGAAAGGAGAACAGGTCCAGCGGGTAACCAGACCAGTCATCTGGGATCTGTGAAGCACACCTGAGTTCAGATGAGACACATGCATTTTTTCACGAGTTGCAAAGTTGCAACTGCATGTTGGCTACTTTTACAGTGTGCTCACAAAGTTGACAATGGAGTGCTTATTTAAGCTGTACAAAACAGTAGTGTCATTTGTTATGTTATTCATTCATTCATTTTTATTTTTGTTGTAAAATACCAGTCTCAAATAAGTTTCATAAGGTGCTCAAAAAATAAAACAAAAAACTCCAGTATACATAAGGGCATAGGCGGTAATCGCAGGGGGGGGGGGGGGGGTCTGAGGGTCGCCCCCCCCCCTAAAATATAATTGAAATATGTGTATTGTAAATAATATAATGATATATAGTTAAACTAATTGTGTAAGTAGTAAAACAATACAAATGCAAACGGAGCAACAACAAAAACAGCTCGAGTTCCACCGACACACACACACACACACACACACACACACACACACATACATACACACAGTCCGGTGCGAGAAAACAACGTGTTTCAGTAGTTGTGGAACTAGTCAAGCTTACTTTATTCACATTAAACCAGTGGCGCCCCCTGAAAATGTTAACAGAGGTGGCCAAATGAGGCCACAGTAAATTTTGGGGGTGGCACATTAAAATAAATTTAAAAAAAATTAGGCGTTTGCAATATAGACAAAAAGTTATATCTCTGTGAGTTCTGACTTTTAATGATAACGATAACTACACTATTTTGCTGAGTGTTATTGTGCGGATATCTTATTTTTAATTGTGCTGACACCTGATTTTTTTTTCTTTACCTTTACACCATTGTTTCTAAAAGTGTGCATCATATTTTAGGTCAAATACTTGCATTTGGTCTGTTACCAAGCAAATGCAATCAGTATCAACAAAATTGATCTTTGCAATGCAGATAAAACAGAAGCTGCATCTGAAGTGCTATTCAGATGTTTTTACACACTGTTTCATGCAGCTCCGTGGAACATGGAATACTTTAACCTGCAGTTACAAATGAATAAATAATGTTTTGATATTTTAAAGATAAAACATTGAAAACTGATGTTTGAAATTATTTAAAAAATGAAAAGGTTCCATTAAATGTGAAATTAAAACCGCCAATAGGTGGCAGCGAGTCACTGTTAATAAGTGAGTCATTGCGATTGAACCGAATCATTTAAACGGTTGATTCATTCAGGAACGAAACACTTTAATGTTGCTCAGAGACGCAAAATTGTGGCTGCACCAGGTGCTGCTCTTTTTTTTCACTTCTTAAACTATTGTGAATTTATATTCTGCATTTAAATTAATAGGACCCACTGTAAATAATCCTAGGGGTGGCCGCAGGGGTGGCCAGAGTTTATACAGGGGTGGCCGTGGCCACCCCTTGGGGGCGCCCCTGCATTAAACATCGGATGACGTGATTATTTTCTCTTTAATATACAGTAGATGATGCTGAATCATTAATAAATCGTGTCCAAAAATATTATTGTGTACCAATTGACTTTTGTCACCGATGTAGTCTGCGCCTGTTAGCGATTATAACGTTTACCTAGCTTTTTTAATAACATCTTACACACACCCATAGTGTACGCATATACAAGTCTTGTACGTTAGATAATATGGAAGCATATGGGTAGCAATATTCAGTTTGGGATGTAATATGCAAAATGACAATGCAATATGTAAAATGACAATGCATTTCTGTATTTACATTTACATTTTCCAATACATTTGTGCAAGGTTTGGTGCAAAATGAAAATGAAAATTAAATTACATAATTTTCATTTGCCATTTCATACACCAGTTTGAATATGTAAAATGAATACTGTGAATGTGTGTGTGTGTGTGTGTGCGTGTATGTGTATGTGTGTGTGTGAGAGCTGTTGAAAGAAAAACACCAATCTTGTCATCTTAAGCACACAGAAAAATGTAAGTGGAAAAGTTCACTTACATTATTCTGTGTGCTTAAGATGATAAGATTGGTGTTTTTCTTTCTACACACTGTAATTGCGATTGCAAATGTATTACTTGTGCAGGCCTAGTACATGGCTCAGTCTACTGTTTATGGATGTGAATGGATAGGTCTATGTGGCTCTCATCTACAATACAACCGTATGCTTTTATTAGTTATATTTTAACAGTTCAGCTCTTAAGGGATATTTCTCATCTAAGCTTCTATTTCTTCCTAGATGGTGTTAAAAGACTCGAAACCTGTTATTTTGGTTAGCACCCACTGCTCCTGTGTGGCGGGGTGTGCCTTATGCAACCATTTGGTTGCACTACTGTATCAAACAGCACATTTTTCACAATTAGGCATCCCTGCTGTACCCCCAGTGCACAGTTGCACAGAAACGGAGCAGACCTGGCATAAGCCAAGGACCTTGGTAAGTCATTCGTCTGTCATGTGAATTGTACCTATGAACATTTAACTATTGTGATCCCATGTCAAAATCTCTCATTGCTGTCAGGGTGTTAGGCCAGGTCCGGTGGGAGACATGGAGGTCCGCAAACCCCAAAATTCTACCGCTGTTTGTGTGAGGTGAGACTATATTACCTTTAGTTTAAGCTATGTGTTGATGTGGTCAATATGTATGCAGGTAATATGCTTCAGTTTTTTTTTTTTTTTTTACATCTTTTCTCTTCAACATTTTCAGAAGTTCTCTCTACAAAGCACTGGATGGGGAAATGCCAGATCTTGCCACATTGAGAGTGCAAGAAGTATACAGGGACTTTCCCCCTTTGCTTGCACCTCTGGTGACCACCATGGGCATGTCAGCGGAAGTCCCATTAGTTCAGTCAGCTTTTGGGGCTGTCCAGGCCGGGAGTGTGCTGTCATTTCAGCAAAAACCACCAGAAATGCAGGAAATCATCAACATCCCAGAAGCCCCAGCCCAACCTTCCCTTCCCATCCAAGGCTATAGGCTTGAGCCAACCACATGTGCCAATGTGTTATCAGAGGAGGAACATGTATATATGAAATCACTACAGGTGTCATTCCACATGGCCCACAGGATTGAAGCTGCAACACGGGAGCAGAGCTCATGCCAGGAATGGCATCGACTGAGAAAGATGCGAGTTACATCTACACGCTTTCACGAGGCATGCCATGTTCGCTGTCATACATCAGCTGAAAATCTGGCACACAGAATTCTGAGGGGGACTGTCATGACGAAGGACATGAGGAGAGGAATCGATATGGAGCCAGCTGCCATGACAGAGTACTGCAGTTTAAAAAATGTCAACTATTCACCCTGCGGGTTCATTATACACCCTGATGCTCCATGGCTGGGATGCTCCCCCGATGGAGTCGTGTTTGATCCTTCTGAAAACCCACCATTCGGCCTGCTGGAAATTAAATGCCCCAACATCAAGAGTTACATTGACTGTCCCTACCTAAAATTGTCTGATGGCTCTTTGCATCTTAGGAGGCAGCACAAGTACTATTGGCAAGTACAAGGTCAGATCCTCCTGACAGGTTTGGAGTGGTGCGATTTCGTGGTATGTGCGCAGGAGGACATGCTTGTTGAGCGCATACACAAAAATGTAGATGTAATGCGTACCATTAGAGACCAAGGAGATCTTTTTTTTTTTTACCACTACCTACTGAAGTGTTTGTGTGTTTAAGTCATTTCAGATTTAATGACTGTCTAAGTGTGAGTGTGGCCACATACCACTGGTGGTCCATTCAATTACACTGAAATTATTATACAGTATTATATTTATGGTTTATTGTATCTTATGCAAACAATATTTACATATACACACACAGACATACACTACATTTATACAAGATATACAATATAATACATATACCTATCTATATCTTTTACATATACATATCTTTATACAGCATTATATTTATTGTATTATTCATAGTCATTTACACTAAACAATATTTACATACACACTATATATACCTATCTATTTTATTACAGTATATATACATTATCTTTATACAGCATTATATTATATATATATATATATATATATATATATATATATATATATATATATATATATATATATATATATATATATATATATATATATATATATACACACACACACACACACACACACACTATATTTATACAATATATACATATCTATTATATTACATTACACATGTATATACTATATCTTTAGATTCTTATTGTTTTTTGTGTTATTATAATAAAATATGTATAAGGAAACTGTCTGAGTTTTGTCTGTTGATCAGAGGTATTAATACAGAACAGAGTGAAATCCATAGTATTTACAAAAGTATATGTACAATATTGATACAAACCCTAGCACATCATCAAGGATGAGAGTTTTTAGACTCAGTGGCGCCATGCCTTGACAAGTGGTCCACATTGGTAGTTCACAAGCAAACATGCCACTGTGAACAGTTGGTTAATGCTACCAGAAATGGACAAGGGGATGATTGTGTCAAACAACTTATGCTCTTTAACGCGACGGATAAGACGTTCAACATGTACCCTGAGCCTGAAATATCCGCTTTTCTATCGCGAATGTGGCGAATCTGCTGATGTAATTACACCGCTAAGTGAAAGAGAAGGGGAAGGGGAGGGGGAGGCCAGGGGAACCAATCAGCATCGAGTGTTTACTTTCAGCGCTCAGGAGTGCTGAGAAAAGTAACATCATAGAGGATGCTAGCTTCCCTTCTGGAATATCAACCAACCATCGTAGAGACATAAATTAGGTGCTATTAGTTTGAACCTGTTTATGGTTTGAACGTCTCCCGGAGCGGCTGGGCTGATAGTTTACCAAGTATTTATAATGAGTATCATATTGAATATATTTTCTTTACGGTTTCTGACTAAAAGCCACCAAAAAGGCATTTTAAAGTGGGTAAGCAAATAATAATAATAACAATTGGCATGGATCCCCAGACCAATACAATTAGTTTGCCTCCTCTATTTTAAAATCCACGAGCCGCCACTGCACTCGGTTTATTTCATTTAATATAGTTAATCTAATAAAACATCATACTAAGAGTGCAGTTGTTCTCCAGATATTAGCATAACAAATGTGATTTAGATTTTTATAATAATTGAATAAACAATAAGTTAATATTAAGTGCATTTTAGGCACCATATTGCCTGTTTTAGCTCTATTTCACCAACGAAAAAAGTTGAAAACTAATCTACAGCAGTAACAGCAATAATTTTGAGAAACACACTGAGGAGGTGTTTCCTAACTGAGTGAATCCACTTTTTGAACAAATCAGTCATTGGCGTAAATTATAATTCCCCCCCCCCTCACTTTCACGTCTATACCGATCTCACTATACAGTTGTGTGAGGGTGTAGCCTATGTCTAAGAGTGTGTATGCCTTCATTTTGCTAGGCATGGCAAATGTTTTTATATATGCATGTTTTAATTATAACTGTGAAGCAACAACATTGCTATTAAATGTGCTATACAAATAAAAGTTGAAGTTAAGTTCAAATTCCATTGTATTTTGGTGGCTTGATTGTGTAAACAACTTCAAAAACATTGCAACGAAAAAAATAATTGTTTTGAAGAATGTTTTGGTCAATTTAGTCAGCTTTTTTCATTGAACCATAAAGAAACTTTGAGAAGAAGGATAATGGAACGGTCTCCATGCAATAGCAAGGCTTTCCTCTCTGTACACATATCCTTAAGTACAATTTTGCCTATTTTATTGGTGTCCCCTTCAAAACTTGTTTGTGAGAAATGTTATGTTTATTGTCCCCCTCCCCCCCCACATTTAGATGAGATTTTCGCCCCTGCATAAGGGTGTTCTACATTCACATTATTGTATGTATAGTTAATAATATATGACTTCTATGAAGATTTTGTTTAGTGCCTAAGAAGCCGTTTTCATTGGGATTGTTTACTGGTGCTGGTAATAGATGATTTCAGGTTGTACAGTCCTTGTGGAATTATTTTCGATTGTCTTTTAATATCCCACAATATAGACATAAAATTCAGAACAGAGTTGAAGAAGTGTAGCATTGCATCACTTGCTCACCCATGGATCCTCTGCAATGAATGGGTGCCGTCAGACTGAGAGTCCAAACAACTGATAAACACAATAATCCACAATTAATCCACACCACTCCAGTCCATCAGTTAACATCTTGAAGTGAAAAGCTAAATGTTTGTAAGAAACAAATGCATCAAGATGTTTTAACTGTAAAATATAATAATGCTTCCTTTAGTAAAAAAAAAAACAATAAAATAAAATCTCTGGTGTCCCCTCATATCAAAACCACTTATTTATTTAGCACTCTTTTATTTTTCACTTGTAAACACGACTTGATCTGAGCATATTTCTCCCTGATTCAGACAAGATGACTTTTTCAGTGACTCGATCATTTGAGAATTTAGCTCTTCTGTAGAGCTACTTTACAATTAAAAAGTAATGTTTCATAACTGATGAATATTTAAGAAATTAACACTTATTTTTCTGCATATTCTCATAAAGCGGATTCGAAACAAATGCTATGCAGCAAACAAAAGGCCACATCTCAGTGCACATATCAGATAACAAAGAGAATAAATCCACATATAAAGCCATTTCTACTTTCATAAAAATATACTTTTAACAATAGCCATATTGTACTTTAAAGGTGTTGTAATTAATCGTCTGTTATACAATTATAAACGTTTTTGCAAGTGCATTTTTTACAGTTCAGCTTCAAAAAGGTTTAATGTTACGCTAATAATGTAACATTTAGCAGACACAAACAATGCATCATTAATATGAATGAGATTATGGAGAAGAAGAATGAACAAGGATTGCTTAATATGCCCATGAGAGCATCCCTTGTCTGCTGTCTCTCTTCACTCCACCCAAGTGCACAAGACTGACAGGAGCGATGGCCATTCACAAGTCTCCAGTACAGTAACGAGGGAAAGATGCTTTTCGTTACTAATGAGAGCAGTGAACAGTACAGTAACCACCGCAGAAACGATGCGGTAGATATTCGCCACAGTCTCTCAAAGATCGCGTCAGATCCACAGATGTGGGTGTTGTGGTCGGTGTGTGGGTTATTAGTCTGACTGAACCATTCGAGTTGAGAAACTTCTGACAATGCACGTCTGTTTACGTTGAGCTGAGGAATGGACGCACTCATGAAGTGAATGTCGATGGAGAACGTTCACGGTCCTCGTTGTCGTCGAGGCATGGATGCATTCCTGCTCCACCTTCTTCTGCTAATGGGGATTGCGAAGGGATCAAACTATGGCTACGTGGAATGGTCGGAAAACGACAAAGATCCCGAACTCAAGGCTAAATACCCGGTTTACAGCACCGGGGAGACGATGCACCAGCAGCCGACCGTCTCCAGCACCGAGCGGACGGCCGTGGCGCATAAGCTCGAGGAGGATCTGCCTCGGGTGGTCACCGCTTTCCTGCACACGGGGGACTCGTCCACCCTGGAGCATGTCAGCTGCTCTCGGCGGTACGAGCTGAGCAGTCTCCGCGGTGGAGCTCACGCCGCCTCGCACTCCTCCCTCCACGGCGTCCTCGACACCATGACGCACGCCACCAACATCCTAAACACGCTCCTGCAGTCCAACAGCTCCAGGGAGCAGCATCCGAGGAGGGATGTCCAGTGGTACCACGCGCTCGTGACGAGTATGTTGGAAGGGAATCCTAAAATCCACCGGGCGGTGCTCACATTTCACACGGAGTCTCCCGAGGCGCCCGGTCCGCAGGTGTTCCTTCAGGCGACCAGAGGCGAGGAGCGCATAGTGCTCCAAGATCTGTCGAACACCGCGCGCCATAGCCTTAAAAACAGGACGTCTGAGTCCGACTGGTACAACGAGTTCAGGGACCGCAAGGGACCTCAGAGGCTGGCCAAAAGTCGAGGGTTTCCAGCAGCGCAGGGCGGATATTTTTTGGACAGAAGTCGTGTCAAATGGTCTGCGCCTTATCTGGAGTGCGCGCGCGGCAGGTTTGTGCCGCACTGGCTGCTGACGCTCTCCGCCGGTCTCTACGGTCTGAAGAACGCCACGGCGCCGGAGCTCAGGTCAGACACTCTGAATGCAGAACTTTAGCAGAAGTCACCACAGACCGAACAACAATTAAACTGAACTCACAATCTCCAAATTATGTTTATGTAAGACGAGCACGTTTTAGTTTGAACACATGACTATGCAGTAGGCTAGCTTACATGTTTAATGTGAGATCAGTTGTTCACAAACAAGTGCAAGTTGTCACTCATATTTGTAAGGCCTAAACTGTACACTAGTATTTTCACTATCTTTTGCTGCAGTGTGTCACTGTGTCAAATGTTAACTGATATTTCTGACTCACTAAAGCAAAAGATTGAAATAACTGACTTAAATCCATTTTAGCTTGTGAAAATACTAGTGTTGTAATCATTTTGGCCACCACTGTATTCCAGTGAATAGGTCTATTTCAAAAGTATTCGGTATATTAAACAGTTCCTTAAGAATGAAAGATTAGTTTAGTGAACACATGCCAAGCTGTTATGTGGGGGTCAGCTGGCATAAAACAGGAATACCACTAATAATTACCACTAATACCACTTTTATAAATGCAGCAAAATTTAAACTGTAAAACAATGAAACACAAAACATAGTAGTTAGTAGTTAAGCGGTGAGTTTACATAGTTGTATGGGAAACACATTCTAAGTCTAGAACAATGTGAAAGTAAGTAAATGATGACAACATTTTCCTCTTTAATTTTCAGGTCATTGTGCAGCTCTCCTTCAGTTTCATTGCCTTTGTTTCATTTTTAAGAAGCACATTACATCACTTAAAAAGACAATGAAGCACATGAATCTCCCTCAACGTGTTTTACATAAGGTCTGCCTACTTAAACTTTTTTATGGTTAGCGCTGTTTTATTTAATGGTCTGCTGCATAAAGTGGCATGCTTCAGTGGTGGATATTTTAGTCTAGCGCCAGACATGTGGGGATCTTTGCTGTCAATCAAACTGAAAACAAACCAACTCCTTCTCAAAGCTATATTTTTGTCTCCTTTGGAAAAAGCATGCTGACCCTCCTGGAACAAAAATCCTCTCTGGGTCAACACAACATGAGGGTTAAAACTACAACATGGCAACATTTTCCACTACTCTTCAGGTTATTGACCACTAAGTAATTGGGAATGAAACGTTTGTAAGCTTTCAACATTAGCTGAATGTAGCTGATACTTGTGCAGCAAAACTAGAAGCTGAGAATAGTGTAGCTAAGAATAACCTTATTTTATGATGGGATGTCATTTTTATGGCTGAATATGCTGTGAGGATTTCCAATCTGTCAACAATCAAGCTTCTGAAATTAAAAACACATTTGGCTGGCAATGCATTGTATTTTATAAATAGCTATAATTGTCAGTGAAATGCTAAATAGTTTTGTAAATTGCAAGCATAGTGCTTATATTTGGAGCTTTGTTACTTGCAGTATGTGTCACGTCATAGTAGATATTGGTTTGTCTTTTTTTTTTTAGTGTGAAAACCTATGATTGCTGTTCTCTTTTTTCTTGCAGTATGTTTCACATCAGTTATTTTTATCCTTATGTAAGTTATTTTTTACGTTTGATCATCAAGACATTGTGATAGAGTTTGAGAACAGGATTGTAAACATTGTTAAGAATCCCCCGACTTGAAAGAGCAGTGCGTTGAGCAGATAATTCTCACATTTCTCTGTCACTTTCTCTCTCTCGCGCGCTCATGCTCCATTTTCTTCGCCTAAAGATAAGAGAGCGCTGGCATCTCCAGCTATCTCAGGTGTTTGTTTCACATCTCAGCAGACAGATGGCTTCTGCCTTTGGGCCTTCGCTGGAATCGAAAATGAAACGGGAAGAAATGAGCAGAGAGGAGTGATTTGGGGGCTCATGCACATAACAATCAGTGTCATTCCCCTGCGGCTCCAGACTCCAGACAAATGAAAAGAAAATCAAAAAGAGAACTCAGTCTTTTAGTCAAAGCAACAGGACCAAATGCATCCATTCATAAGAATGAAACCTTTAATTAAAGCCTGCAGTGTGTTGGTATGTATTGTCATTTATTAGGCAAATAATAAATAGGGGTATTTTCTTACAAACTTGCAATTGCATATTTACATCTCACAATTCTTATTTACAGAAGTGTGAGATATAAACTCACAACTGCAAGAGAAAAAGCAGAACTGCAAGTTAATATCTTGAAATTCTGACTTCACTTGCAAGTTTATGTCTCACAATTCTGAGAAAAAAGGCAGTTCACAGTTACCTTTTTTATCTATTATTCAGTGTTGGAAACAGTCATGTGTTGTGCTGTCTCTCATTTTGTGGCACATACTCTTCAGGTTTCGTCTCTCATGCTGTTGTCAGGCAGGAAATGGAAAGGAGAGGTCATTTACAGCAATGCATTGATTCTAGAGTTAGTTGAATTAGATGCTGGAGACTGATGTGGTTCTTCATTCATTTCAACAGGGACATAGTAAGTATTTTAGTTTTATGTTACATTGTGCCTTCATAACAGACAACATCATCTTTTGTGAAATAAAAAAGTAGCAAAGATTATGAGAGAACATGGCGTCAATATGGAAAAGCCTGGTCCACGGGTCTCAGATAACATGCCTTATGGGACATTGAAAGAGAAGCCCCTGTAATGGGTCTCTATCTGGAGTAAAAGCCAACAACTCTCATTTTCATGTAATGAACCGGAGGGCTGGCTTTCCCTCCAAATCAGAAAGCGAGATTGCTTACATGAAAATCTGACATCATACAACAAGCAGCATTTGCAAATCAGATTGAATATGGCCTTGCAGAGTTGATAAAAACACTTTTCTTCTTGCAATCTAAAAAGTGGGATTCTGTTCAGTCTAATGATCTCATTCCCTGTGGAAGAGCAATTGAAATGCCCTTGCAAAGTGTAGCGTGCAGCTCATAATGAGACTTTGTTTTGCACCAAATAAAAACTGCAGAAACTTTTGGATGCATGGAGGTTTGTTTTCTGTTTTCTGCATTCTTTCAAAGAAATACAGTAGATTTTTAATAATCTGATTATTATTAGTTGTCATATCATCCTGAGAAGCATATATATATATATATATTTTACATTATTACATTGTTTGGAGCATAATAAACAAATGGTTTGGAAAAATGTATTTTTGAATCCATATTTTATTCAATTTTCTATGTAGAGGACACTAAGTAACTGCAAACAAGACTATTACAAAAACCAAAAAGTATTTTTTATGTTCTATTTTTATAGTCAATATACCAGTCAATTTGTAGATAAAAAAGGTTAAAAAAGTAGTAACCTGCAATTATTTCAAGGACCTTTTTATCTATTTATTTAACTTTTTTTTCCTGTGATTGTAATTATGTAGTAATTATTCTAAGAAATATGTATTTTGATTTCAAACCATATTTGACATTTCAGTTTCATTCCTCTGTGTTGAAAAAATACTATATTTTGTATTAAGTTATGATATTATAATATTTA
Organism: Carassius carassius; assembly: GCF_963082965.1. Classification (NCBI taxonomy): domain Eukaryota; kingdom Metazoa; phylum Chordata; class Actinopteri; order Cypriniformes; family Cyprinidae; genus Carassius; species Carassius carassius. The sequence continues at coordinate 29,776,750 of NC_081774.1, forward strand.
TTATAATGAAGATAATTTAGTTGTTTGTGTACCAAATAAAAAAAATATATTTTCAAATTTACTTGGAAAATGTTGACAATTTTCAATTGTGAATTCATTTCTGAAATTATTACAAAGAATTGGTAGGTAACACTTTGAATGAAATGGAAATTTCAAGTAGAAAGTAGAAAATATTTTCAAACACTACAATAGTGTTTGTTTCATTTAATACTTAAAAAAATATATATGTATTTCACAGTGCATCATGGGCGATACCATTCAAGAGTGAATGGGAAACAAAACATTATTAATTAATTTAAAAATAAAGGTGATTATTCGTAACATATCGAGCTTTTTCTTCCTGTAAGAGTGGGTGTGGTCAATTGTTAATTTTATTGGTCTGGCATCATCTGTGTCCGGCTATTTTTAGCTGTACTAAACAGCTCATTTGGCTGCTTGATATTGAAAATAGGTGTGTCTTATCATATTATTTTAATGCATTACCTTAATTATAAACACACTGGTTTGTAGTGCAAACAGTTTTACCGTTTACCGAACTTTGTTATTCTTCTTGTTATTAGTTGCTAATGAACCAGAAGTCGCGCCCATAGGCTAACTTCCGCGGTGTAAAAAAACAAAGAAAGGTGGATAGAGTTCATACAAATATTAGTTTTTCTATTTTGAATTTCAGAGGTTAAGCACTACAATTCTCATCTCTTTTACAAGTGAAGTAAAACATGGTGAAATATGTTGTATACATGCTTGCTCGTGAGTTTTGTTCAAAGCTCAAAGCGATCCTTGAACATGAACAATGAAGTACAATTAAAGTGTTGCTCTAAAGCAGGCATATGTGCGTTTGAGCATACATATAAAAAATACATTAGCAATGTATGATTTTACTTTAGATTAATATTAATAGTAAGTCTTAGCATATGCACCTTAATATTTGAATTCACTGATCTTCATTCTTGCATATATTTGCATACTAATGTCTGCTCATCGATAGCTCTTTTCACACTGCAAATGCGGTACAGGTTGCATTATGTGTTGATTTTCATGTCCCCTGAAATTAAAGTGTCATGTTTTCATTGAAATCTCTCTGTCTCCTTCTGTGGTGGTGTAGAGGAGTTGTGCGTGTGGATGTTAATCTGCAGGATGTGGACATTGACCAGTGCTCCAGAAGCGGCTGGTTTGCAGCAACTCACCGCTGTAACTTGACAACTATGGAGGTGAGTGTTCAGTCTCAACTCATAATGTTTGCTTCTGCACCCAGACTTACATTAGGCACATGTAAAGAAGTAAACAAAAATGTAATTCAAATTAAATATTGAAATTAAATGAAAAATTCAAAAAAGTGCTGTATGATCATCACAAAAACCATATTAATGAAACAGGGCTTATTTTGGTGTAGAAATGCAAGTGGCTTGACATTAATCACAGATATGTAATGTCCTGCGTGCATTGTGTATTTGGGAGCATATATAACATTTGAACGTTTTCGTTTGGTTTGCATTTAACATCTTTTTCCCTGCTGTGTGTGACCAAATCAAAGCAACCCTGCATGTTTAAATCTTTCTAATGTCATAATATCCCTGATCATGTGAAACTTTTCATTTTAGCAGCATCAGTTCTCCTTTCTAGTTAATTGGACAGAGCACAATGATATTTGTGTTTGCTCAAGTGGGATTGCTTTCATGGTTAATTTTTTTCCCCTCTGTGAAGCTTCACTTTCCCTCCAGATTGGTTCATTATCTTTGTTTGCATTTTAGATGAATTAAATGAGGGATTTATTACATCCTTGACTGGAGTCTGTAGTAAGCTGGAAGTTGCTCTGCGAGAGCTAATTTGACCGCCCGAGCTGTTCTGCCCGCGTGCCAGAGAGAGCTTGGACTGGATTGGATGTTTCTGGAAGGCGCACTCATACGCTAAATTACATCTCTCTGTGGTTTTATGCATTGTGTCATTGCACAAGTGCTGGACTACATGAACTGGTGTGAAAAACACACAAACAATTCTTTAAGCAAGCATGATGCAAACATTTGTTCCGCTGTTTTTTTTTATTTATTTTTTATTCTGCTATTATCATATTAGTATGTAACATGGTATTTCTTTAAAAATGTGCCTGTATACATGAAACACCTAGTGTTCAGAAGCTGTCTGCTCTTTAGCTCTTTCTCAGTCTAAAGTGAGATTTGTTCTCCATCTGTGTGTGTGTGCTAGGTGTAGGGGATATGACCAAAATATTGTTGCATATGATAATATCGTTGTTTTTTGCTGGGATTTCAATGACAATGATTTATATTTAATAATAATAATAATTCATTACATTTATATAGCGCTTTTCTAGGCACTCAAAGCGCTTACATTGTCAGGGGGGTATCTCCTCATCCACCACCAGTGTGCAGCATCCACCTGGATGATGCGACGGCAGCCAAGGTGCGCCAGAACGCCCACCACACACCAGCTTACTGGTGGAGAGGAGACAGAGTGATGAAGCCAATCAGCAGATATGGGGATTGTTAGGAGGCCATGATGGTCAGAGGCCAATGGGAGAATTTAGCCAGGATGCCGAGCTCACACCTCTACTCTTTTCGAAAGACTTCCTGGGATTTTTACTGACCACAGAGAGCCAGGACCTCGGTTTAACGTCTCATCCGAAGGATGGTGCTTGTTGACAGTATAGTATCCCCATCACTACACTGGGGCGCTAGGACCCACACAGACCACAGGGTGAGCACCCACTTCTGGCCTCACTAGCACCTCTTCCAGCAGTAACCTAGTTTTCTTAGGAGGTCTCCCATCCAGGTACTGACCAGGCTCAGCCCTGCTTAGCTTCAGTGGGAAACCGGTCTTGGGCTCCAGGGTGATATGGCTGCCAAACCATAACCAAATGATAGTGCATATCTTTAAATAATTTTGTGAATCTTAGACACCATTCAAAATATATGATTATTCATAACAAATAAAAACAGTAAAACTAACATCACGAACCAAATGATTCAGACTCTAAGTTTTGATTGGATGAGCCACATTTGAAGTCGTTGCAAAATCGTCACTCAAATTCTGTTTAATGTGGCAAGTTGCAATGTTGCTTAGTAGTAACAAAATTTCAGTTTTCAGTAAAATTACATAGTTCTCTGTATCAATTTTAATAACAAAGTAAAAGCTATTTTTTATATTTTATTTCAATATTTTTTATTTCAATTCAATAAATAAAAGTTTATTAATTTTTAATGCTATTAATAATTCTAAGTAAATAATATGCTAGCATGTTATGCTAGCAAAACTTACTACTGCCAATACACAGTCCACAGACATGCTGCTGTGAGCATGTAAGATATATGAAACCTGTAGCAGATCTATACAGGTGGAGCTGGGGAAGTGGAGGGTTTCTGAAGTGCACTGCAACTGCTACAACAAGCACTAACAGAGTATTTCAGTGTTGAGAAGCAAGCATATTGGCTGTTGATGTGAAAAGAAAGCTGCGCCATGTGAATAATAATGTGTTTACTGTATATCCGATTTCATGACAGAAAGAAAAATCAGTCTATACTGCACTATGGAAACTTTACTATGTATTATGTTAATACTGTGTTGGTTATTGTGAAATAATTCACAAGCACAAAGGGCTCCCGCTGAAAAAAAACTAATTTCAAAGCCTCTGATGGCTTTGTTTCATACATTCAACAAACATGTTTGTCATTGACTGCAATGCTCAAGTACCAGTACTTTTGACGACACTATTGCTTAACAACATGAACATGTACTGCTTTGTAACTGTAAAATTATCAGAGTAAATAAATAAAAAATAAAAAAAATATGTAAAGTAAAATGTTTTACTAATGCATGGTAGTGTCAGGGTTTTGCACTGTGACTTTGCGTTATGTTTGTTTCTTGTGTCTAGTGTCAGCACATGGCCTTGTTAGTTATATTCTCGACCATGTGCTCCTTTAGCCCCTCCTCCTTGTTTCCTCTTTACCACAGCCTCTTGTTACCCTAGTTGGTCTAATTGTCCTCACCTGTCCCTCGTGTATTTTCCTCCCTATTTATAGTGCACCTTACCCTTTTGTGTTTGCTGGTCCGTTGTCATTCTCACTCTCTCTGTCTGTGGCTGAATATGTGTCTGTGTCTCCCTGTCTGGTTGGTCTTGTGCCCTTGTTTTGTCTTACCCTTGTGATTCTATGTTCTCGTCTTGCTCCTTGTTTTAATTATTTGTTTGTTCTTGCCCTTTGCTTTTATTTAGTTTTCTAGTCTTGATTCTTGGTTTTGTTTGATCATACTCTTAAGTTGGTTAAATTGTTAATTCCTTATTTTGTTACTTTACTTTTGTTAGTTCATTGGTTTATATTCTTTGTCTTGGATTTAACTTGTTTTTGTGGAGCTTTGTCCTGTCTAGTCTTGTTTTCGAGTTCCTGACCTGTCCCCATGTGTCCTGCCCTGGTTCTACCAGCCTGGCATCTGGTCTTAAGCTTAAAGTTGGTGGACACAAGACTTCAGGATATAGAAGTCAGTCATCTATATGGACTGGACCAGGTTTGCAAGGCCGAAGCTCATGCATCGCTGGATCACGGAGGAAGCAAGCGCCGTCTGAGAAAGCATATCAGCGGGACGAGCCATTCTGAAGCTGCTGGCATCGCCGCCTTCCACTGCCGTTCCTGCTGCGCTGTCCGGCGCCTATATCCTTTGTATCCTTATATATCCTGTGTGTGTGTTCGCCCTGCGACGCACACTCACAAAAGAGCTGCGTCTTTTTAAAGATGCCCTCGTGCGGCTCGTGCAGAGCCCCGCTCAGCGAAGGAGATCGTCACGTCATCTGCGTCTCCTGTCAGGGTGAGGACCATGCAGCGCTCGCCCTCGCTGACGGCGGCTGCCCTCATTGCGAGCTACTGCCTATGGTGACTCTGAGGACTCGCCTGGCGTCCTTCTCGAAGCCTGCATCATCCGCTGCGCCGCAGCGCCGTAAGAAGCGCCGCTCGCAGCGCCTACCGGAACCGCCTCCAGGTCGGCCGAGCTCGCCGGTTCCCTCCGCTTCGCCGGCCTCCCCTGCATCGCTTCCCGATGTTCAGCGTCCGCTGTTTGCCGATGCGTCATCCGAGGAAATGGATCTCAGGCCCGCGTCGGAGGAAGAGGACACGTGCTCTCTGCTTGCTTCGGGCAGTGAGGGTTGGGCGGGCTCCGTGGATCTCGCGCCCTCTGCTCAGAGGCCCAGCAGACGGGGGGATATCGATAAGGAGCTGATGCGGGTACTCGCTCTGGCCGCGGCGAAAACTCCTCGCGCAGATTCGCAGAGGGGACTGGTTCATGTCAATAGATCTGAAGGACGCGTATTTTCAAATACAGATAGCGTCAAACCACAGGCGATATTTGAGATTCGCCTTCGAGGGCCAGGCATACCAGCTTACAGTCCTGCCGTTCGGCTTGTCCGTGGCTCCTCGTACGTTTACGAGGTGCATGGATGCAGCGCTCGCTCCTCTCAGACTCAGAGGCATGCGAGTACTGAATTATTTGGACGAATGTGAAGATGGTGTCGACGGACGCCTCCACTTCGGGGTGGGGAGCGCTGCTCGAGGGCAGACCATCCTTTGGCCTATGGTCAGAATGGGAAAAGCTCCATCATATCAACTGTCTGGAAATGCTGGCAGTGGAGAACGCGCTGATGCGCTTTTGTCCCCAAATCAAGGATCACCACGTCTTAGTCCGTTCGGACAACATGTATGTGGTGTTCTACATAAATCGCCAGGGCGGTCTCGGGTCTCGGGTCCCGGAACCTGTGCAGGCTGGCGGAACGCCTCCTGGTTTGGGCTCAGCGCAACGTGCGTTCGCTGAGGGCAGTCCATGTGCCTGGGCTACAGAATCTGGGTCCAGACAGGCTGTCCAGAGGCAATGTTCCTACAGGCGAATGGTCTCTACACCCGCAAACAGTCCGGCTGTTGTGGGAGAGATTTGGCAAGGCGGAGGTGGACCTCTTCGCATCCCACGAAAACGCTCACTGCCCCGCGTTCTTTTCCAAGAACGAAAGCGCGCTGTCACGGGAATGGCCGTGCTGCCCGCTTTATGCTTTCCCTCCCGTCTCCCTCCTTCCGCAGGTGATAGAACGGGTGAGAGATGTTCATTACTGCTTGAAGCACCTCTTTGGAAGAACCAACCATGGTTCCCAGGTTTGATGCAGTTAGCAGATGTCGCCCCGTGGCCAGTACCGTTGAGGAGGGACCTCCTCTCGCAGGCCAGGGGCTCGATTTGGCACCCTCAACCGGAGTTGTGGTCCCTCCATGTGTGGGCGCTCAACGGTTACCCGCTGATCTCGCAGTGGGAGTGCTAAATACCATCACTCAGGCTAGAGCTCCATCGACACGACGTCTGTATGCCTCGAAATGGTCAGTGTTCTCCAGGTGGTGCACAGCTCGAGGTTATTCACCCCTTAGTTGTGAGGTGACGGAGGTTCTCTCCTTCCTACAGGAGCTGTTGGATAAGGGCAGAGCCCCATCCACGCTCAAAGTTTATGTGGCGGCCATCGCAGCGTTTTCTGAATCAGCGCTCGGTCAGTCAATAGGAAGGAATGATTTGGTCATCCGGTTCCTCAGAGGAGCTAGGAGGCTGAATCCTCCCAGACCTCCGTCAGTCCCTATGTGGGACCTCGCGGCGGTTTTGGAGGCCATGAAGGGTCCCCCTTTTGAGCCTATCCAATCGGTTAGCCTTCAGCATCTGTCGTTCAAGACAGTATTCTTGTTGGCACTCGCTTCGGTGAAGCGTGTGGGTGATTTGCACGCACTCTCGGTGAGCCAGTCGTGCTTGGAGTTTGGGCCAATGACTCAAGGGTCATACTCAAACCTAGGCACGGTTATGTGCCGAAATCCCTCAACACGCCGTTTCGGGCTCAGGTTATTGCCCTGTCTGCCCTGCCGGTGTCAGGAGAGGATAGAGACTCGAGTCTTCTTTGCCCTGTCAGGGTTTTAAGAGCTTATGTGTCTCGCTCTGCTGCCTTTCGGCAGACAGAGCAGCTGTTTGTCTCGTTCGGTGGACGTTCCAAGGGAATGGCTGTTTCGAGACAGACTCTATCCAGATGGATAGTTGACGCCATATCGTTAGCTTACGCTTCCAGGGGCCTTCAGTGCCCGTTGGGCGTCAGAGCACACTCCACAAGAGGCGTCGCCTCGTCGTGGGCGTGGTCTACTGGGACCTCCTTGCAGGATATATGTATGGCGGCAGGTTGGGCCTCGCCGTCTACATTTATCAGGTTCTATAACCTGGAGGTTCCCGCCTTGCAAGCAAGGCTGCTGTCGGTATAGTCGAATCAGGGCCCTGAGGGGAATTCTGAGTTCACGAGCGCTATGCGCTGCCGACTGTTATATGGGCAGTATTGTGTAAGACCCGCATTGCCACATTGGTCAGGCCTTGCCTTGGCTGTGTGATGTCATATTGCCGCATCTACGAATGCTGCTAGATATGGGACGGAGGGCTTTCCCCCCTTTCTGTCCTGGACTCTCTGTGAGTCCCTCAGGTGACTGTGCACTGTAAATCCTGGGCGTTGCTTCAGGTTTATTGGTGTGATCCCTGCGCGCACGGCGTTTTACATTGGGTTCCCATAGCGTCTTAGCTAAGACGCAGTACGAGAGTGCTCTCGTAAGAGATTCGTACTCGGTTACTAAACGTAACCTCGGTTCTCTCTAGAAGAGCGAACGAGTACTGCGTTCTCTGCCGTGCGTACGTTTCGGCGGGAAGTGGCAAGAAGGGCGCGAAGACCTTATTGGTCTGATGTTGCATCAGTCTGCGCTCGATAGGCTGTGCAGTTGCCGCAGAACAAGCCAATGAGCGAACGAGCAGTCTCGCCTATGGCTGTGTACTGCTGCAAATGCGCTTTACAAAAATACAAAATTAAGGATAATTTTTTGCTTCAGTATTTCGTGAAAAGAGACTTTTCCCGTAGCGTCTTAGCTAAGACGCAGTACTCGTTCGCTCTTCTAGAGTACGTTTTGTTGTCACCGAGAATGTAGCATTTGGCACTGCTCTCGATGAAGATTTTGTGCATTTAGTAAACCAAGTACATAAATCAAAAATGGAAGTAATTATCATTCCCTCATTTAGACTTGATACATTGAACCCTTTTGCTAAAATAAAAGTGACAAAACAAAGGCTAATTTAACCTGAAACCTTTCTCTGAGATCAGCCTCCCACCCATTCGCTTCATTAGATTTCCTCCGGGCTTCATGGCACTTTCCAGATTATTTACAGAGTCTTGTGAACTTGGTGTGACTTTTTTTAAAACCTAGTTCACAGTACAACTATTTATTTCTCTTTCTGGAATACAGCAGTCTAAAAAGTTGAAGCTCGCAGGTTTACAGCAGCGTGAAATGTGCATCTTGTGCACATCTTTCTTGATGCACTGTATGCATCGTTTTATACGTAAACTGTTTTGATATCAAGCTTATCAGTCATTTTAAAGGGGCTTTAAGGAGAAAGCTGCTGTGAGCCCATCTGTTTGCACGCTCATGTGAGCTTTACCGTGATATCGCCAGAACACATCGACTGTCATAATACCTCATAAAACTGACATTTTCATACCTGGCAATGTGACAAATGACTTTCACTGATGGTCTATTAGCAGAGCCGATTTCATCAGGAAGTTTCTTGCTCATACAGTGAGTTGTGTTGAACAAGAATATATAATTTCTAGTCAGTTTAGTGCTTAAAAATGGAGAAAGAGGCAGTGGAACTGGTACTTGTAGCTTAATTGTGTTTCCTATTACATTCTGTACACTTACATAATGTGTTTTTTTTTTTTGCAAGTGTAAACCAATTGCAGGCCATGGATTTGTGCTGGACAAGTACAAGTGCCAGTGCAAGAGTGGTTTCTATCACCAAAGCCAAGTGGCGCTCAATGGCTTCTCAAGTAAGTACAAATCTGAACTGGCGGGACTTTGGATTTATAATATGAATTGTATAGGAACCTCAACAAATCTCTTATGGTATTGATATTAAAAACTACTTGTGATTAATATGAAGAGATAAATATGAGTATTTAAAACTGGGTTATCCTTCAATGGAAGACAATTAGATTATTCCACAGTTTTATTGTCTGTGAACAACAAATGTGAATGTAAAATCCACATAAATAAAGTAATGGGTCTTGTTTGAACAGACCTAGTCTGGATTGAATTTATCTTTCTGACAGAAACGGATACACAAACATAGAGTTACATCCTTCCACCAGATAATTTATGATCTTAATCTAGGCACGAATACCCCAGAGACAGAGTTTATATCTATTTATATATATCTATTTAATGAGTCCTAGTTGTTAAGAGCAATATTCCTCTCTCACACGCTCAGATATAAACTGATGTAAAAATAGTCTCTTCTACTTTTAAAGCATAACTCTAAAGGCAAAACAAGTGTTTTTCAGACACTGCTCAAGTCCATTTAGCTTCTTTCAGACTATAAGGAAACATCCAAAATACACATTTAAGTGTACATTATCTATTTGCATCTGCAGATTTTAATTACAGTATTTTTTTCTCATGTACTGTACTGAATCAGATGTCTCCTATTTAAACAGTTTGCTTATATAACGTTTGACTGATTTATATAACATTTTATTCTTAAAAATAAATGTGTTCTTTTTTGTCAGTTGACAGTATTTTCTGATTTATGGAGTAATAAAAAAGAGATAAAGAGAGATGCAAAGTCTCTAACTTTATCCAATGTTCAGATGTATGGTCTGAAAATTGTGCAAATGAGTCACACCTTAATTAGATGATACCTCATTTACATGTTTAAACATAACATTTCAGAAAACTTGTAGTACAGTGTACTGTGATTAATCAGCTGGGAAAAGTGCGGTGATATCTGTTTGTTTTCCCTGATTCCTAAAGTAATGAAATAATATAAGCTTGGAGACAGCATTTGCTAATATACATACAGACCAATGTGGACTAAATACAAAAAGCTGCAGCTCTGTTCAAACACGTGGCAGATACACGCATTTACCCTATTTCATATTTGATAAACCAAAGCTTCCGTGTACATATTTCACAAGCCTAGGGACTCTCTGAAAATCATCCAATCTAAGTTTATTGAATTTTGTTGAGCTTCTGAGTTATAGTCTGTTATCTGCTCTCTGTCACTGTGTTAGCTCTGCATTATTAAGTTATTATTATTACTACTGTACTGTTACATCAGCTTATTCTTGATTTCACTCCTTCAGGAGAAATCATTTTGGACAAAACCAGATTAAGAAGGTTCTTAATAGAAGCTAGTGCAGGTCAGCCATAATGTTCTTTGGAAGAACTCCATATAAATTTTAACAGAGATTTACTTCCATGTTTTTGATACCCTATAGACCAATAACTCCATAAAGAACCCTAGTAAAAATTAATATATTTAAAATACAATTCAAATCTATTACCGTATATACTAAAATATTGCTTGAGACTTACTGATATAAAAATAATAAAATAATTTTATTTGGAGTACTACTGGCGCACAATGCACATTTCTTAAAATTAAGAATAAAATACATTTTAATGTCACTATTGATGAGAATTGTATGGTATTTGAATAATATAGTTCTTTAAATGCAAGCTTTTTAAAGTGTACCTTAAGTATACTTGCAATAGCTCAACTTTAGTACAATCTAATACACTTCAGCACTACTCCCGCACAGTTCAAAAATTGATTAAATTAAGTAAAAAATTAGTTGTTCCAATTTAGCAGCCTTTAAGCAGTCAATTTCTCTTCAGCAATTTTAGGAGAACCATTTGAAAGAAAGTTCATACTTAAAATAAACATTATTGATAACTACAAAACAGCGCTGGGTTTATAAATAACATTCCTTCCTGGTATAAAATTTCCGTTAACCAATTATCGATTGGTCATCAATCCAAATTCAATGAGATTTGAGTTGTTTCTGGATAAATCCTTCAGTCACAATGCTGTATATAATGCAAACACATCAGCAGATATGTCATAGTATGGTTCCTTGTCGTTCACCTGTTGTTAGAATCAGACCGAGATCCGTACACGGATCAATCCTGGGAACCGTCCGGGAGGTGTTTGCCCTGCCGAGAAGGCTGTCCGTTCTGCACGGGTGACACACCGTGTCTGGCTCAGGAGGACACGGTCCTCCGTCTCTCCATGGTCTCCTTTCAGGGCTTCTGCATGCTCCTGGATCTCATCAGCATGGTGGTCGTCTACCACTTCCGTCGCAACAAGGTAAGAACATTTACTGCCAGTTATCTCGCCTGGAAAGGCTTTCTACTCTGCTTTTATTCTGCTAGAGTTAGCTGAAAGAAAAACTAGAGCTTGATTTCTGCTTGAGCAGGTTTATTGGGCTGAAGGGCAAATACTGCTTTTCAAAATGTCATAGTTCAGGATTCTCTCTCTCTCTTGTTTTTCAGAGAATCAAATCTTCTGGTCTTATACTTCTTGAAGCGATACTTTCAGGATCTGTACTTCTCTACTTCCCTGTAAGTTCTAACACATCTTTTTACTTCCTTATCAAAATGAAAGAGGACGATCTGTTTTCCTTCCTTTCATCCTGCATCTGTCACTATTTAAGAAAAAGATGAAATGTTTGAACACCATTTTACAGCAATAATTTGGCATATTTCTAGGCAAACCATTATAATCAATGAGAAAATAAAATAGGGGGGTAAAAAATGCAATTAATTATTCTCAATGTTTCCATCTGGTTTAAAAGAGATGGTTCACCCAAAAAACAAAAGAAAAATGCTATTAATATACTCATCTTTAGGCCATCCAAGATGTAGGTGGCTTTTTTTCTTTAGTAGGGTAGTAAACAAGATTTTTAGCTGAAACCGTGGTCCTTGGTGATTCATAAAATGCAAGTCAGCGACTTTAATAACAAAATTAATACCCATGGCTCAGTGGTGGTGTGCAGTGGTGTTCTGAAATGATTTTTGTTTTTAAATCAAATGTAAATTCATGTCCCAGTCACATTTTATTGGTTAAATAAACATTACTTATACATATAAAGAAAATATATATTTTTATATTTTTACAGTAACAATATAGTCAATATTCTATTTTTTTAAAGCTATTATTATTAGATTATTATTATTAAATCATTTTGTTTTATTAAATTATAAACATGATATTACTATTATTAAAGTATGAATTAGCTTTTAAGCATTTTACATTTATTTCAAAATAATAACTTTTATATATTTTATTCGTGAACTTACGTTCAGCTATTCTTTATAATAGTACATATCTTTTAAATCAATGTGGAACATGCATAAACAAGAGGCGGGATTTATCACATGAACCAATCACAGCGGAACATAAACAGTAATATCCAATCATTTCGCAATGGAGGCATTGCCTCTTCTCATGTGACTTTCCCTTATTAAAATTCAGTGAGCTCAGTGGAGGCAGGAAATATGGTGACTCCCGCTGATATCTTTACCTTCTGGTGTCGCTGTTGGACAGTGTTTCTTTAGAAGAATGAGCAATATATACACTTTTTAATAAAGTTGTTTTATTTTTGTACTAAAATTTTTTCGTGGCTCCTGGTGACATATTATGTTCTTATGAAGTGAAATAATCAGTCTGTGCAAGTAACAGGAATGTTATTTACAACACCTCTATCTGTTATCCATGGCCTCATACTTACTCATGTTTATTCTTGATGCCTAAGTCCATAGAAACAAGTTAATTCATGTTTGCGTACATAATCTTAACAGGATGTGACAGGAAGCTCATGCTCGAGACTCTTGTGAATACTTCAGAAACCATGTTTGCATTTGTGGGACCCATCCACTTTTATTATATATATACCTTTAGGCTCACAGAGATCTCCATTAGTGTAATACAGAAAAAAAAAAGTAATTTTACTTCTGGGGTGGATTGAGGGTAAGTAAATGATGAGAGAATATTCATTTTTTGTTGGAGTATCGCTGTGGCGTTGTACCAAAACACTTAGGCTTCAATAAAAGACAAGATGTGCTCCTTTACCTTTCCATTCACCTCTTTTCTAATTAGTTTGTAAACTGAATATTGTGGGTTTCTGCAAGTGGTGTTGGGTGAAACAATAGGAGGGAAGATTCTCAATGAAATTTTAATTCATGTGATTTCCAGATAAATAAAAAAAGCAATGCATCCTGCCCGCACATTTTGATTGGATTCTAACTAAAGACCTAATACTACATGGAAACAAGACCAATAAGACGTTCATGTTAACTTTGAAGGACCAGGCAGCCAGGATTTTCATGCTTTTCATTTCGGCCCTGTACCACGGCTGGTCGTGTACTACTTAAGCCTGTTCAATGTTGAAACACTGACATTATTTTCAGTTAGAGTCAAAGCTAAGTATTCGTTAACCAGATTAACAATTCCAAATGCAAATCAAGGTCTCATTCTCGTCACATTTCCAAACCCCATCAGAGCATCTTCACAATGTAATGTAGATTACTTGTGTAATTTTTCACACTAATGCACTATATTTGATCACATCTCATTTGTGAATGCTCTGCCCATCTTCTGTAAATTTAAAATGGAATCTGTCAAAGCTGAATTCCTCAGCCGCAGTGATTCTGTGTTCCCTTTCGATTAAAAACAGGCATGTCGTCTGTTGTGCTCCTGTCTCTGTGGTATTTTTCTCTGTTCTTAAACTAAGCACACCTCCCAGACCATCTGTGATAGTCAACAGCTCCACTTTAGCTCTGGATTCACTACAGGAATAATGAAAACTAGATAATGTCACAAACATATAAAAATGTATGAAAAATCTCCCCCAGGACGGCTCTGAGTGTGAGGTTGTGCAGGATGCAGCAGACTGATGCAATCTGACTATGACTGTATAGCAACACTTGCATGGTTGACTACATCACACGTCTGGATATGTTTTATTGGAATACTTATCTCCTTCATTTGATCATATTTTGATGAACCGATCAACATCGAAGCAATGTCAAAATAATTGATCTCAATAATGACACAATTGTCTTCTTTAAAGCTCTTTATGGCTGGATAGAAGTTGTTTCATCAACTATATTGGCTACTATGTAGGCTTTGTATAAAGCGCTATGTAAATTAAGGTGACTTAGTAACACTCAGGTTTATATGAAGAGTTGCCCTGCTCTGGCTGTCTATCCAGAAAGGCATCCTTGTCGTTAAAAATGTTAAAGATCACTTGATTAGTTATCTTCATCCTTAAATTATACAAAAATTGGTATCAGCAATAACTAAAAATGAAGCAGGGAATTTTTCTTTGTTGTAAGATGAAGTCATGCTTTTAAAAAAAACATTCACAGCATCATAAAGGCTCATAAATTATTAACCTTGTAGTGTTGTCAAAAGACCCGGTACTTCGGTACCAAGTCGGTACTAAAAAAATGAAAATGTCACGGTACCAGGTTTCTTTAAGTACCGGTGGTACCGAGGTCCCGTTCAAACCCGGTTCTTGATGCATACATCGCTATGATTTCCGTGAAGCAGAAAACACGGACGGAATCTCAAAATCCAGTCATGAAAATGAAACTTACATTTTAATATGGACAGTCAGGGAATTTGTCAAAGTTAGCATAAATGAATCAAATCAAATCTCCATATGGACGAGTATCTGTAAATGTTTAGCCGCAAAAGTTGGTTGAAATATGAATCCTGCATCTTTTGCGCGTCTCTGTGTGAATGAATGAATGGTTTGTTTACTACATAGACTGAGGCGCGTGACGCTTGCAGTAATTTCTGCATCTGCCTTCTCAGTGAAGACATAAATACATCAGCAAAATCATCAGTTCTGTTCTGGGTCACTTCACAAGCATTTAACCGTTTCATTTGAGTAAAACCAGTGTCAATTTAAAGGTATTCACGGCAACCCGTCAAAACAACCCTCTACATTTCGAGTAAATCACTCGCATGTGTGACTAAATTTTACTCTGGGCGACTAAATGATGTCTATTGTTAGCCATTGGCTAATAAATTCTTATTTTTTACTCGCCAGTGTGTGTGTGTTCGATGCTATTATAAGATTAGCACATTTTCACTCGCTGAACACTGACTTCAGAGTTCTCTCTTCATCAGGTGACCTGTATTATTTCATCTCACTGGATGCACAGCGCATCTGTTTATGCCGAACGGTAAACTCTGTGTGAGGGCGCACAACTCACCGTCGCTTTACTGATACCGCTGTTTCTCACACATGCACAGAGAGAGAGAGAGAGAGTCTTACCACGCTGAATCGGCGGGCTAAATGTTAACTATATTCTTTGTTGTCTTCTCCTGTCAAAATAATGGAGTTTATTTAGAATTATTCAGCTTTTTAGAACAAGCTGAAGATAAGCCGGTTTCTCCGGTAGTGGGCGGGGCTAATGCACAAATGGCAATTTCATTGGCTGGCGCCGATCTATTACCGTCTCTGTTTTGATTTCAGCAAATCAGTTCGACCGAACGCAGACAACGTAATTAATATTCATGAACCCAGCGGCTCATCAATCCATAGTGCATTGTATATTGTTAGTATGGTAGTAGAATTAGTTGTAGTATTATAATAATTTTTAATAATAATTAATATGATCTATTACTATGTTTTTTTTACAGAAACCCTCAATGACCAAAAATATCTTAAGCATCACCACCAGTCTTAAGTTCAGTTAAAATGACAAATATGCATTCATTAAAAGTTCATTTTTTCATAAAGGCATTGTGCTAGAAATATTACTATTATTTAGTCAAATGTATGTGATACTGCTACTACTGTTGAAAAAATTAATAAAACTTTATTGTTTAAAGAAATAAATCACACAATATTTCTTCCATGTTTTAAATTTAATAGCAAATCCCCTTTATTTACCCAAAAATAAAATGTGTTTAAATTTCATAAATTAAAAGACAAATTAAACTTTGGTGAAACTTGTTTACTGTTTTTCAGAATTATATTACTTGTAGAAAAACTTTATACAATTGTAAATAAGTATAAAAAATGGCATTGGTTTTATTTTTAGTGCTAAAAAGATTTTTTTAATAAGCATATTTTTGTGTTTTGCTTTGGTACCGAAATTGGTACCGAGTACAGTGGATTTTCACTGGTATCGGTACCGAATACTGAAATTTTGGTACCGTGACAACAGTAGTTTGTAGTATAGTAATAGAACATTATAGTTTTATCATAAAAAAACCCTAATAAACATAATCTGCTCCATCTATTAAAGTTAACATGAAATAAAAAAACATTTAATTCACATCTTTGATCACAAGTGCATGTATTGCCCCAAAACAGATTTTCTTCTTTTTCTTCTTTTATATATATATATATACAGTACAGACCAAAAGTTTGGACACACCTTCTCATTCAAAGAGTTTTCTTTATTTTCATGACTATGAAAATTGTAGAGTCACACTGAAGGCATCAAGGGCTATTTGACCAAGAAGGAGAGTGATGGGGTGCTGCGCCAGATGACCTGGCCTCCACAGTCACCGGACCTGAACCCAATCCAGATGGTTTAGGGGTGAGCTGGACCGCAGACAGAAGGCAAAAGGGCCAACAAGTGCTAAGCATCTCTCATGTATCTGCCACATGCTGCTTTTCTGCTGTGCAGCTCTATGAATTATTAATGAGTCCATCAAGTTCTAGCGCAAAAATAAATCCACTGATTAATTAATGGCAGAGTGTTGAGAGAAAAGGGGGCCACCTATTTGTCTCCAGTCTGATGTTACGAACATGTCGCTTAGTTTCTGTTGCTGTCCTTGACTCCCTGCCCTACAGTAATGACTGTACAGATACAGACCAGTTTTACAATGAAATTTAACAACAGGTTTTGACTGTCAGGATCTGTTGTGTCAAAACAGGAGCTAACCTCTGAATTAATTTGAAGCCTTTCGTTTCTAGTGTTATCATGTGAATTGCCCTACTGTGCTGACAAATGGAAAGGACCATGTGATGTTTTCAATTATTTAATATACAGAACATGTCAAAACAAGTACAGTATTTCTCATGACGTTTTGATCTTAAAGACTTGATCTTATTTTTGACAAATACAAGTTATTTCTAGATGTGATTTTCTTCTGTACACTAAATTTGCAATTCAATATAGGTATGCACCACATTGTGCTTTGTTCTGCTTTGAGTTTTATCACAAAAGTCAAACAATAAATGCCATTTTGACTCTAGAGGTTTTAGTTTTAGTTTATAAGTCATTAAATGGACTGGCACAAAGTTACCTTTCTGTTTTAATACAACCACACAATCCATCAAGAGCACTTCGGTCAGCTGACAGTTTACTCTTAGTTGTACCTCAAAAAAGGCCGAAAAGCAGGAGTGACCGGGCTTTTGCTTTCGCAGAAACATGGCTCTGGAATAAATTGCCCCTATATGTTAGGCAGTCCGAGACACTTGCTGTTTTTAAATCCAGTCTTAAATCTTATTTTTATACTCTGGCATTTAACTCAGTATGAGAGCTGTTTTATGTATTTTGTTAGTGTTAATATCTGTTATTTTTTACTGTGTGTATTTTGTTTTATTTTGATTATGTTTGTTTAGCACTTTGGGGAACAATGGTTGTTTTAAAAAAAGTGCTCTATAAATAAACTTTGATTTGATTTGATTTGACTTTAATACTAGTTACAGTGCAAAATAATCATGAAGGATCTTCAGAAGGTGTTGAAAGATACAATACAACTTACCGAAATATTCGTGTCTCATGTAATCACTCATTAAATAAAACTGCATTCATCACTTAACATTGCATTTACTTCAAGAACGTTAACCAGTGTTTACTGTTGGATATGATGCATCCCTGTTTGAAAAAAGTAAAACATATACTAGATATGTTTATTTCATAAATGATTAATACCGTATATGATACCAGGGTTATATGTCAACTTTAGCTTTATTTTTGTTGTTAATTTTAACTTGTAATATTATGTACCAAACAAGAGGGCCCCCTGTATAGTTTATAGCATTAGGTGGGAGAGATTTTTCTCCTTAAGAAAACTGGTGATTTTATTTTATTTTATTTTGCAGTTTGTGTACTTCCAGTGTATTTACCCTGGAAACTACTGGTAATATAAGGTAACAATACGGGCTAAGGTTAGGTTTAGGGTAAGTATACCTACAGGTAGTTATTACCCAGCTATTGTGTGTACTGAAATAAGTACATAGTATGTGAACACAGAACAGGACTGTAAAATAAAGTGCTACTCTATCGGCACATTTCGAAATATAGGAAAACTTATTGCAAGCATTATGGCATATATGACATATTAATGCCATAATGCTTGCAATAAGTTTTCCTATATTTTTGACAAATACAATTTTGCATATATGTGAATTTCTTTAGTACAGAAGGCTAAAATGAAAATAAAAAACCCTTTCGAATGTCCATCTTGATTACATTCACTCCAAACAAGCCACATAACAAATCTAACAATGTTTAACTAATCACAGGATATCATGCATCCCTGCTTGAAAAAGTAAAACATTTACTAAATATATATGAATTTCATAAATTACTAATAGCAGATGTTACACCAGGGTTGTTTGCCAACTTTTGCTTTTTTTTTTTATAACAGTTTTTAAAAATCACCATAGGTGCTGTGCTGTTTTATGCTGTTTTATCTGAAGATGGACTTGATGAAAGTAGTGCACAGTTGTTCTTAACCAGTTTCTGGAAACTAACGGTGGCACCTTCTGCTAAATATGGCTGCATGAGTATTTTGCCACACATCAGCATGATGCCTCATCAAGTTGGACAGCATTTCTAACCAGAATGCACTTGGTAAAGATTTCTGGTGAACATTTCTGTATAAAGCAGGTTTATAAGATGGAAACCTAACAGAGCTAGGACTATAAAATAGCAGGCATTTTCCCCAATTTGGTTGAAGTGTTGGAAAAGTTTTTTGGTGTGGACAGTTCAGTATGAACGGCCTTACTGTACATCAAGCTTTCACTTTCCTAACGAGTGTAAAAGGCATGTGCTCATTTATTTATCTGAGAGGAGAACTGCTGCTAATTGAGTCTTCCTCATGGTGCTGCACATGGTGAGCTCTTTGATTATACTGGAGGAACCGTTTAGCTGTTTGCACATTTAAGAGGGCGACTGTGGATTGGAAAGCTTTACTGGTGATTCTCCTCGGAGACACAAGAACAGATGCATCTTTCCATCAGTCCACGTTGATATTTATTTTAAATAAGATAGGCACAGAACAATAGGGACACCAGGCTTGACAGATAATGAGGAATTCAGGGAGCACTTTACAGGCTCGGGAGGATAATGAACAATGATTAAACTAAGACAGTTTGGAAAGCTTGTACTTATACTTCATTCACATGCATAATGAGTATATTTGTGCATATTTGTATAGTTTTGAAGGATATGTCAATGTGTTTCATTTGCATCAAGAAAATTGAGCTTAAGGCCATTAACACTGTTGCATTGTGAAACTTGGAACAATTAAGAGTAAATCACCCAAAAAATGGAAATTTGCTGAAAATGTACTCACCCTCAGGCCATCTAAGATGTAGATGAGTTTGTTTCTTCATCAGATTTGGAGAAATGTATCACTTGCTCACCAATGAATCCTATGCAGTAAATTGGTGATGTTACGCGAGTCTCACGTACGCCCCGGCCCAGAGTCCTCAAATAATTAATAGTGTTCATTTCTTAATTCTTTTTTTTTCTTCAGATTCTGATTGGTCGAGCTGGGGAAACAAGGCTATAAAATGGAAGGAGGCGGACCCTTTCGCTCTCTCTCTGCCAGCCACAGACTCCATTACCACATCGTCTCGTGCTCCTATCTTGTTGTTATTTTGGAGTAGGGAGCCTCAGCCTGTTTCTGTTAGTTTAGTTATTTCTTTATTATGTTGCTGGGCTCCCTATCTCATAATTTTGGTTACTTTTGTGAGTATTTTGTGTTAAAATAAAGGATTATTTTGGGATACTCCAGCCGTGTCCATCTATTATGTTATGCGTCCCTTTAAACTCCTAGACCTTTGTAGGGACCATAACATAATTGGGGGCTCGTCCCAACTATTTTTAATTAACTGAGTTAACGTTTTTTTCCCAACAAAATTATATGGTTGGAAAATTGTTTTCGATGTGGTTTAATTCAATTTACTACAATTTAATTGCAAGCCACCTCACTTCATGCTATATTGTACCAAAAAGCTGTAGTTCAAGTCATTCTTTACATTGAATATAGTCAGAACGCCTTTTTATTGCGCTTACAGGGATTTTTTGGTGTACTTTTTCGTCACTTTCTTTGTTCCCAGTTCGCGCCAAGCTTTTTGAACTATTTTTGAATGAGTTACCGCAATGACGTCATTGCCCGAGGGGTTTTCCAGTCATTGGGAATTCCGTACGGCACATTATAAGCAGAAGCGTGCGTGCTTTGATGAACAGCTTTATTTGTTGTGTTTAGGAGTATTCTTCTTAATTTTTGAGACCCTTTACTTGGTATTGTCGTGAGAAATACAGGTGAGTGAAGTGTTTTTTCTCTCGTGCACTGTTGTTTTATTCATAGCGGCCTTTTCTCCCCTGTTAGGCTGAAGAGGTGTTGTCCTTGGCTTTGGGCTTCACCTATTTTTTTTTTGTTGATAGTGTCGCGGGGGAGCGGTTAGTGTTAGCTGCGAAAGCAGTTATCTCGGGAGCACGTCCGTAGGCTATTGGGTGGTCGTCTATTTGGCCTCACAAACCTACTGGTTTTCGGAGCATAAAAACCCGCCGCAGAACCTGCGTGAAGACTAGGGTTTTAGTGAGACAGGTGAGATTGTGTAAGGCAGGTACAGGTAGAGGGGTGCATTGGTTTGCTTCATGTTTATGCTGTGCACTATTCTGAATCACCACTTCACTTCACAGTGCATTTCCCAAATAACAGTAGCTATTATGTATTTTGGCTTATGTTGTTGTTTTGCATTTTGCTGTTGGCTGGATGAGGCTTGACACAGTCTTTTTGTCCTCTCTAAGTGTTTTCTTTATTTTGACTGCGTGTTTTTTCGGTCTCATTATGGAGTTTAGTCTAGAGGACTTTGTAGCTCACCCAAATTTAGAAGAATTTGAACAATTCACTAAAAATAATCTGATCTCGATTGCTGCTCATTTTAAAGTGCCCATCTCAAAACAAGATAAAAAACAAGATATTAAGTATCAATTGCATACTGCCTTAGCTGAAAGAAAGTTTCTCCCTCCTATCAGCGCTGTCCCTTCACATGTTACGCATCACGACCCTGAGCTGCGTAAACTGGAGTTACAGGTGGTAATGCGACGCTTAGATCTTAAGGAAAAAGAGCTCCAGCATGAGTTTGAGCTGCGCAAATTTAAAAAAATAATTAAATAATTAAAAAATAATCCCGCCTTTTTCTGACAAAGATGTTGACAAATATTTGTGCTGTTTGAACGAGTAGCAACGACCTTAAAATGGCATACGGAGGTTTGGCCTCTTCTTCTGCAGTGTGTACTTATGTGTCGGCTGCTGCTATATTAGCTGATGAATATGTTCTGATCCACAAAGAGAGCTTTGAAAAGCCGCCTTTTCCTTTGTCGCAGCGTGGTCCTATTACGCACCCTCACTTTAGTGAGCATGTCAGTCCTAAAGACAGTATAACTAAGGCGAGGCCTGTGTGTGCTTACTGTAAAAAGCATGGCCATCTAATAAACAGCTGTTTTCTGTTGAATAAAAAGAAACCTAAGCCAGTTGCGCTAGTCAAAACATCAATAGTACCGCAGCCCCCTCAAACTGAACACATGGACTTGGACATTTATTCTCCTTTTATTATGAAGGGTGAAGTCTCATTGCCTGACAACTGCGTAAAGGTCCCAGTAACAATTTTGCGTGATACTGCTGCTTCTAGATCTATTATTCTTCAAAGTGTGTTGCCTCTTTCAGATAAAACCTCCTTAAGCTGTGATGAGCTGGTGCAGGGTTTTGGAATGAAGTTTGTAAATTTGCCCATGCACTCTATTCAGCTCGAGTCTGACCTGGTGTCTGGTCCAGTTGCAGTGGCTGCATGCACTGTTTTTCCTATTAAAGGAGTGGACTTTCTTTTGGGAAATGATTTGGCTGTGGGTAAAATTCTAGTAAATCCTGAAGTTACTACTGTGCCCCTTGTCTCTGAAGGCCCTGATGAATTGCAGATGAAATATCCCACAGTGTTTCCTGTATGTGCTGTCACACGTTCTATGGCTAAAGCTAATGTTTTGGAGCATGATGGTTTAGAGGGTAGCTTTATGATGCATCCTGAAATGGAGTCTAAGTTATCATCCAAGATTAGTCCCAACACGTGTCTTCCTCCTACAACCTCTGATACCATGGTGTCATGTGAAGGTAGCGTACACTGGTTGCTAAATACTGTGCAAGAGCCAAATGAAACAATTGGAGAGCTTTGGTGGCTCGCAGATGTCTCGGAAACATTTGATTTTAGAGCAGAAGCGTGATCCGTCTCTCTCCTCTTTGTTTGAATTAGTTGTTTCTGAGGATGAACTTGCAGATATGGCTTCTGCTTATTTTCTTAAAAACGATGTCCTGCTGCGTAAGTGGACACCATCTTATGCTTCCACACAGGATGATTGGAGTGTTGTCACACAGGTTGTTGTTCCAAACTATTTTCGCAATGAGATACTGAGTCTGGCACATGACAATCCTTTATCTGGTCATCTAGGTGTTACCAAAACCTACAGTCGTATTTTGCGCCATTTTTTTTGGCCAGGGTTAAAACGGGATGTGAAGTTACACTGTAGAACATGTCACACGTGTCAAGTTTCTGGAAAGTCGAACCCACCCATCCCACCATACCCTTTATTCCCCATTCCAGCTGTTGATTCACCATTTGATCACGTTATTGTTGATTGTGCGGGTCCGTTGCCCCGTACCAAATCTGGTAACCAGTTTTTATTGACCATTATGTGTTCGTCAACACGCTTTCCTGAAGCTATACCTATGCGAAAAATCACTGCACCTGCAGTTGTAAAGGCACTGGTTAAGTTTTTCTCATTGTTTGGACTCCCTAGGGTAATTCAAACAGACCAGGGCACAAACTTTATGTCTCGTGTGTTTGCACAAGTGGTCGGGCAGCTGAACATCACCCATTGTTTTTCAAGCGCTTACCATCCAGAAAGCCAAGGTACACTTGAAAGGTTTCATCAAACCCTTAAATCTATGCTTCGTGCTTATTGCCTTGAAAATGAAAAAGAATGGGATGATGGTGTACATCTTCTGCTATTTGCGGCTCGGGAAGCTGTGCAGGAATCTACTGGTTTTAGTCCAGCAGATTTAGTGTTCGCTCATAACGTACGTGGTCCTTTAAGACTGCTTCGGTAGAATTGGTTGAATGAGTCTCAACCGAAAAATCTGCTTTATTATGTCAGTTCCTTTCGCTACAAGTTACATCGTGCTTGTGAATTGGCTACACAACACTTGTCTGCTGCTCAGTCGAAGATGAAAGGCTGGTTTGATAAAAAGGCAGTGGTCAGACAGTTTAAGCCTGGGGATAAAGTTTTGGTGTTTTTACCCATTACTGGGTCCAGCCTTCAGGCACGTTACAGTGGCCCCTATGTAATAGAAAAGAGAGTCAGTGACCGGGATTATATCAAGCTACTCCTGACCGTGCTCGTCGTAGCAGACTTTGTCATATTAATATGATCAAACCTTATTATGATCGTGAGCAGTTGAACAAGCCCAGTCTTGGTGATGTTAATACAGTCATGGCCTTGTCCAATGCTGAATGTTCAACTGTCTGTTCGCCTCTGTCTAGTGCTTTGAAGGTAAATGATCCTTCGGTGTTTCCATTGGGTGCTGAAACTGTTTTTGAGGCCTGTGAGTCGCTAGATTTTTCTGATATCGATTGTGAGATGGAGAGCCCTTCTGTTGCTACAATTCAAGGTCGTTTAAAGAATTCTGAGAAGCTTGCTAACCTTGATTCTTGTTTTTTGCATCTCCCTTGTTCGCAGCGTACAGACATATTAAGATTAATCAAAGGTCATGTTTCACTGTTTTCAGATGTGCCATCCCAAACACATGTATTACAGCATGATATTGACGTTGGTGACAACACGCCAATTAAACAGCATCCGTATCGTGTCAACCCTGAAAAACGTCAACGCCTCCAAAACCAAGTTAACTATATATTGTCACATGGCATTGCGGAACCTAGTATTAGCTCATGGAGTTCGCCCTGTCTTCTTGCTATGAAGTCTGATGGGTCTGACCGTTTTTGCACATACTTTAGGAAGGTTAACAATGTCACTAAGCCTGACTGTCATCCTCTTCCTCGTATGGAGGATTGTGTCGACCGTGTAGGGTCAGCAGCTTTTGTGACAAAGTTAGATCTCCTTAAAGGCTATTGGCAGGTGCCTTTAACTCAGCGTGCCAGAGAAATTAGTGCATTTGTTACCCCTGATGCATTTTTACAGTACACTGTAATGCCTTTTGGGGTACGCAATGCGCCTGCTACTTTTCAGCGGTTGGTTAACCACGTTTTTTGGGGGGTGCCAGGGTGTGAGGCGTATTTGGATGACATAGTGGTTCACTCTGCAACATGGGATGAGCACATTGATCAGTTAAAACAGGTTTTTCAGAGGCTGGTTGATGCAAATTTAACTGTTAATTTGGCTAAATGTGATTTTGCTAAAACGACAGTAGTTTATTTGGGTAAAATAGTTGGTGGGGGCATGGTAAAGCCGGTAGACGCAAAGATTGAGGGTATCACGTCATTCCCAGTTCCTTCAACTCGTCGTGAATTACAGCGGTTCTTGGGAATGGCTGGGTATTACCAAAGTTTTTGTAAAAACTTTTCTTCAATGGCTGTCCCACTCACTGACCTGTTGAGTCCAAAAACTACCTTTAAGTGGTCACCAGAATGCCAGCATGCTTTTGAGTCTCTTAAAGCCCTTCTGATGCACGCACCGGTTCTTGCTGCCCCAGTGTACGATCGTGATTTTAAACTAGCTATTGATGCTAGTGATGCAGGAGCAAGTGCGGTTTTGTTACTAGGATGGGTCTGATGGTATTGAACACCCTGTGTGCTACTTTTCTAAAAAAGTTTTAAGACAAAAGTCTTACTCAACAATTGAAAAAGAGGCTCTCGCTCTAATTTTGGCCCTTAATAATTTTGAGGTTTATATTGGCTCCTCTTCGCGTCCAGTTACAGTTTATACAGACCACAATCCTCTCGTTTTTATTAATCAAATGCGTAATTCCAATCAGCGCCTAATGAGATGGGCTTTGTTTGTTCAAGCTTTTAACCTGGAGATAAAACATGTAGCTGGCAAAAATAATGTCCTGGCAGATGCGTTGTCATGCGTTGTTACATGGTGATTGGGGGATTTCTTTATTTTTGGCTCCCCATTCACCATCTGGGGGTGGGGGTGTTACGCGCGTCTCACGTACGCCCCAGCCCAGAGTCCTCGAATAATTAGTAGTGTTCATTTCTTAATTCTTTTTTTTTCTTCAGATTCTGATTGGTCGAGCTGGGGAAACGAGGCTATAAAATGATGTCAGATCATGATCATGTCATATAAGATCATGTCAGAATGAGAGTCCAAACAGCTGGGGAAAAAAAGCATCACAGTAATACACAAGAAATCCACACCACTCCAGACCATCAGTTATCATCTTGTGAAGCAAACAGCTGTTTGTAAGAAATCTGTCATAAAGGTGTTTTAACTTTAAACTGTTGCCAAAATGCAAGTCCATTAACCATAATAATGCTTCCTCCAGTGAAAAAGTCCAGCCACTGTCGTCTCTCACATCAAAATCCACCCAAATATTTATTAAAAATTATTTTGGCTTGTAAATGGTACTTGATCTGTGCAGATTTCTCTCCTGTTTCAGACCAGATGACTTTTCACTGAAGAGAGCAATATTGTGGATAGAGTACTATTCTGGCCAGAAGTTAAAAATGTCTTAATGGTGAACTTGAGGTTCTTCTCAAGATGGTAAATTCCAGACTGGTGTGGATTTCTTGTGGATTATTGAGATGTTTTTATCAGCTGTTTGGACTCTCATTCTGATGGCACCCATTCACTGCAGATGATCCATTACTGAGTAATGCTGCATTTCTCCAAATCTGATGGTCTGAGAGTGAATATATATCTTTTAGCAGAATATAATTCCTTACTACTTTCTTTTCATTTTTTTAACGTGAAATATGACATATTCTTGACATATCTCATAAGACTGAGCCAGCTACCTTCTGTTTCCTGAAGAGCATCAGTGGAAGTGTGAAAATGATGGGTTCTTCTTATCACAATTACAGAAATTAATTCAAAACGAATGTAGTGATTAGTCTAGTTAATAACTTTTCATTTTTATCTTTGGTATCATCAGGTTATGATACAGTACTTTAATCCAAGTGTTTTCCGGTGTATTCTCCTGAGATGGGCCCGTTTGCTTGGATTTGCTATCGTCTACGGAACAGTGATTCTCAAACTGTACAGGTACAAATAATGCTGCCAACTTCACAGTAAACAATAATTTTTCTGCTGAAGTCTGCATGAGAAAAGAAGTGTTGTTTTAGGTTAGCACTTTTATATTTGTGTCTTGTTCTTGTTTCTCATACCAAGGGTTTTAAAGGTGTTCCTGTCCCGCTCTGCCCAGCGGATCCCGTACATGACCAGCTGGAGGGTTCTGCGTCTGCTTGCTGTAATTTTGCTGGTGGTCGTGTGGTTCCTCGTGGCCTGGACCTCAGCCATATGCCAGAGCCCTGACACCCATCATGCCCTCATCGACATCGGTTTCACCCCAGAGGGGTTGCAGTTCAGCATGTGCCTGTTGGACAGCTGGGACTACATGATGGCTGCTGGTCAGTTCTTATGCTCAATGTTATACTACCATAACCAGCACTGGAGAGCAAAATACAGACAGCGACACACTCAAACCACAATTAAAAATTTTATTACAGGAAATGCAGGTTTAAAAGCCAGCAATAAATATTATATGATATCATATATGCTTTATATATTTTTTTAATTAATATAAAAAATAAGTATATCATGAAGAAGTAGATTGCAGAGGTCAATGTCTCACACACCTGCTGCCTTCGTTTGTGCTACCAGCAGCTTCAAACAAAAGGAAAATGAGACAAGAATGCCAAAGTTTCAGGGTTATGGATGCCACTTTGACAGAAGAGATGTGGGATGTATAATCGGATCATCTGAGTGTGGCCAGACAGCCTTTAAGGCATGAGAGTGTGAGACGTGGCCAGTGATGCAGAGACGGCTCTCTCTGACAGCTCCAGTAACTTCTGCTTACAGCGTGAAGCACAGCGTGAACTGCATGGAGACAGCCGGAAACTCATATCCATTCATGCACACAAACAGAGGCATTCTCACTTGTAATATTTCAGTGGTGGAAGGAAAAAGATATAAGCTATACTTATTGTACTTTTTGGTCCTTTTTGAAGAGTCTCTTTTCTTATTTATCCCATTTTCCTTCAATTTTGGGTGAACTTTTCCTTTAGCATATAGGGTCAGTATAGTTAACTAAAACTATAATCATAAAAAAAATATTTAAATAAAGAACTTGTTACTTGAAAAAAAAACTTTAATTGTCATTTTACTAGTTGCTAAGTCAAGTTTAAACTAGTGTACACAAATAAATAAAACAAAAAATATAGATGTATTTAACAAAACACAAATTTACTAAAACTAAAATGAAAACAAATAGATCAATCTGTAACAGTATCTCAGTGATACTTAAATATATATTATTCAAAACACCGTAAATGTAAAATTTACAATGATTTCCACACTCTGCTTGCCTCTTTTGATTTCAGCCGAGTGTCAACTATTGCTACTCACAAATCAGGCAACCAACTGGACCTTATTTACATACAACACTGCTCCATTCATCATATACTGGTTACTCCACTGCACACCTCGGATCACTTCCTCCTCACTCTTAAACCTCAACATGGTCCCTGACACATCACTTACCCCTCTACATGTCATCTTTTGACGTAACCTACGATCACTCTCACCCTCCCTGCTATCTGCAATGGTTTCATCTTCACTTCCTTCCCCTAAACTGTTAGCATCTTTTGATACTAACAGTGCTACTGATACTACTGATTCTGCTCCACTCTTACATCTTGTTTAGACACTGTTTGCCCCTTATCTTCCAGGCCATCCCGTAACACCCCTTCTGCCCCTTGGTTATCTGATGTTCTACGCGAACACCGTTCTAAGCTTAGAGCTGCTGAAACGGTGTGGGGCATATCCAAATATACCACTGACCTTAATGTGCATCAGTCACTCCTATCTTCCTTCTCTGCTAATGTCTCCACTGCTAAAATGACATACTACCATAACAAAATTAACAATTCATCTAACTCTCGCATGCTTTTTTAAACATTTTCCTCACTTCTTTGTCCTCCTCCTCCACCTCCTGCTTCATCTCTAATAGCTGAATAGCTGACGACTTTGCAACATTTTTCATTAATAAAATTAAAAACATCTGTGCACAATTTTCCACACCACAATCAGTCAAGCTCATATCACCAGCAAACATACACTCATTTACATCCTTCTCTTCACTCTCTGAGGCAGAAGTCTCCAAACTCATCCTTTCTAATCACCCTACTACTTGCCCGCTTGATCCTATTCCATCTCATCTCCTTCAAGCCATTTCTCCTGCAGTTGTACCTGCACTCACTCACATCATCAACACATCCCTCCACACTGGTGTTTTTCCCTCATCATTTAGACAGGCTCGTATAACTCCACAACTAAAGAAACCCTCCCTCAACCCATCTCTTTTAGAGAACTACAGACCAGTTTCCCTTCTTCCTTTCATGACAAAAAAACTTGAACGAGCTGTGTTCAACCAAGTCTCTGCATTTATCACACAGAACAACCTCCTTGAGAGCAACCAATCTGGCTTCAGAAGTGGACATTCAACTGAGACTGCCTTGCTCTCAGTTGTTGAAGCCCTAAGACTGGCAAGAGCGGAATCCAAATCTTCAGTACTTATCCTGCTTGATCTGTTCGCTGCTTTTGACACGGTTGACCACCAGATCCTCCTATCAACCCTACTGGCAAAAGGCATCTCAGGAACCACACTTCAGTGGTTTAAATCTTACCTATCAGATAGGTCCTTCAAAGTATCTTGGAGAGGTGAGGTGTCCAAGTCACAACATCTAACTACTGGGGTGCCTCAGGGCTAAGTTCATGGACCACTTCTCTTCTCTGTCTACATGGCATTATTAGGTTCTGTTCCTTCAGAAACATGGCTTTTCATACCACTGCTATGCTGATGACACTCAACTCTACCTCTCATTCCATCCTGATGATCTGAAGGTAGCTACTCGCATCTCAGCTTGTCTAACAGACATTTCTTGCTGGATGATGGACCATCACCTTCAGCTCAACCTTGCCAAGACAGAACTGCTTGTGATTCCAGCAAACCCATCGTTTCATCACAGTTTCACCATCAAGTTAGGCACATCAACAATAACTCCTTCAAAACAACCAGAAGCCTTGGAGTTATGATTGATGGTCAGCTGACTTTCTCAGACCACATTGCTAAAACTGTCCGATCCTGCAGATTTGCTTTATTCAACATCAAGAAGATCAGGCCCTTTCTATCGGAACATGCTGCACAACTCCTTGTTCAAGCTCTTGTTCTGTCCAGGCTGGACTATTGCAATGCTCTCTTGGCAGGTCTTCCAGCCAGTTCAATCAAACCTTTACAATTAATCCAGAAAGCGGCAGCAAGATTAATTTTTAATGAGCCGAAAAGAACACATGTCACACCTCTGTTTATCAATTTGCACAAGCTACCAATAGCTGCTCGCAAAA
Source organism: Carassius carassius (assembly GCF_963082965.1). Classification (NCBI taxonomy): domain Eukaryota; kingdom Metazoa; phylum Chordata; class Actinopteri; order Cypriniformes; family Cyprinidae; genus Carassius; species Carassius carassius. The sequence continues at coordinate 29,806,473 of NC_081774.1, forward strand.
AAAAATTCAAGGCATTGATGTTTGCCTACAAAACTACCACTGGCTCTGCACCCATTTACCTAAATGTATTACGTCAGACTTATGTGCCCTCTAGAAGCTTGCGTTCTGCAAGTGAACGTCGCTTGATTGTGCCATCCTAAAGAAGCACAAAGTCACTTTTACGGACTTTTAAATTAAACTTTCCCTCCTGGTGGAATGACCTCCCCAACTAAATCGGAGCAGCTGAGTCCTTAGCCATCTTCAAGAAACGGCTTAAAAACCATCTCCTCCATCTTTATTTGACACTCTAACTTTAGCACTTAGTATTCTAATTCTATTCTTACAACAAATCTAACTACCTTTATAATCTTTTTGTATTCTATTTTATTTTCATTTATTATGCAATTGTGTGTATGTATATACGTATATATATATATATATATATATAAGACCTCTATCACTAGCTTGCTCTATTCTTTTTCTATTCTATCTGTTTTCTTTTTATTTATTATATTGTTTAAAAGCCCTTGCTACATGTACTGTGTTAACCTAACTGAGACTTGTTATAGCACTTATATATCATTGCTCTTTTTGTTGTTTTTGATTGCTTCCATTGTCCTCATTCGTAAGTCGCTTTGGATAAAAGCGTCTGTTAAATGAATAAATGTAAATAAAAATATTTAATCAGTAAGTCATGGCAACTTATGTTTATTACTTTAACTCATTAAACTAAATTAAATGAAATAATATGAAATTCAACCTGATTTTTTAATTTGGTTTAACGTAATTTAAATGGTTAGTTCACCCCAAAATTTTGTCATTAATTACTCACTCTCATGTTTTTCAAAACCTGTGATACCTTTGTCTATCTTCAGAACACAAATTAAGATATGAGCTGACATATAAACACACATGCACTTCACCTTGTTTACAAGCAGAGGAAAGCAATATGCATTCATTGATAATGGTGGAGGAGAAGAAATTGTTGAATAAAGGTTTTTTTTTCTTTGCACACAAAAAGTATTCTTGTAGCCTAGTAAAATTATGGTTGAACCACTGATGTGAGATGGACCATATCAACGATGTCCTTACTAAGTTTCTTTGCCTTGACCATGATAGGGCCCTTGCTCTCTCTGCTATTGGAAGCCAGTGCAAATTGATAAACAGAGGTGTGACATGTACCCTCTTTGGCTCATTAAATATTAATCTTGCTGCAGCGTTCTGAATTAATTGTAAAGGTTTGATAGAATTGGCTGGAAGACCTGCCAAGAGGGCATTGCAATAGTCCAGCCTGGACAGAACAAGAGCTTGAACAAGGAGTTGTGCAGCATTTTCCGAAAGAAAGGGCTTAATCTTCTTGATGTTGAATAAAGCAAATCTGCAGGATCGGACAGTTTTAGCAATGTGGTCTGAGAAAGTCAGCTGATCATCAATCATAACTCCAAGGCTTCTAGCTGTTTTTGAAGGAGTTATGGTTGATGTGCCTAACTTGATGGTGAAATTGTGATGAAACGATGGGTTTGCTGGAATCACAAGCAGTTCTGTCTTGGCAAGGTTGAGTTGAAGGTGATGGTCCATCATCCAGCAAGAAATGTCTGTTAGACAAGCTGAGATGCGAATAACTACCGTCGGATCATCAGGATGGAATGAGAGGTAGAATTGAGTGTCATCAGCATAGCAGTGGTATGCAAAGCCATGATTCTGAATAACAGAACCTAATGATGCCATGATGTCAAGTAGGTTGTTGTGTGTGAGAAATGTAGAGACTTGGTTGAACACAGCTCGTTCAAGTGTCTTTGCAATGAAAGGAAGAGGGGAAACTGGTCTGTAGTTCTCTAAAAGAGAAGGATTGAGGTTGGGTTTTTTAAGTAGTGGAGTTATACGTGCCTGTCTAAATAATGAGGGAAAAACACCAGTGTGGAGGGATGTGTTGATGATGTGAGTGAGTGCAGGTACAACTGCAGGAGAAATGGCTTGAAGGAGATGAGATGGAATAGGATCAAGCGGGCAAGTTGTAGGGTGATTAGAAAGGATGAGTTTTGAGACTTCTGCCTCAAGAGAGTGAAGAGAAGGATATAAATGAGTGTAAGTTTGCTGGTGATATGAGCTTGATATGAGAATAGGATCAAGCGGGCAAGTTGTAGGGTGATTAGAAAGGATGAGTTTTGAGACTTCTGCCTCAAGAGTGTGAAGAGAAGGATGTAAATGAGTGTAAGTTTGCTGGTGATATGAGTTTGACTGATTGTGGTGTGGAAAATTGTGCACTAATGTGTTTAATTTTATTAATGAAAAACGTTGCAAAGTCATCAGCTATTAGAGATGAAGCAGGAGGGGGAGGAGGAGGATAAAGAAGTGAGGAAAATGTTTTAAAAAGCATGTGAGAGTTAGACGAATTGTTAATTTTGTTATGGTAGTATGTCATTTTAGCAGTGGAGACATTAGCAGAGAAAGAAGATAGGAGTGACTGATACATATTAAGGTCAGTAGTATTTCTGGATTTGCACCACACCCTTTCAGCAGCTCTAAGCTTAGAACGGTGTTCGCGTAGAACATCAGATAACCAAGGAGCAGAAGGGGTGTTACGGGCTGGCCTGGAAGATAAGGGGCAAACAGTGTCTTAACAAGATGTAAGAGTGGAGCAGAAAGTATCAGTAGCACTGTTAGCATCCAAAGATGCAAACAGTTTAGGGGAAGGAAGTGAAGTTGAAACCATTGCAGAAAGCTGGGAGTGTGAAAGTGTGCGTAGGTTACGTCGAAAGATGACATGTGGAGGGGTAAGTGAAGTGTCAGGGACCATGTTGAGGTTAAGAGTGAGGAGGAAGTGATCCGACGTGTGCAGTGGAGTAACCAGAACATGATCAGTAGAGCAGTGTCGTGTATAAATGAGGTCCAGTTGGTTGCCTGATTTGTGAGTAGCAGTAGTTGTTACTCGGTTGAGATCAAAAGAGGCAAGCAGAGTGTGGAAATCAGCATACAGAGGTTTATCTACTTTTATCTACTTTTTTGAATAAGTACTTACTTTATAATGGCAAAAAACAAAACAAAAAACAAAACATGCTTTAATTCGAATGTACTATTTGTCGTCTGTCCTACCAGCGTCATTTGCTTTTCTTCACTGCCATTTACAGATCTTCTCCCATGGCCTCATGGGACAGTAAAGTGTCCATCACATGCACACTTCAGAAACTCCCTGGAGGTAGTCAGTCATCTGGAAACTTATCGCCTGCTGTTATATGAATACTGTGAATCTGGATGTACTACTCTTTCACATACAGTTTTTTCACCTCCTATATAGTATAGGGAAGTATGATAATTCAGATGCAGCCTCTTTGTGAATCTTTTTGCTCGATTTATTAAGATGAACCATTTCATGTTGGCATGCAACCATTGGGTTGTGTTGTCTATTTATAGTCATTCTCTCTCATTATATTCACATCAAACGGCAAAATCCACAAATCAGCTAAAACTAATGATTTTGCTGTGGAACGGTACACTGAGTAGCTATGCAGCAAACATGTCATAGTATTTATATGGTCTTCAGTCCATGTGGTTAAAGAATGCAGAAAAATCCTAAAAATCATTTGGTTTAATAAAAAAAAAAACTGATTCTAAATGAGAAACAGTTCTCAATTCCTATTCATATATCATATATTATATTCATTCATTACACACAGACTACTATATTTCAAATGTTTATTTCTTTTAATTTTGATGATTATAGCTGACAACTAAGGTAAATCCCAAATTCAGTATCTCAGAAAATGTTAATATTACTTAAGACCAATACAAAGAAAGGATTTTTAGAAATATTGACCAACTGAAAAGTATGAACATGAAAAATATGAGCGTGTACAGCACTCAATACTTAGTTGGGGCTCCTTTTGCCTGAATTACTGCAGCAATGCGGCGTGGCATGGAGTCGATCAGTCTGTGGCACTGCTCAGGTGTTATGAGAGCCCAGGTTGCTCTGATAGTGGCCTTCAGCTCTTCTGCATTCTTGGGTTTGGCATATCGCATCTTCCTCTTCACAATACATTAAGGTCAGGCGAGTTTGCTGGCCAATTAAGAACAAGGATACCATGGTCCTTAAACCAGGTAATGGAAGCTTTGGCACTGTGTGCAGGTGCCAAGTCCTGTTGGTAAATGAAATCTGCATCTCCATAAAGTTGGTCTGCAGCAGGAAGCATGAAGTGCTCTTAAACTTCCTGGTACATGGCTGCATTGACCTTGGACCTCAGAAAACACAGTGGACCAACACCAGCAGATGACATGGTACCCAAAAACCATCACTGACTGTGGAAACTTTAAACGGGACCTGAAGCAACGTGGATTGTGTGCCTCTCCTCTCTTCCCCCAGACTCTGGGACCCTGATTTCCAAAGGAAATGCAAAATTTACTTTCATCAGAGTACATAACATTGGACCACTTAGCAACAGTCCAGTCCTTTTTGTCTTTAGACGCTTCAGACGCTGTCTGTTGTTCAAGAGTGGCTTGACACAAGGAATGTGACAGCTGAAACCCATGTCTTGCATACGTCTGTGTGTAGTGGTTCTTGAAGCACTGTCTCCAGCTGCAGTCCACTCTTTGTGAATCTCCCCCACATTTTTGAATGGGTTTTGTTTCACAATCCTCTCCAGGGTGTGGTTATCCCTATTGCTTGTTCACTTTTTCTACCACATCTTTTCCTTCCCTTTGCCTCTCTATTAATGTGCTTGGACACAGAGCTCTGTGAACAGCCAGCCTTATTTGCATCTTGCCCTCCTTGTGCAAGGTGTCAATGGTCGTCTTTTGGACAACTGTCAAGACAGCAGTCTTCCCCATGGTTGTGTAGCCTATAGAACTAGACTGAGAGACCATTTAAAGGCCTATGCAGGTGTTTAGAGTTAATTAGCTGATTAGAGTGTGGCACAAGGTGTCTTCAATATTGAACCTTTTTACAATATTCAAATTTTCTGAGATACTGAATTTGGGATTTTCCTTAGTTGTCAGTTGTAATCAAAATTAAAAGAAATAAACATTTGAAATATATCAGTCTGTATGTAATGAATGAATATAATACACATGTTTCACTTTTTGAATGGAATTAGTGAAATAAATCAACTTTTTGTGCTATAGAAAAATAAAGTTTATTATTATTATTATTATTATTATCATTATATGTATGGTCTGATCATGGAGTTTAGAGATTAAGCAAATTCCATTCAGATTTGTAACATTGTTTCAAATGTCGCCAAGATGTTCATGCACTGTCTACTTGGTGTTACTTTGAGTGATGTGGCAAAGAAGAGAGGGAGGCAGAACAGCCTTTCAGACTGTGTGAAATCACATCCTTTTAGCTTGCATTCCCAGACTTGACACACTAAATAATTAGTGACGGCACTGTGCTGTGTCTCCTTGTGTTCCTGTTCCAGCGGAGTTCCTGTTCCTGCTGTGGGGTGTCTATTTGTGCTATGCCGTGAGGACCGTTCCCTCCGCTTTCCACGAGCCTCGCTACTTGGCCATCGCCATTTATAATGAACTCCTCATCTCTGCAATATTTCACATCATTAGGTGAGCAATGTGCATTTACAACAATGTACTAAAAACATACTAAATAGTTTTTCCTTTGCATTTTTGAAAAGTTTTGTGTACAGACAACAACAATACTGTCAAAACGGTCCCTGTTCACACGGATCTGCAAAAACAGATCAAAACACTGTATTATTCATGACAGGCCAGTAGATGGTGATGCCATTTTGTAAAGAAATACTATATGCCTGTGCAGATATCTATAGACTTAACACATAATATGCATGTACACAATGTCACTGTTTTTTTTTTACTATTTGTAGATTACACGGAGATGATAACAATATTGTTTTTAAAAAATTTGCAGTTTGAAACCTGTTTTTAGAAATGCCATTCTCATGTAAATGAATGGCCAAATTGCATAAAAAGTCTTTTGTTTTTAGTTAAAAAATTGTGTTGTGTACACACTCCTTATTGCAGTCAGCTTCAAATTTCTCTCTCATCTCTGCTTCTGCTTCTTGTATTTTCCACTTATATTCCTTTCATGAGCACTGCAAACACAGATGAGTAAAGTATATCGGCATGCAAAACTGTTGTGAGACATTCGTGATCACTTTCATGTCTGCAATACCAACCCAGCACCATTGCGTTACTGATTATACTGATAGCCGATACAAAGCCGATATAATATAGATAGATAGATTTTAATAAAATAAAAAGTAATCTTCACAAACCGTTCGTCTCCTGATTCTCTCTCCCACTGCAGACTTCGCTAAACCATGCCCCCCCTGCCACATACTCCCACCGCCAAACTCCATCCCCATTTCTGCAGAAGAAGTTGGCCACAGCCATCTGAACACCCGGCTTGTGGATCACCTTTAACTTAAAAGGCTCTAGAGCCAGATACCAATGAGTGATCTGCGCGTTGGTATCCTTCATGCGGTGGAGCCACTGCAGTGTGAATTCCCGTCCCAGGAGATAATAGCGGAGGGTGAGGACGGCCCATCTGATGGCAAGGCACTCTTTTTCTATGGTGCTGTACTTAGCCTCTCTCTTCGAGAGCTTCCGGCTAATGTACAGCACCGGCCGTTCCTCCCCCTTATCTCCTGCGACAGGACTGCACCCAGCCCCCTGTCCCACACGTCCGTCTGCAACAGAAAAGGGAGAGAAAAATCAGGAGAGTGTAACAACGGCCTGCCACACAGGGCAGCCTTTACCTGGGTAAAGGGCTGCTGACATGGCTCCATCCACTGGACCATATCTGGCACCTCCTTTTTAGGTGAGGTCCGACTAATTAGAAATAAACCGTCTATAATATCCCGCCAGCCCCAAGAACTGCCTTACCTCCTTTTTGGTCTTGGGACAAGGGCAGGTCGCAATAGCGGCTGTCTTGTCAATTTGGGGACGCACCTGTCCATGCTCCAAGTGGAAGCCCAGATACCTTACTTCCACACGCCCAATCGCACACTTCTTTGGGTTGGCTGTGAGTCCAGCCCCCCTCAGCGATCTCAGGACAGCCCTCAGATGCTGCATATTCCGCTGCCAATCATTACTAAATATAATGATATCATCCAGGTAGGCAGCCGCATATGCAGCATGGGGCCGCAGAATCTTATCCATGAGGCGCTGAAAGGTGGCCGGTTCCCCGAACAACACAAATGGAAGGGTAACAAATTGGTGTAATCCAAACGGCGTCGTGAAAGCTGTCTTTTCTTTGGATAATGGAGACAAGGGGATCTGCCAATAACCCTTTGTTAACTCCAATGTCGAATAAAAACGAGCTGAGCCTAGCCGATCAAGCAACTCGTCAACCCAACGCATTGGATATGCGTCAAATTTCGACACAGCATTCACCTTGCGGTAATCCACACAGAACTGGACTGAGCCGTCCGTTTTCGGAACTAAAACTATCGGGCTCGCCCAGTTACTATTTGATTCTTCTATTACCCCCATGTCGAGCATTGCGCCTAATTCAGCCTGAACTACGTTTTTCTTGTGCTCAGGTAAGCGATACGGCCATGCCTGGCTCCGTCTCGATATGGTGCTGAATCAGGTTTGTACGGCCCAGTAGGGGCGAGAAGACGTCGGCAAATTCTGCCTGTAATTTCGTTTGATCAGTGAGTACTTTCTCTCCCGGTGCAAATTTGCGCAATCTAGTTCCCCTGTTATACAGCTGGCTCTGGCGGTCCTGGGTAACAAATTCTCCATTGATAGCCGCCCCAGAGTGTGGAGTTTTGTTCTCAAGTCCAGCACATACTGAATTTCGTTTTTGCCCTGAGATGACCCCTCCTCCCAAGTTTCTCTCAGTACATCCAACACCCCTCGAGGCTGGTGTCCGTAGAGAAGCTCAAAGGGGGAAAACCCTGTGGAGGCTTGTGGGACCTCTCGCACAGCGAATAACAAGGGCTCTAGCCACTTATCCCAATTCTTGGCTTCTTCTTGAACGAACTTCCGGATCATGGATTTAAGCGTAGCGTAGCGTACGTGACATAAACGCCGTGACTTGATCGGTGAGGATCTCTTTCGGAACCCCCACCCAGGAGATTAGATGAAACAGGGCGTCCGCAACACTCTTAGCAGAAATGTTGCGGAGGGCCACTGCTTCAGGATATCGTGTTGCATAGTCAACTATGACTAATGCAAAGTGATGTCCCCGTGCAGATCGCTCTAATGGCCCGATGAGGTCCATACCATTTCTCTCGAAGGGGACCTTCATTAAGGGAAGGGGGCGCAAAGGCGCTTTTGGGGCGGCCGGTGGATTCACCAACTGACATTCCGGACAAGCCACGCACCACCTGCACACGTTGTCGTGAATGCCCGGGCCAAAAGAAACGGGTCATGAGGCGATTCAGTGTTGCTGCCTGTCCCAAATGGACCGCCATAGGATTAGAGTGAGCCGCATGGAAAAGCATTTCCCTGCGGCTCTTCGGAATCAACAACTGGGTTGTATTTACTTTTGTCCGAGGGTCTTGGGTCACTCGATACAACCGATCTCTTAAAATGGCAAAATACGGATAGGTGAGCAGATGGGCAGGTTGGAGAGGCTGGCCATCGATGGAGCGGACCTGTTGAAAAGCATGTTTTAATGTCTCGTCCTGAGAATGCTCCAGAGGAAAGTCATCACGCTCCGAGAGAATAAGTCTCCCGATTTTGCTCGGTTCCCCTGAAGCAGAACCCAGCGGTCCTGGCTCAGTTTCTCCCACCTGCACCCACGTGGCCCCCTTCCATGCCTTATTTCCCCAAGAGGCATCCGCACATAACGACCCCAATAAAACAGTAAACGCGGGCCAATTCGTTCCCAAAATTATCGGATTCCGGAGGTGGGGACTAACCGCCACCTCCACACTATGCTTTTGACCTCGGAAATGAATAATAATCGGGACCAGCGGATACTCCACCACATCCCTGTGTACGCACCGCACCTTAACCACACGGCTTGTATCCAATGCCTCCGGTTGAATCAGGCTTTGATGGATTGAGGTTTGGTTACATCCTGAATCCGCCAAGGCCGGATATGTACCCTCCTTGATACTCACAGGTATTTGGTACTCTCCTGCCTGACCGGGGTTGGCCTGTGGGACCAGGGGTCGGCGAACAACATGTTGTCGTGAATGCCCGGGCCAAAAGAAACGGGTCATGAGGCGATTCAGTGTTGCTGCCTGTCCCAAATGGACCGCCATAGGATTAGAGTGAGCCGCATGGAAAAGCATTTCCCTGCGGCTCTTCGGAATCAACAACTGGGTTGTATTTACTTTTGTCCGAGGGTCTTGGGTCACTCGATACAACCGATCTCTTAAAATGGCAAAATACGGATAGGTGAGCAGATGGGCAGGTTGGAGAGGCTGGCCATCGATGGAGCGGACCTGTTGAAAAGCATGTTTTAATGTCTCGTCCTGAGAATGCTCCAGAGGAAAGTCATCACGCTCCGAGAGAATAAGTCTCCCGATTTTGCTCGGTTCCCCTGAAGCAGAACCCAGCGGTCCTGGCTCAGTTTCTCCCACCTGCACCCACGTGGCCCCCTTCCGTGCCTTATTTCCCCAAGAGGCATCCGCACATAACGACCCCAATAAAACAGTAAACGCGGGCCAATTCGTTCCCAAAATTATCGGATTCCGGAGGTGGGGACTAACCGCCACCTCCACACTATGCTTTTGACCTCGGAAATGAATAATAATCGGGACCAGCGGATACTCCACCACATCCCTGTGTACGCACCACACCTTAACCACACGGCTTGTATCCAATGCCCCCGGTTGAATCAGGCTTTGATGGATTGAGGTTTGGTTACATCCTGAATCCGCCAAGGCCGGATATGTACCCTCCTTGATACTCACAGGTATTTGGTACTCTCCTGCCTGACCGGGGTTGGCCTGTGGGACATCCGGGACCCGGATCATCATCCCCACCTCCATCACTGGACATCTGTCCACAAAATGCTCCGGGTCCCCGCAACACCAACAGGCCAGCCCAGACCTCCCCGCCGCCCCAATGGCAGGGAAAGGATTGGAGAATTGGCGTGGAGAGCGTAGAGAAACCAAAGAACTGTCCCCACTGGAAGCCTGGGCGGGGCCCTTGGACTCACGTCATCCCCTTGTTGAACACGAGGAGGACCGGGTGGACGGGACCTAGGGAGAGGGACAGGTCGAGAGAGAGAAGGAGGGGGAGAGAGGGGAAGAGAGAGACTGAGGTTGTGGGTTCGCCGACCCCTGGGCACGCCACCATGTGGTCCACCGCTAGATGGAAGGCCGAGTCCAGTGATGTGGGACGGTGGCACTGGACCCACTCGGCTGTTTTCTAAGGAAGCCGAGCAATGAACTGCTCCAGCAACACGAGGTTGATGAGGTGTTCCACGTCACTTCCCTCGGCCAGTAGCCACTTACGGCAGGAGTCCCGGAGCTGCTGGGCCATCGCGAAGGGCTGACCGAATTCCCCCAGGTCCAGTGAACGGAACCGCTGGTCATGCTGCTCTGGGTCCGGTCGACCCACTGAATGATGGCCCTATTCAGGTCATTGAAGACCAGGAGGTTCGCCACCGGTAGCTGTTGTGCGGCCACCTGGGCCTCGCCCGAGAGCAGGGGGATCAGCCGTACTGGCCATTGGTCTCGGGGCCAGCCGCATGCTTCCGCTTACTTCTCAAAAAGTTCTAGGAACACTTCCGGGTCGTCCTGCGGTCCCATTTTGTGGAGGGGTAGATGAACAGGAACCGCGGGCGGTCCCGTGGCCTCGGCATGAACTCCCCGGTTGATCCAGCTCCGGAACCTCTCGCGGTCCTCCTGCTGGGCTTGTAGGATGGCGTGGAACCGCCGCTCCTGATCAGATCTCAAGTCCAGCAGGGCCTGATGTTGCTCTTGGTGCAGGGCCGCGAGGGATGAGATGACGTCCACAAATGGCGTGGAAGACAGGCTCTGCATGGCGACGGCACTCCTTCTTCCTTTCCCGGGTTTCGGCACCAGTGTAGTAAGTTCGTAGGAGGAAAAGAAGAGGACAAGGGGTCGGATGGACTGCTGACAAGTTTTTAATAAAATAAAAAGTAATCTTCACAAACACCAATGGTGACTCTTATTCTGACACTAGCGCACGCTATCACCAAACGCTTCCGGTTCACTCCGTGGGACTCGAGACAGGTGAGTCTCGCATTCTCATTAACTCCACCGGCCTCGTTCTGTTCCCATGGCTCTCGGCCCCGCCCCTCTCATCACAACAACCTTGCCAAAATGTCTACATTGTCCAGGATTTCCAGTACCCATCTCGCTTAAACATGTGCCACAGTTGTTTTTTTTTAGATCATCCATAAAACTCCACAGCACTGGCTGAATAACTCCAGACTACAGAACTAGGCCACGGTTTATGCCTTCTGCTGCTGTTATTAGAAGGTTCATACCCATGATAAAGAGGGTAGGGGAGATGGGACATCCCATTGGGATTCCCTTCTGGAGTTTCTTCCAGTTGGTTGTCCACTGGGCTGATGTAAACCTCAGTTTAATCCCCCCTAGACAGCTGATGATCAGTTCTTGAATAGCAGCTGGAATATGGTAATGGTCAAGTCCGAGCTGAATGAGGTCATGTGGAATAGATCTATAAGAATTCACTAGATCCAACCAGACCACTGTTAAACTGCCTCTCTTCTGTTTGGTCTCTCGGATCAACTGGCTGGTCATTGATGTGTGTTCCAGACAGCCTGAAAAGCCTGGCACATTGCCTTTCTGAATGGAAGTATTGGTGTAATTGTTCTGCATCATATAGGTGGTCAACCTTCATTGCAAGCAATGAAAGGAAAACTTTGCGTTCTATGCTCAGGAAGGAGACTGACCTAAACTGAATCATTGTGGGGGAACCCTCTTCTTATGGGATAAAACATCCCTCTGCAAGTTTCCAGCTTGCTGGAATTGACCCTTTGGCCCAGATCATCCTCAAAAGCTTCCACAACCGTCACAGAAATGATGGTCTTTTATTGTATACCTTATATGATATACCACTTGGGCCTGGGGCACCTGAAGCTTTGGCTCTTTTGATGATGTCTTGGATTTCCTGCCAAGTTGGCTCCTTCACGTTCAGCATGACTGCTGGTTTTTCTGGTCTATGAATATTCTGATTGGCTCCAAGACCTTGGCCCCTGATGGGGTCTTCATGAGCTTCTTTTAGGAACTCCTCTACTTCCTCTTTTGCGCTGGTTATTATAACAGACTTGGGTTGGCTGAGAAGAGTCTTTTTGAAACCATACAGGTCTTTTAGGAACTGTGCTCACCTCTTTTCTTTCATCCTCCTCTGCTGTCTAAGGTGTTCAGCCCTCCAAAGCTTTCACAGCTGTTCCCTCACCTTGCTTGTAAAGTCTTTAATCCCTTTCTTTTCAATATTAATAACAACTTGTAAAAGAGTTTGTTGCATTCGATGACCCTTTTAACATAAATCGTGTAACCAAGCCCCCTATAATGACTGAAAGTTGTCTGAGCCCCAATTAGAAAGTAAATCACATCAGCAGAACTTTGCACTAGACTTGTAAAAAAGGTGAAGCGAGGTGGCCTCAGCTAAATGACATGCATCATAAAGACAGCACTGATCAGCCACTTGAGATAAGGTTCATGAAATATGCCTGCTGCAGACAGCCCAAGCCTAAAATAAACCAATTCACCCTGTTCCTGTCTCACCCTCAGTCTGCCATCTTTCATAATGTTCTGGTGCTCCTTCATTTTATTCTCTTTGACCACAGAATTCTTTTCATTTATTTCTCCTATAAATAATAAATACAAGTCGTAGATCTATCAAATGGAAGTTTCGGAAATACTGCATTTCAGAATGTGTTACAAATAGCCATGAGCTCTCTTGAGCTTTGGTTCTCAACTTGTAGGTCATGACCCAAAAATAGGTCACATGTCTGCGTCATGTCATGTCAGAATGAATGTATGTATCGGTTGAGTGAACATGGACAACACCATAAATTCGTTATTACCAGTGTGATTTTGAATTTTCCTTATTGTGCCCTTCAACCGAAGTTGGAAATATCATAATTACGAAATCCGAACACATGAATGTCTGAGCAAAGTAATGATTATGAATAAGATGACACATCAGCTGTGACACTGGAAAGGGGGGAGTTGATTTAAAAAATCGTGGAAAGTAATATCATATAATGTGTCTGTAATCTATCAGTGAGCAGAAAGCAATTTGTAGTGAATTATTATAATTTTTCGAGTTAATACATTTTCAGGGTTTGCTTTATGTAACATAAAGTTTTGATATGCATAGATATGTGACAGAATAATAATTGTTATAATTCTGATGTAGTTGTTATGTGGCATGTACTCTGAGGTGCACTTGAAGGCAGTATAAGTCTAAACTTTTTGTGAAATAAAGAAATATGGTATCAAATGGGTATTATTCATGATAAATTGTATTTGTGAATGTTGCTCAATGTTTGTTGTTTTATGCAGTAATCTGTAGAACAAAACATCTGCATTAGAGCTGAAGATCTTTGCCCGAACCCGATGGGACCCGACGGGTTCGGTCGGTTTCGGGCTTAATTAATATCAGGGGCGTAGGAGTGATTTTGAACCTGGGGGGGGCAGTAAATGCCAGGGGGGTTCGGGGGATTCTAATGATTTCTAATGAACATTTGTTTTCTAATTTATTAAATATTGATGAAAATAAATATAAAGTATATATATATATATATATATATATATATATGTGTGTGTATGTTTATATATATGTATGTTTATATATATATATATATATATATATATATATATATATTTATATATATATATATATATGTGTATGTTTATGTGTATGTTTATATATATGTTTATAAATATATATGTTTATATATATATGTATATATATGTATATATATATATATATATATATATATATATATATATATATATATATATATATATATATATATATATATACTGGCTTTATATCAGCCACTCTGCTCTCTATGATTTCGGCATCGGCCATCAAAAAGCCAATATCGGTGGACCACTACAGTAAACGCAATGCAGTAAAGGTGGAAATATTAAAAATGGAATCAGCTGTTAAATGTAGAATATCACAGAATCTGACAAAATTGGAATTTAAAAAAAAAGGATTTCAATGGGCCCTATGTAGCTTTTCATTATAAAGCTTCAGCGATAAACTATTTTTACATTTAAGTATATATACCGTATTCTTCGGACTATAAATCGCACCTAAATATAAGTCACATCAGTCCAAAAATATGTCATGACAAGGAAAAAAACATATAAGTCGCACTGGACAATAAGTCGCATTTATTTAGAACCAAAAGAAAACATTACCGTCTACAGCCGCGAGAGGGCACTCTATGTTTTCAGTGTAGACTAATGGAGCACTGAGCTGCATAGAGCTGCATAGAGCACCCTCTCGCGGCTGCAGATGGTAATGTTTTCTCATGATTCATTTCTCTTGGTTCATGTCAAATTAATTTTGATAAATAAGTCGCACCTGACTATAAGTAGCAGGGCCAGCCAAACTATGAAAAAAAGTGCGACTTATAGTCCGGAAAATACGGTAATCATAACAACAACTAGTTAAATTAGTTGGACAAAGTTCCCATGTATTCTTTTATTCTACAAAAATTAGCATTCTGTCATATTCCCATTACGTGTTTCTCACTTGGACCTAACTCTCCCTGTTCTGTGGTCTCTTCATCTCCTGTCTAGGAAAGTAACATGTTTGAGGACACAGAACTGGTTTCAATGCAAACTCTGATGACATGCCGTTGGCCTAATTTTACTGATCTAAAGTACTTTTACTATGTGAATTTTAGAATATACTGTATGTAGCTATCCATACAACTTACAAGCTCGTTCTCCTCTGTCCTCTTCCTCTTAAAGTATTGTAGGATACTTATCTGTGTGAACATTTTACTAATGTTACTTCTACATAGTTTATGGACACGTATTAATGGCACATTGAATCCACATTAGCTAATTAGCTATCATTTGCCTATTTTACACAACATAAAATTAAAAAAATTTCTTCTAAGAAGGGCTAAATTTGAGTTTTTAAAAATACAATAAAAATAATGATCAAACTGAAAACCAGCAATCTGCCATTTCATCGGCTGAATTAGCCTACTCCTACCTCAAATACAAAGTGCGTCTGTGAATAATATTGCTGTTTAACGTTGTAACGTTAAAATCAACCGTCCAAATCTGTTTGGCAGATCCAGCTGATGTATTCCAGCCCAAAAACTGTTCAAAAACCGCCAAAATGCACACAAAACCACCAAAAATATGTTATCACTGATCAGTATTTACTTCAGTATTTTTACTTCCACGTTTTTCTTTCCTACTATGTTACGGTTGGTTACATTTACATACAAGAAATAAACACCGGCTGCCGAAGCATACAAGCATACTACAGTTATAAGCATGAGCCCCGTCAGACTGGTCGTGGCGGAGGTGTTGCAACAATATATAGTGATATTCTCAATGTTACCCAGAAAACAGGATACAGGTTTAACTCTTTTGAAATACTTCTGCTAAATGTTACACTGTCAGACATGCAAAAGAAATCTAATGTATCTCTTGCTCTGGCTACTGTGTATAGACCACCAGGGCCGTATACAGAATTCCTAAAAGAATTTGCAGATTTCCTCTCAGACCTTCTAGTTACAGTTGATAAAGCGCTAATCATGGGAGATTTTAATATTCACGTTGATAATGCAAATGATACATTAGGACTTGCGTTTACTGACCTAATAAACTCCTTTGGAGTCAAGCAAAATGTCACCGGGCCCACTCATCGTTTTAATCATACACTAGATCTAATTATATCGCATGGAATCGATCTTACTGCTATAGATATTGTACCCCAAAGTGATGATATTACAGACCATTTCCTTGTATCATGCATGCTGCGTATAACTGATATTAACTATATGTCTCAGCGTTACCGTCTGGGCAGAACTATTGTTCCAGCCACCAAAGACAGATTCGCAAATAACCTGCCTGATCTATCTCAACTGCTATTTGTACCCAAAAATACACATGAATTAGACGAAATTACTGACAACATGGGCACTATTTTCTCTAATAAATTAGAAGCTGTTGCCCCCATCAAATTGAAAAAGGTTAGAGAAAAACGTACTGTGCCATGGTATAACAGTAATACTCACTCTCTCAAGAAAGTAACTCGTAGTCTTGAACGCAAATGGAGAAAAACTAACTTGGAAGTTTTTAAAATTGCATGGAAAAACAGTATGTCCAGGTATAGACAGGCTCTAAAAACTGCTAGGGCAGAGCATATCCACAAACTCATTGAAAATAACCAAAACAATCCAAGGTTTTTATTTAGCACAGTGGCTAAATTAACAAATTACCAGACGCCACCTGATTCAAATATTCCACCAATGTTTAATAGTAATGACTTTATGAATTTCTTCACTGATAAAATAGATAACATTAGAAATACAATAGCGAATGTAGATTCTACAGCGTCTAACACTTCAGTTTCATCCATCGCACCCAAAGATAAACTGCAGTGCTTTACAAATATAGGACAGGAAGAGCTAAATAAACTTATCACTGTATCTAAACCAACAACATGTTTATTAGATCCTGTACCCACTAAATTACTAAAAGAGCTGTTACCTGTAGCCGAAGAACCGCTTCTCAATATCATTAACTCGTTGTTATCTTTAGGTCACGTCCCAAAACCATTCAAGCTGGCGGTTATCAAGCCTCTTATTAAGAAACCAAAACTAGATCCTAGTGTACTGGCAAATTATAGGCCTATTTCAAATCTTCCATTTATGTCTAAAATTTTAGAAAAAGTTGTGTCTGCTCAATTGAGCACCTTCCTGCATAAAAATGATCTGTATGAAGAATTTCAGTCAGGTTTTAGGCCCCACCATAGCACAGAAACTGCACTTGTTAAAATTACAAATGACCTGCTTCTTGCGTCAGATCAAGGCTGCATCTCATTTCTAGTCTTACTTGATCTTAGTGCTGCGTTCGACACCATAGATCATGACATACTCATAGATCGATTACAAAACTATACAGGTATTCAAGGGCAGGCTCTAAGATGGTTTAGATCCTACCTGTCCGATCGCTACCATTTTGTTTACTTAAATGGGGTGTCATCTCATTTGTCATCAGTAAAGTATGGAGTGCCACAAGGATCCGTCCTAGGTCCCCTTCTATTTTCAATATACATGTTGCCCCTTGGTAATATTATTAGAAAATACGGAATTAGCTTCCACTGTTATGCTGATGATACTCAGCTATATATCTCAACAAGACCAGATGAAACTTCCCAATTATCTAAGCTAACAGAGTGTGTTAAAAATGTAAAAGATTGGATGACAAATAATTTTCTCCAATTAAATTCGGATAAGACAGAGATATTAATTATTGGACCAAAAAACACCACACAGAATCTTGTAGATTACAATCTGCAACTAGACGGATGTACTGTTACTTCCTCTACAGTCAGAAATCTGGGTGTTATATTGGACAGCAATTTGTCTTTTGAAAATCATATTTCCAATGTTACAAAAACCGCATTCTTCCATCTTAGAAACATTGCCAAGCTACGAAACATGTTATCTGTTTCTGATGCAGAAAAGCTAGTTCATGCTTTCATGACCTCTAGACTGGACTATTGTAATGCACTTCTAGGTGGTTGTCCTGCTTCGTCAATAAACAAGCTACAGGTAGTCCAAAATGCAGCAGCTAGAGTCCTTACCAGGTCAAGAAAATATGATCATATTACCCCAATTTTACAGTCTCTGCACTGGCTACCTATTAAGTTCCGTATCAGTTACAAATTATCATTACTTACCTATAAGGCCCTAAATGGTTTAGCTCCTGCGTACCTAACTAGCCTTCTACCACGCTACAACCCATCACGCACCCTAAGGTCACAAAACACTGGACTTTTGGTAGTTCCTAGGATAGCAAAGTCCACTAAAGGAGGTAGAGCTTTTTCACATTTGGCTCCCAAACTCTGGAATAGCCTTCCTGATAATGTTCGGGGTTCAGACACACTCTCTCTGTTTAAATCTAGATTAAAAACGCATCTCTTTCGCCAAGCATTCGAATAATGTATCTCTTAAATTGTGAGTGTAGTTGCATCTGCATTTTTATTCTTTAGCTTGGGTTAAACTAATTTTACTTTGTTGGATCAGCAGCTATGCTAATGATGTCTATATTTTGTTTCTATGTTTTGCCACGGACAAGCTCCAGTCTGGATCCAGAACACCTGAGAAGAGATGATGCTGACCCTCAGAGGACCCCAGATGATCCTAACCTTGAATCAACAAACAGAACTAACAATTATTGCTACATGTGTGACTGCATCATATAATTACTATTAATTAATAATATTGATAGTTCATCATCTAGCTGACTACGTCTTGTATTATTATTATTATTTTTATTTTTCTAAAATCCTGTCAAACGTGCACAAACTACTAGCTACTACTAAATATTGTAGAAACATAATTTTCTGTAAAGTTGCTTTGTAACGATTTGTATTGTAAAAAGCGCTATACAAAATAAACTTGAATTGAAGCATACATAAAATAAACCGTTTTATGTGCATTAGCACCACTTTTTGGACTGGAGTGTTGCCCTCCTTGTAAATAAATGACACCATCAAAACCTTACGGCGAAATGACAATATCCTCCACACACTCGTTTATAAGGCGGCCTCCTGTATAGTCGATTTTATTTCATCCAGTGACATGATGGTTTTTAACTTCATTCAGGAGATTTTGGGTAACTGCACAACTGACAGACTTTGAGCGCACAGCCAACGGTGCGTGTGTGTGTGTGTGTGTGTGTAACCATAGCGACCAACCAACTTTCGGAACCTGCACTTAAGCCTATAATTTCGTTTTTACGAAAAAAATTAAATATGCATTTAAAAGTTTCAGAATGGATTAATTTGGAGACTCTGAAATCGGCAGAGATAGGCAGGCAATGCAAAACAAAATCTGACATTGGGAAATAGTGAGGGGGACAAAACTTAGATTTTGAAATGTGGGGGGGACGTGTCCCCCTCACGTATAATGGCTCCTACGCCCTTGATTTATATCATCTTACGCGGGCTCGGGTCGGGCTCGGGCTTGCGCTCCGGTTTGCGAGGTAAACGAGTGGTCATGTGATGTGTTTCGATTAGCGCGAGAAAGATGCGAAAATGGATGCTGAGTAGGTGTAACGGAGGCTTGCCTCTGTTGATTACGTTTTGGTTGCACCAGCAACTAAAGCAAAGTCCAAGTGGTCTAGTCTACGTTAGTTATAAATAAATTATGTTAAAACATGTATAAATGACTCATTCTTGACAAAAGGCAAAAGAGCTGTGTGTGTGCGCACATTTGAATAATGTCGGGCTGTAAACGTGTTCAGGCTTTTAAAAAGCTGTCAATCAAAATGTACTTGTCGGGCTCGGGCCGAAACCTGTCAGCTCGGGTCCTGTCGGGCCTAACTTTTAAGGCCCGATTACAGCTCTAATCTGCATTGGTCTGCAGGTGTATTTACTGTGACGAGTCGGCTGCCTCTCCCATAATTATCATCGTCACCCCGTCCCTTAATCGCCGCCCTTCGCCAGGCTCCCGACAGGAATGGGTGCGTGACAGAGAAGAGCCAGGGCTGGTGGCGTGTGATGGGGCACACCTGACGCAAATGGAGCCCCATCACTGCCGCTGTTAAGACGTGAGCTGCCAGACCCACGGTCCAGACGAGAACCTCATCTGTTACATGGCCGTTGGGCCGGGATGCCAGATCGTCTAGTCCCTTCAAGTGCCGTGTCAGAGAGAAGGACGCAGCTGCTGGAAGAAGTCGTCGCCCCTCGCACCCTGGACCGAAGAGGGGAGCTTGTGCGGCCTCCGGACTTTGCCCCTTACTTGGACCCTTCCTTCCTGATCACTGCCCCAGCTACACGAACACTGCAGCACAAGGACACTAGATTCCTTTTTTATTTTAGATAATCTTCCCTTTTGGACACTTTATTTCCCTGTGTTTTGTTATTTTCTATTAATAAAAGCCTCTACGAGGCCTGACGCCACCCCACTGTCTGTCGTTTGCTCCTCCCGCCACATTACAAAAATGTCAGTAGTCTGCCTGTTAAAAATGTTGCATATTTTTTTGGGTCTATGCAATTAATGTCAATACATTTAAGTTTATTTTTTTGAGGCAACTGCACTATTTTTGAATGATAAACAGTTTTGGTAGTTCATTGGGCTGCTACTTAAAGTAGTTATAATCTGGGTCCTGAGTCAGAACCTCTGCCCCAGAAAACTTGTGGAGTAAAAATGCACTGGTGTTATTTATGATGGAGGTATCACAATGCCTAGCAGATTAGCAGAATCTGTTTCTCCACACTCCGTTTCTTCGCCAATGTCTGCAACCCCTGCTGGTTCTAGCAGATAAGCTCTGTTTGTCTGAAAAGTGGTGATGCCCTGTTTTGATGCTTTGCCAAAGCAGCTCTTAAAAGGCGGTGTGATTAATGAGCCAGAATTTCATTACTCTTTGCAAAACAAAAGAACAGTGACCTCCGTTGCTTCCAAAACCATCAGGATACCTAACCCTGTTGCTAAACACTGTTCAAATAAACAGAGCAAGCCCTTAGATGGCACACCAGACTTTCAATTACATTTGCCCTCATTATGCTATTTAAAGCTCTTTTCTGGATTTTGAAGCTCTCTCTTGTTGTAAAATTTGCTCCTGATCCTAAATGGGTCCCCCTTTTATGTAGCTTTGATCTGCCATTTGTGATGCTCTGTCAAAAAAAAGTCAGAGGATCAGCCTGCATGTGGTGATGAAAGTTAGCAAAATGGCTAAAATTAACTTTTGGCACCTTTAACAAGTTTTGGTCTGATCTACAGGTTCTCTCTCGGCAGTGGGCTGCATCCAGATTGGATGCTAATGTTATTTTTCGTCCACACACACCTGACAGTGACAGTTACTCTGGGATTGCTTCTCATTCCAAAGGTGATTATTATCCTTGTCACTAAATCTATAGAATGTCTGCAAACAGTTTATGGAGATTAACACAGTTGTGTTTTTGAGAAAGGTTCATAGATTGTTTCGTCCTTAACTGCAGTTCTTGTTCACTGGAACTCATACACGGGAGGATATAGCCACAGAGGCTTTTGAAGATGAGTTGGATATGGGTCACTCAGGCTCCTGCCTGAACAGCAGCATAACATCTGCCTGGAGTGAGCACAGTCTGGATCCTGAGGACATTAGGGTAAGACATCTTCACTGGCTCTTTTAGATACTCAAACAATATCCTTAAAATCTTACAAACATTTGTAGTGTTTGAACCCCATTGTTTAAAATTGTCTAGTGTCTAGCGGATTTCTGTTTAAATTTCAGTAAACAGTATTGTTAGTGATATCTCTGTTTTTTTTAAGTACTCTTATAGTGTTTCAGACTAGGTGCATTTTAGGGATTTACAGGAATAGCAGTTTGAAAGAATTTTGAAGATACAACTTACCTTGAACTTTAGAAAACTATACTTCTTAGCAGGAAATTCCTATCATAAGATCTGAATATTACAAATAATTTTAGCCATCATTGGTTACCTGTAAATAATGATGATGAGCATGACAGAGGCAGTGTTAATTTTGATTCCAGTCTTATTGAGGTGACAGCATGAGTATATTATTGTGTTCCCATGGTAATGGGATTATTAATATTGAACTGCTTTCTTTAAAATACTTGTTCTTTATGAGTGCCATCTCTCTTTTATATATGTATCCAGTAATCAAGAACTTTCCATTGTGTGTTGTTTCTCAGACATCTAAATTTCTGATAGAGACCAGATCACAAGCAAAATATGATCTGAGTTCACTTTAATGTAAAAAAACAAAACAAAACAATAGCCTCTTGGCCAGTACCCTGACACTTAGTGCAGTTGTGCTTCTGGCAACTGGAGTTCAAATCCCAGCTTTTGGACCTTTCCAATCCTGTCTTTCTTCTTTACTATATTCACTTTACTTTTCATAATCTACTTACAAAACACTTGACGTAAGTGCTATTGCAAGAAAATTGGGTTCTTTTTCACTTAATTCACACTTTGGTCAGTTTAGACTAGATACTGTATGTGTGAGATTTGTTCTACTACAAGAATGAAAACTTTAACTATGTTTTGTGTGTCAGTTTTATGTGTTCTTTGCCTTCATCAGGAGGAGCTCAAGAAACTCTATTCCCAACTGGAGATCTATAAAAGAAAGAAGATGCTGGCCAATAACCCTCACTTACAGAAAAAACGCAGTTCCAAGAGAGGACTTGGACGGACACTAATGCGCCGCATCACAGAAATACCTGAGACAGTGACTCGACAATACAGCCGGGAAGATCGAGATGCAAGTGACCATGGGAGTAACAGAGGAACCCTGAGAAGAAACCCATTTGAACCGTCTCACTCTGGGAAGTCAAGGGAGGAATCGTTAAAAAGCAAGATGTTCTCATTGAAGAGATCTCATAGCTATGACCATACGCATGACCAAGGTGGGGAAACTAATGGAGTGCATGACGATAAAATGGAGAACTCTACTACTGAGACTTCTCTGCTTGACACCTTGATGGGGCGGAGGTCCAACAAGAAGAACCCTGAGGTGCCAAAGGTTGAGTTAACTGAATCTACAGAGTCAGTGCCCTTAGTGTGCAAGTCTGCCAGTGCACATAACCTAGCCGCAGAAAAAAAGCCTGTACATCTTAGGACTTCAATGTTACAGAAGTCACTGTCTGTCATTGCTAGTGCCAGAGAAAGGACACTGGGGATTGCGGGGAAGACCCACAGTGTGGAAGATGCCAGTAAAAAGGGTCTCAAAGCAAAGGACAGTGCTGCGCTTTCAGAAGTCAGTGAATCCCCTGAGTGTTTACCAAAAATGATCATCAGCCAGTCAGTTGAGTACACCAAAACACCTAGTAAGATAGGCATCATGAAGCAGCAAGTGAGTGGCAGTCAGCCCTCCATTTGTTCAGAACCAGGGAAGAGCAAGGACCTCTACGACCTCTCTGAGGTGTGCCCTTGGGAAGCGGAGGAGTTACCCACTCCAATGGAGGGAAAGTCCCAGAAGCACGTTTCCATTGCCCCCACCGAAACCAATATGATCCATGGGAGTAGTGCAAAAAGTGGACACAAGTCTCAACACAAACAAAAAGGGTTAGGCCAATCTCCGTCAAACCGGCGCCGCTCCAGAGATAAGACTGGTGACAGGGATGAAGGGAGGAAACCCAAATCACCTCTCAACCTCAATGCCCACAAAGACGCAAGTCCATGGAACTTCGAAAATCTAACGTTGCAACAAATGGAGCCTGTAGGACTGTCCCCCGAGAGAACAAGCTGCAAGAAAAGTGTCACTCCCACGGATGGAAAGCCCAAGATCATCCTCTCAGATATCTCCAAGTCCACAGGAAGCCTTTTGCAGCCTCCAGCTCTCATGGTGGATATCTGCCCATGGGATTACGATCACCCTCTGTCACCCAAACAGGAAAACACTTGCATCCCCACACATCATTCAAATTCAAAGAGAAGAGATTCTTGTTCAAAAAGAAAAGGATCCTGCTTGTCCAAAGACAAAGCTAAGGATAAAGAAGATGACAAACAAACATCCAAGAGTAAGGAGCGGAGAAGCTCCTCAAGCAAACCCTCAGAGAAGCGTCGCACAAGCCAGTCATCAGAGGTAGATCAAGTTGCCACAGTGGCATCTGGAAGGAGGAGGAGCTCTACTAGAGACTCCGGCATCAGTAAGCGTGCTGACGTTTGCCCCTGGAAAACAGAGGTATTGCCAAGTGTTACCTCAAAAGATAAACAGCCTCCAACGACTGAGAACCACACAACTCGAACACCCTCCACTTACCTCAACATGGCTGAAGTTTGTCCATGGGACTTTGATGAGAAGTTGTCAGGGAAAAGTGCATGACACAGCAATCACAAAATTAGAGCACTCCAGTAGTGTTTCTAAGATAAAAGTTAAAGCCTGTTCACACCAAGAAAGCTAACTGTAATGATATCTGGTTTCCACACCAACAACAGACAATAATGTGCACT
Organism: Carassius carassius; assembly: GCF_963082965.1. Lineage (NCBI taxonomy): Eukaryota > Metazoa > Chordata > Actinopteri > Cypriniformes > Cyprinidae > Carassius > Carassius carassius. The sequence goes on from NC_081774.1 coordinate 29,830,494, forward strand.
GCAGTTATATCGTCTGCCACTTTAAATGCTCTTTGAAGTTGGGTGAATTCTTTTTGGCTGTCAATGTTTTTTTTCATTCATCAGCTAAAAATAACATCATTCTAAAAGTGATATTGCTGTGGTGTGCACTTTGCAATTTTCCTATATTTAGAACAATTATTAAAACTTTTTATTTATAGTTGTCGTCCTTGGTGTGAATGGGCCTTTAGTCTTATTTTCACACTTATTTGCTTTAAGTTTTCAGTAAGTTTCCATATATACCAAGTAAAGCACTATTTCATAAGTTTTCAATTCTTGTTAATGTAAAATGTAAAAGTTTCATTCACAAAAACCAGCTTCCAGTTGAAATAAAATGGATATGGCTTCCAACTGAAATAAAAATATATTGCCTTGCAAAAGTATTCAAACCCCTCTCATTTTCTCTTTGAATAATTAGTTCATTATTTTTTTCTCACAAACCTTTTTGAAAATGAATACTGCAGTTTTTCAAATCAATAAATAAGAGACTTTGTTTTGGGTGTTTGAAGACCTTCACAAGGCACAGTTAGAGAGAGTGGGGTAAGATGAGACACATCCTGTGTCTAGGAAACTGCACAGTTTTTATGCAATTAATTTTTAAGCTGCAATATTTGGTTATTTTTAATGGAATAAACCACACAATCCTAACCCTAACTCCAGTGAGTAATTCTCTGGGCAGGCGTATTATTAGTAATTTTGAAGGTCAATATATATATACCTTTAAGATTTATTTAAGTTTACTTGTAAAAAAAAAAAAAAAAAAAAGAAAGAAAAATGTCCACTGTTATTGCCCACGAAAAAGTTTTTTTTTAACGATTTGAACTATAGGTATTTAAAACGTCTTTTTTTTACGTACAGAAAATAAACATTTGTGTAACGTTTAAAATATAGCTGTTGTAATGTTTCCATGTGACAACTATCTCCAGTCTCTGCTGTATATTATACATGTTGGTGACTTGATAGATGTAACTGTATATCAGTGATTGTGCTACATTATACAACTAAAACATAGCATATAGACCTTTTTTGTTTTTAATGGTGGGGGAAATTAATGTTGAGCTTGTAAGAAATCCTATTTCACTGGCCCTATGCTATAAAAGTTTCTCATAATAGCAGTTAATAGGAGGCTCATCTTACTCTATTCTTGTCTACATTTTTTTTTAATTAATTGTAAAGATTTTTGCAAAAATATACATAAAAAAACATTTATTTAAAACTTTTATGAACAACAACATTCACTTCATGCCCACTTGAAGTGTAAGTGACGAATAATTAAAATCTGTCTTTTAAAAATATATCCCTCAAAAACCTTCAGTTTACCAAATATATTTAGGGACATTGTTCGTATTCATGGGTACTATTTTAGACATGGTCTACAATGTTTTAAGCATTCATTTATTTCATCAAAGAGACCCAATGAATGTTAAACTGTACACCAGCAGGTTGCAATGTAAATCAGTTGTTTCGTCATTCTCTGTAAAACATTTGTATCAGTAAACTGCATGAATGCGAGCAAACCAAGCTACATTTTTAATCTATGTTGAATATTGACAGAGTATTGCAATTCAAATCATTTGTTTGATCACTGCATGGGCGCACATGTCTGTTGCATTGTTGCTGCACAGTATTGTTTTTGTTTTGTTTTTTCCATTTTATAAAATCCCCTTCTGTTCTGTTTTGATTTGTATCAATATCAACTACTGTCTTAAAGCATAATTAGTGATGTCACCCTATTGATGATTGTTGCATCAATGTATACAATTATCAAATTGGCTCTTGCATGACAGTGAGTAGGTCCGTCTTTTAACTGCACATGAAATTCCAAATCAGCAGGAGTGTTGTGTCTATTGAATATCTCAATGCAAAGTTACATTGCTAACTTCAGTATTATGCAGTTGTTATGCTTTATAGCAATCCAAATGGGAACATTTCTACTGTAAATAGATATTGTATGCTTCTTTGTGATAGCATGTACATACAATACTTCCTGCAATAAACATTGTGTTCTGATTTTACTGGCCTCATGATCCTCATCATACACTTACAGTACAGACCAAAAGTTTGGACACACCTTCTCATTCAAAGAGTTTTCATTATTTTCATGACTATGAAAATTGTAGAGTCACACTGAAGGCATCAAGGGCTATTTGACCAAGAAGGAGAGTGATGGGGTGCTGCGCCAGATGACCTGGCCTCCACAGTCACCGGACCTGAACCCAATCGAGATGGTTTAGGGGTGAGCTGGACCGCAGACAGAAGACAAAAGGGCCAACAAGTGCTAAGCATCTCTCGGGGAACTCCTTCAAGACTGTTGGAAGACCATTTGAGGTGACTACCTCTTGAAGCTCATCAAGAGAATGCCAAGAGTGTGCAAAGCAGTAATCAAAGCAAAAGGTGGCTACTTTGAAGAACCTACAATATGACATATTTTCAGTTGTTTCACACTTTTTTGTTATGTATATAATTCCATATATAATTCCACATGTGTTAATTCATAGTTTTGATGCCTTCAGTGGGAATCTACAATTTTCATAGTCATGAAAATAAAAAAAACTCTTTGAATGAGAAGGTGTGTCCAAACTTTTGGTCTGTACTGTATATATGATGAAGTTTTTAAGTAGTCCCCAATGCACTCTTGGGTTTGCTTTATGTCTACCAAAGAAAAACAGATTTGGAGATATTTAGCATTGCATCACTTGCTTCACCAATGGATCCTCTGCGGTGAATGGGTGCCGTCAGAATGAGAGTCCAAAGAGCTAATAAAAACATCATAACAATTTATAAGTAACCCTCACCACTCCAGTCCATCAGTTAACATATATTGGAGTAAAAAGCAATGCATGTTTGTAGGATACAGGTCCATCGTTAAGATGTTTAAGTTTAAATCGCTGCTTCTGGCCAATATAGAGTCCTTAATTCATAATACTGTGTACTCTAGAGAAAAATTCTATGCCCATTGTCCTCTCATATTAAAATCCACCAAAATACTTGTTTATATATATATATATATATATATATATATATATATATATAAAATTATGCTTGATCTGTGCATATTTCTCTTCTGTTTCAGACTTGATGACTTTTCACTTTTTTAATTTTTCACAAGTTAGAAAGTTACATTTAAAAACATCTTAAGGTGTTCCTTAACTGTTCCTTTAAAATGTATCAAGGGAAATAATCACCCTAAAACTGTTTTTTTTTTAAACCCACTTCTAGGATTCATATAAAGCCATAAAATCTCTTATGTGGAAAAACCCATTCAAAAGTAGCTTTTCTCAATATTTATCTTTAGTCGTCCTAAGCACCTATTTGAATAAGAAATACAGTATAGCCATCAAAAAAAGGCTGAAAGGGAAAATAATTAAAAGTACAGCAGCCCAACATTCCCAGTCCCAAAAGATACTCAAGCCCTAATGCAATCTTGCGTTCATGGAAATGTGCAGCAGAAGACAGTGTGCAAGACACATATGAATTCTTTGCTTGATAAGCTGAGAGGTGTGAACAACATGAGGTAAGTAATGTTTGTGTTGAGTTAAATCAAATAGTAATACTGCCTCCCTGTGGCTACACACCAACAGTTCTCCGTGTGGCTTAACTGAGCAAGCAGTGCAATGAGAATGTTATGCTGTATATATTTACATTTACATTTATTCATTTAGCAGACGCTTTTATCCAAAGTGACATACAAATGAGGACAGTGGAAGCAATCAAAAACAACAAAAAGAGCATTGATATATAAGTGCTATAACAAGTCTCATTTAGCTAAACACAGTACATGTAGCAAGGGCAGACATAGAATTAGAATTCAGTGTGGGCCAGACATGAGCCTGTTAATAAGAATTTTGTGGCCAGTTTTCTTTCTTACCACTAGGGATCCTACAGTGTTTTAGGTTTCCTTAAGTAAAGCCATGTGGTAGAGAGAGTTCGCAATAGCAAAAAGCAGTAGCCACTAGCCAGCATGACTCATCTGCAGAAAACATTGTGCTGTGACCTGGTTGCAAAATGTGCCATATCAACCACTCTAAAGAATTTTTTTATTTTTATTTTTTAAATGTGCACATTGCTGATGCTGTTTGCAGAGATGGTACATGTATGTGATGCCTGTGTTTGGATTGATGCTAAGAGTTTAAGACAGTGTATTTACATTACATTGCTTTGTTTGCATTCTTTAGTTTTTTTTTTTAAATACTTTTGTGTATTTTCATTTTTGGATGTATGTTGCTGTGTTAATTTGAATTGAATGTTTTCTATTTTGTATTCAATAAATCCATTGATTTGAAAACCCTTTGACTACTGTACATTTCTGACATTAAAGACATTAGTTATGTGGTGACTGAAATCCATTTCAGATGTATAATAACTGATTTCTCTGGAGGTGCCTTGTTCTGATCGAATTTTGAAGGCAGTATAGATCCTTCGCTGCTTTTGATATCCCACAATCCTGTGCATTGCATTTCCTGACTGTTGAGCTAAAAATGAAAGATGGCATCTGAAAGTTGCATTTGGTGCTCAGTTTGTGTTTAAATGTACATTTCTGAATAACTTTTTGTACTTTTGATATTATTTCTAGAGCTATTTGTATAGTTATCACCAAAACTCATCCTATTTTGTTGTAGATCATTAAACCATTACGCTGCCTAAGAGGCCTGTCCGAAATCACTTTCATTAGGTGCCTTAGTGCAAAAACGCTGCCTGCAAAGTCATTGCCTCATAAGGCAGCAAGTCAGCTGCCCAGGCTTTCAGACGCAGCTATAGTGTAGGCTAAGTGAGAGCTGCCGTGCAGGGCCAAAACTAAGGGGCCAATGTTTTGCTAATAAGCAAAATCTCAAAGGCCCTGCGCTGGGGCCCCTTAGACTAGCCCTAAGTGCAGGCCTGTTTACTGGGCACACACACGTTTGTTTCTGTGAATTGTGGGGACTTTGCATTGACTTCTATTACTTTTATACTAACCAAACTATATTTTCTACCCCCTAATCCAACCCTAACCCTAAACCTACCCCTTACAGATAACTTGTTTGCATTATAACACTTTAAGATAAACATCATTTATCGCAGGCTGGTCCACATAATATGGAAAATTTCAGGTTTTACATATTTTTTTTGTGGACATGTGTCCCCACAATGTAGCATAAACAAGAACACACATACACACACTTCAAAGTCAGATCATGTCAGCTTCCTACCTCCTGTAGTTTGTCTCCATGCCTATAGAGGTCCTTTGTGTTCCCCTTAGCCTTAGTTCTTATTTTATTATTTATTTATTTGATAGGGACAATGTACATTAATGAACATCTGCATTGAAACAACAAAAACAGACGTAAACATGCCAGATTATAGCCACAGGGCTAATTTACATCCGTAGTCCCCGTAGTTCTTCCTTGTGTGTCCTTGGTTATCCAGGTTACCTATGACTTCTTTCCCCCCAGTGTATTTAAGTTTAAGTTTAGTTTTTCCCCCTTGTTCCTCATGCGGTTTTTGAGTCTTTGCCCTGTGTTTCCTCCTGGGTCTCACCAAGTCCTAGTGGTGGCGAGATGAAGCCTCATGAAGCATTGAAGCTTTTCAGCCAAGTGGTTTACAAAAGGATTCATTTTTCAAGGCTTATTTTGCTCACAATACATCCCGGTGACCAAAGAGTGTAAAACAAGCGGATACATTACAGATGACCTGATGTGATCTGCAATACACTGTATTTTGTGCCAGTTAAGGCTTAGAAATAAGAGTGGGGAAAAAAGCAATTTTCACATAGACTAATCTATTGCTAAGAATATAATTTATATAACACAATGGACAAAAAGTGTTAAAATGTTGAAGCAAGAAGGGAACACCAAGCATTTCACTCTTCTTTATAATGAATGAAGCTGTGCCAAAGATTTGAATTACTTAACTCACTTCAGGTGTGTGACGAGTGGGGCGGGGCCGGGAGCCGTTGGAACGGGGCGAGGCCGGCGGAGTGATTGAGAAATGAGAGACACCTGCTTGACCCACCAGTCTCGAGTCCCATGGAGGAGATGGAAGGATATAAAACAGGAGCGACAACAGTGAAGGAAGAGAAAGGACCAGGCCTGGATTTATTTTAGGTTTTGATTTTGTTTGTGTTTGTGTCTGTTTTGTGTTTATTTTGATTATTTAAAGTTTGTGAAGTTTGTAGCGTTACAAGGTGTTTCATTGTGATGTACAGTATGAAGCCTCAAATACAATCGGTCATGTAATCACAGAGATTTGATACAAGCCTCGACACAGTATTTTGAACCAATCTTTTGAACCAAGCTCTTCGCTGGGGATCCTAGTTCCTGCCAGGGTTTCCTCACACAATGCTCCCTGACCTTTGAGCTCCAGCCCTAAAGACCGCTCCAAGATTGCTTACATTATTACCCTTCTCTCAGACATGGTGCTCTCCTGGTCTTCTGCAGTGTGGCAATGCCTGGATGCCTGTTGTGAGTTCTTTGTGGCCTTTGAAGAAGAGTTCAAGCAAGTGTTTGACCATCCAGTCAGTGGTCAGGAAGCTTCCAAGTGCCTGCTTTCTCTCCATTAGGGCTCCTGCAGCACAGCAGATTTCGCCATCGAGTTTTGGACCATCGCAGTGGCACGATGAGGCGCTTATGGTATGCTTTCAGGGAGAGTTGTCCAAGCCCCTTCAAGATGAGGAAGCCATCCGAGAGCCAGCTAATGATCTTGAGTCCCTCATTGTGATGGACATCTGGGCTTCCCAGGTCCATGAACAGCTCCATGATTCCCCGAAAGACATGCAGTTGGGTCGTTCCAGGCTCTTAATGAAAGAGAATGTCGCATGAGAGAACGATGTTGCCTCTACTGTGGGACATCTGGCCACTTTTGCTCCACTTGTTCCGAGCTCTCAGGAAATGGTGGTCCCTGCCCAGAAACAGGAGGGCTGTGATGGGGAAAATTAGAGCTCCTCCTACTAACGTCATCCTAGCTGTTCCAGCCACTCTGTCTTGGGAGGGCCACCAGCATCCAGTCCAAACCATGATTGATTCTGGCACCACAGGTGACTTCCTAGATCTATCCTTGACTAAGGAACTTAAGATCCCTACCCAACTCTTTCCTCACCCCCGGGCAGTTACAGCATTGGATGGAAGACCTCTGGAACCAGACAGAGTAACAGAGGTCACTCAGTCCTTGCAATTTACCACCCTTCAATGCCAGCAGGAGTAAACCTTCTATCTGATTAACTCTCCCAAGTTTCCTGTTATCCTGGGTCACCCCTTGCTGCTCAGATATAATCCCTGGATAAACTGGTCGACTGGTACCATTCTGAACTGGGGTTCCACTTGCCAACTCACTTGCCTATTTCAGAGTCCATGAGACCCCAGTTCTGAGTTTCAATAGTCTATAAACTTGTCTCAAGTTCCTAGTTCCTATGATCATTTCAAACAAGTTTTTGAAATCGATACTCCTTTCCTCTTCTGACCACTGCTTACCAGCTGCTAAAAGGGGCTTCCATTTTTACTAAGCTGGATCTACACAATGCATACCATCTCATGTGGATTCGGCAGGGGGACGAATGGAAGACAGCCTTCAACACCCCCACAGGCCACTATGAGTATCTGGTGATGCCATTTGGACTCACCAATGCCCCGGCTGTATTCCAAGTACTGATTAATGACATTCTCCGGGAAATCTATTCATCTTAATCTATTCATCTTTGTATACCTGGACGATATCAATTTCTCAGAGTCATTGGAGGAGCATGAGGGGCATGTAAGCAGGGTCCTCTATAGACTCCTTGACAATCATCACTACGCAAAGCCCAAGAAATGCGAGTTTCACGTCACCCAGGCTCAGTTTCTCAGGTTCATCATCACTCCTGGCCACATGAAGATGAACCCTAAGAAAGTCGAGGCTGTCCTTAACTGGCCCATTCCTGCCACAATGAAGGAGGTTCAATGCTTCATCGGCTATGCAAACTTCCATAGGAGGTTCAGTAAGAACTTCAGCTCTGTTGTGGCTCCCTTGACTGCACTGACCAAGGGAGGAGGAATCAAAATTCACTAGGGTCCAGAGGCATCTGGGGCCTTCCAGGATCTCAAGCGCCACTTCACTTCCGCTCCCATTCTCTCAATCCCTGACTCAGAAGAACCTTTCATGGGGAAGTGGACGCCTCTGCAGTAGGCATAGGGGCCATCCTGTCACAAAGTGGTGAGGATGGAAAATTGCACCCACATGTCTAGTCGCCTGTCGGATGCTGAGCTGTTCCTTGTTTTTTAATCAATTCCAGTTTCTCCTGTCTTACAGACATGGCACCAAGAATTTCAAGCCGAATGACCTGTCTCGAACTTGCTTTCCTGAGTCACAGGAGAAACCTCTAGCATAGATTTAAATCTAGATTTAAGACCCATTTCTTTATCCTTGCTTACACATAACACACTAATACGCTTCTAATATCCAAATCCATGAAAGGATTTTTAGGCTGCATTAATAAGGTAAACCGGAGCCGGGAACACTTCCCATAACAACCGATGTATATGATACATAATTAGAAGAATGGCATCTACGCTTATTCCAAGGTCACCATAGCAACCAGATCCAGTCTGTATACAGATCAGATGGTCACTGCAGACACCCGGATCCAGTACGTATCCAGACCAGTAGTGTGGATCAGCTCCTTCAACGGACCTCTACAGCCCTGAAAGACAGCAAAGACCAGGACAACTAGATGAGCCCCTGATACAGATACAGATACAGAACAATAGAAGCAGTCAGGTCAACAAGAGAACAATAACAGTATACAAGTGCCATGACAAGTTTCAGTTAGTCTAATATAGAACGCATAGCCAGGTTTTTTTTTAATAAATTAAAAGACAAGAAAAGGAAAAGTGCTAGTATTAGTTGGTTAAGTGCTGTCGAAAAAGATGAGTCTTTAGATGTTTCTTGAAAATGAGTAAAGATTCAGCTGTACGAATTGAGATTGGGAGGTCATTCCACCAGCTCGGCACAGTCCAGGAAAAGGTCTGTGAGAGTGATTTTGAACTTCTTTGGGATGGCACCACAAGACGTCGTTCACTTGCAGAGCGCAAACTTCTGGACAGTGGCGGCTCCTGCCAATTCTCTCATGGGGGGCAAATGTTTGCATGATTAATGAGGATAAGTCACCCATTCAATTGATAAATTAACAGCTACTTAAAGATGTAAAGGGACCTGAACTACTATAGTATTAATTAAAAAGAAACTGACATTGAGAATCAATCTCTTGCTCTCCTTACTTTTCTATATGCGTGTTAACAATTCAGCAGCAAATGAAGACTGACGCCAGGATGTGGTTTTTCCAAAAAAAAGTATTACTTTGATTTCAGTTTAATAAAAGAAATAATTGAAGTCACATAAATCACTGTTTACGCAACTCACTTATAGAACACTGCTCATTTGTATTACACTGCTCACTTATATCACTATACTCACTTACATTACACTGCTTACTTACATTACTCACTTATATTACATTTCTCCCTTACATTACACTGCTCCCTACTATCCATATGCATCTTTGCTCTTTCGTGTTTTTTCACCTTCTCTGAGAGATGATGCATTTCGGTGACGCCTGTAGTTGTCCATGCGATGTCCGTTACGCTCTCGCAATGGAACAAAATGCAGCGGTAAATGAGCAAAATAAAGCGTCAGCTACTTCGCAGCCGGCTAGCCTTTTTCTCCGCTCATACCAAATCCTCGAAAATCCTTGTTTATACAACTTCCCTCCCTTTGTAGATTCTTGTTTGATGTTTAAATTTGGTTTTGGTGGTCCTAATTCTTTAATTGCCAATTTATCCTTATTGCTACGATGAATGAATGGTCTTTCTTTCAATGACACGATAGAATTAATCTGTGCTGAAGTAACGTTTGCCGTGATATCGATCAAGTTCAGCTGACAACTAAATTTGCTGCTGCATTCTGGATCAATTGCAGAGGCTTGACAGTACATGCAGGAAGGCCCGCCAGGAGAGCATTACAATAGTCCAGTCTGGAGAGAACAAGAGCTTGGACAAGAAGTTGGGTGGCTTGCTCTGACAGGAAGGATCTAATCTTCCTAATGTTGTATAAGGCAAATCTGCAGGACCGGGTCGTTGTAGCAATGTGGTCTGTGAAGCTTAACTGATGATCCATCACAACTCCTAGGTTTCTGGCTGTCCTTGAAGGAGTAATGGTTGACGAACCCAGCTGTATAGAGAAGTTGTGATGAAGCAATGGGTTAGCTGGAATCACCAGGAGTTCTGTCTTCGTAAGGTTAAGCTGAAGGTGATGGTCATTCATCCAGTTAGAAATGTCACTCAGACAGGCTGAAATGCGAGCAGCTACCGTCGGGTCATCTGGTTGGAATGAGAAGTAGAGTTGGGTGTCATCAGCGTAGCAGTGGTAAGAAAAGCCATGCTTCTGAATGACAGATCCTAATGACGTCATGTAGATGGAGAAGAGAAGTGGTCCAAGTACTGAGCCTTGAGGAACCCCAGTAGTAAGGTGTTGTGACTTAGAAACATCACCCCTCCAAGACACACTGAAGGATCTGTCAGAGAGGTAGGACTTTACCCACAGAAGTGCGGTTCCAGAGATGCCCATCTTTCTGAGGGTGGACAGGAGAGTCTGGTGATTAACGGTGTCAAAAGCAGCAGACAGGTCCAGTAAGATGAGTACTGAGGATTTTGGAGCTGCTCTTGCTAGTCGCAGGGCTTCAGTAACCGAGAGCAGAGCAGTCTCAGTTGAGTGGCCACTATTGAAGCCAGATTGGTTGCTGTCCAGGAGGTTGTTCTGTACAAGGAACATAGAAAGCTGGTTGAACACAGCTTGCTCAAGTGTCTTTGCAATGAATGAAAGAAGGGATACTGGTCTGTAGTTTTCAAGAAGCGCTGGATTTAGAGATGGTTTCTTGAGCAGTGGGCTTACCCTAGTCTGATTGAATGCTGAGGGAAATGTTCCAGAGTGAAGAGAGGAGTTGATAATGTGAGTAAGCGAAGGTATGACTGAAGAAGAGATCGAAACCACAGAAGATAGGCGCGATGGAGAGAGTGAGCGTAGGTTCCGTCGAAAGGTGACCTGCGTTGGAGTGTGAGCCGCTTCAAGTGAAGTGACATTCAGCCAAGTACGGTGACCCATACTCAGAATTTGTGCTCTGCATTTAACCCATCCGAAATGCACACACACAGAGCAGTGAACACACACACACACTGTGAGCACACACCCGGAGCAGTGGGCAGCCATTTGTGCTGCGGCGCCCGGGGAGCAGTTGGGGGTTCGATGCCTTGCTCAAGGGCACCTAAGTCGTGGTATTGAAGGTGGAGAGAGAACTGTACATGCACTCCCCCCACCCACAATTCCTGCCGGCCCGGGACTCGAACTCACAACCTTTCGATTGGGAGTCCGACTCTCTAACCATTAGGCCACGACTTCCCAAAAAATTATATAGCGCTTTCAACAGACCACATGGCCATCCAAAGTGCTTTACAATTTGCCTCACATTCACCCATTCACACACCGACTGCGGTGTCAGCCATTCAAGGCGCCATCCAGCTCGTCAGATCCAGCTCGCCATCCAGCTCGTTACTTCAGGAGTAAGTGCTAGGTTAGCAGTAATGAGGAAGTGGTCTGAGGTGTGCAGTGGAGAAACTGAAGAGTTTTCCACAGAGCAACAACGCGTGTAGATGAGGTCCAGTTGGTTGCCTGATTTGTGAGTCGCTGTTGTAGACACTCGCTTGAGATCAAATGAGGCAAGCAGAGTTTTGAAGTCAGCAGCCTGGGGTTTATCTAGGTGGATGTTGAAGTCACCAAACAGTACCAGAGGTGTACCATCTTCAGGAAAGTTTGATAGCAGTACATCCAACTGCTCCAAGAAGTTTCCCAATTGACCTGGAGGACAATACATGACCACAAAGTGGATTTTAACAGGGTGGGTTACAGTAATAGCATGTGATTCAAATGAACCGTTACCTGTAGGTGATGGCTGAAGATCAAATTTCCATTCTTTTGATATAAGGAGACCAGTACCTCCACCCCTCCCAGTGGTACGAGGAGTGTGGGAACAAGTGAAATTAGTGGAGAGGGCTGCAGGGGTGGCAGTATCTTCAGATTTGATCCAAGTCTCAGTCAGTGCCATGAGGTTGAGACCGGAATGAGTAGCAATAGATGAAATGAAGTCTGCTTTGTTAACTGCAGACTGGCAGTTCCAGAGATCAACTGGAATAGAGAGCGTAGTAGTAGTAGAGGTCAGAGGGACAGGCCGTAGGTTTGTCAGATAGGCCTTCCTGCGATGTACGTTGCGTGCTCTTCGAGTGTTAGTAGTGATAGTAGAGATCTGAAAGCACATAGTGACTACAAGTGTAAGAAATATTTGAGGAAAAGCTATACAAAAAGTAAAGAAAGGGGCAAAAAGCAATACTCAAGTGCCCTGTCTGTGTCCTTGCTCGGTGGAGTCGCGCAGGTAGAGTCGATGGTCTTTACCCTCGTTGGTCTTCACACCAGGAGGATTCGTGTAATTCCTCCTCGACTATTTAAACTGAACTGAGCTGGATGATGAAATCACTAAATTCAATGATGAACAGCCTTTAACTGTCATTTTGCATTACTGACACACTGTTTTCCTAATTAATGTTGTTCAGTTGCTTTGACACAATCTGTTTTGTTTAAAGCACTTTATAAATAAAGGTGACTTGACTTGATTATTCCCAAATTAAGGATCATCACAACCCTTCAAGGGGAACTGGAGAGGTTGGTGCAAGAAGCCCAAGCCCAAGAGCCAGATCTGGCCCGGGCCTTGGTCTTGAAGTGGGGTCATGAGTCTCCCTTGACGTGCCATCCAGGAATTGCTCGCACATTTGACTTCCTCCAGCAGCGGTTTTGGTGGCCATCCATCAAGGAGGATGTAAATTTCTATGTGGAAGCCTACCCTGTGTGTGACCAGGGAAAGTCCACACGCCAGCGACCTCAGGGACTGCTCCATCCCTTACCGATTCCCCATAGGCCATGGTCGCACCTTTCTCTGGACTTTGTTATGGGTCTCCCACCATCCCAGGGTAACACAGTCATCCTGGTGGTTGTGAACAGGTTCTCTAAAGCTTCCCGTTTAATTCTTCTGCCAAAGTTCCTTCAGCCAAAGAGACAGCTGATCTCCTCATGAACCATGTCTTCTGGGTTTTTGGAATTCCTGTGGATATTGTCTCTGACTGAGGGCCCTGATTCTCATCCCAGTTCTGAGTGGGCCTTCTGCAGGCTGATTGGTGCCACAGCCATTCTATCGTCCAGGTTCCATCCTGAGTCCAACAGCCAAACAGGAGGGGGAGGGTCCTGTCAGTATCCTTCCTCCTGTAGTTTGTCTCCATGTCTCCAGAGGTCCCTTTGCACACACGAATATTGCAAGACATATTAGAGTGGTAAGTAGGGTTGGGCCAACAGACGATGCGTCCATCGCGGATGGCTAATTGATATCACAATGTTGAGCTGGCATTGTGATCCCCCCCGCGCATGTCCCCTGCATTCCACCATATCCCAATCCCAATATCCTGCGGATTACATCATTGTCCAGTATTGTACTGTCAGCAATTCATAAAAACGTTTTCATAACTGTAACAAACATATTTACATAAATAATTATTAATGTGCCTGTGTACTAGCTGCGTTAAAATTCCCAGCAAGGTAGAAAACATTTGCTGCAAGGAAATTCAAAAGGCACGGGGATGAAAAATACAGCATTTCTTTGACATGGTGAAAACTTGATGCTACAGCAATACTACTTATTTGTTGTCGTCTTGTTTGATGCATTCAATCAAGTATTTTAACCACGACTTCGCCCCTCCCCTTTAACAGTTCAAGTTAAAGGTGGGGTATGCATTTTTTTTTAAATGGGCCGAGTCGGGCCGAGTACCAAAAAAACTTGTAGCCATTTAGCAGTAAGGGGCATGTCTACTCATGAAGTGGAGGAGAGAGCGCTCAGTGCACAGGAAAGACATTAGCTGTGCTAAGCGACAGGAAGATAGAGATGGCGGATAAAAACAAAAAAGGAAAACGTCTGCTGAACAAAATAAGGCTTACAACAAGGCAAGAAGTTGTCACAGTGTCTGGTTTGTGTTTCCTGGGTATCCACTAGATGTCCTCCTTCCCCACGGTGTCTGTCACTTCATCAACCACATTCCCCACGTTCTCTGTCTAATCATTGCACTCAGCTGTCACTGGTCATTAATCATTGCACTCAGTCAATTCCCCATTAGCGTTTGTCTCTCCCTGTGTATTTATACCCTGTCTGTCTTAGTAGTTGTCACAGAGTCCTTGTTGAAGTTCCCGTCAAAGTCTAGTCGTGTTCTTGATCTTGTGTTCATGTCTGTTTATGTTGGATTGCTTTTTGGTTTTGACCCCTGCATGGACTGTTTATTATTGGATTACCCCTAATAAAAGACGTACTCGCATTTGGATCTCTCACTGTGTTTTCCTGTGTCCAGAGCGTGACAGAAGGACTCCGTCACAGCGAGATCCAGTGATATGTCATTTGATGCTTCTTCCCCAGCCACCGAGCGGGTGAGAAGCGATCGTTTTGAGGGAACCCGCCTGGTCGTGTTTCGCGGGACCAGGGGAGGTCAGCGAGGAGGGAGTGGTCGAGAGGAGGCTCAGCATCGCTCTCCACCATGGCCCCCCTTTGACCTGGGGCTGGTGTGGGACGGATCAGAGCCACCGTCTCACCATGGCGGACGGAGAAGAGAGAAGAAGCCCACGTCTGCCGAGCCAGCGCCACTGCCCATGATGGCCACAAGCCCAGCGCCACGAGGCAAGATGGACGCCAGCCCAGTGCCACAGCACAAGGTGGCCGCCAGCCCAGCGCCGTTGCACAGGATGGCCGCCAGCCCAGCGCCGCTGCGCAGAATGGCCGCCGGCTCAGCGCCACTGCCCAGAATGGCCGCCAGCCCAGCACCACTGCCCAGGATGGCCGCAAGTCCAGCGCTACGGCACAAGATGGCCGCCATCCCAGAACTTCAGCACAAGGTGGTCACAAGCCTAGCGCCACGATGCAAGATGGCTGCCAGCCCAGCGCCACAGCAAAGAGTGGTCGCCAGCCCCGTGCCACGATGCAAGACGGGCGCCAGTCCAGCGCCAACGCACAGAATGGCCGCTGAGACATTTTTGGATTATTTCTCCATGCTGTTCAAAATCCTAGTGATTCCCAGGAGTGTTCACGTCACGTCTGCTGATCCAGAGACTGTTCACGTCACGTATGCTGAGCCAGTGCCACAGTACAAGATGCCCACCAACCCAGCGCCACTGCACAAGGCGGCCGCCAGCCCAGAGCCACTGCAGAGGATGGCAGCTACAGTAGGCTTTCCTGAGTTGAGTCAGGTTCCCGTTGACCCTCCAGAGTTGAGTCAGGTTTCCGTTGACCCTCCAGAGTTGAGTCAGGTTCCGGTTGACCTTCCAGAGTCGAGTCATGTTCCCGTTGACCCTCCAGAGTTGAGTCAGGTTTTGGTTGACCCTCCAAAGTTAATTCAGATTCCCGTTGACCCTCCAGATTCGAGTCATATTCTCGTTGATCCTCCAGAGTCGAGTCAGGTTCCAGTTGACCTTCCTGAGTCTAGTCAGGTTCCAGTTGACCCTCCAGAGTCGAGTCAGGTTCCAGTTGACCCTCCAGAGTCGAGTCAGGTTCCAGTTGACCCTCCAGAGTCGAGTCAGGTGCTCGTGGACCCTCCAGAGTCGAGTCAGGTGCTCATGGACCCTCCAGAGTCAGGGTTAGTCACCGTTGACCTTCCAGAGTCAGGGTTAGTCACCGCCGACCTTCCAGAGTCAGGGTCAGTCATCGTTGACCTTCCAGAGTCAGGGCTAGTTCCTGTTGACCTTCCAGAGTTGAGTCAGGTGCCAGTTGACTTTCCAGAGTTGAGTCAGGTTCTGGTTGACCCTCCAGAGTCGAGTCAGTTGCTCGTGGACCCTCCAGAGTCGAGTCAGGTGCTCGTGGACCCTCCAGAGTCAGGTCTAGTTACCATTGACCCTCCAGAGTCAGGGTTAGTCACCGTTGACCTTCCACAGTCTAGACTAGTTACCGTTGACCTTACAGAGTCAAGTCAGGTCACTGGTGATCTTCAAGGACAGAGTCAAGTCACTGGTGATCTTCAAGGACAGAGTCAAGTCACCGGGGTTCTTCATGGGAGAATTCAAGTCACCAGTGATCTTCATGAACAAAGGCAAGTCACCATTGATCTTCATGAACAAAGGCAAGTCACCATTGATCTTCATGAACAAATACAAGTCACCAATGACCTTCATGAACAAATGCAAGTCACCAATAATCTTCATGAGCAGAGTCAAGTCAGCACCGATCTTCTGGAATCCAGTATAAACACCATGGGATTCCCAGAGTCTCGTCACTTCTCTGTGGAACTACCAGAGCTTCTCCACGTCTCTGATTAACTACCAGAGCCTCTCCACGTCTCTGATGAACTACCAGAACCGTTCCGCGTCTCTGATGAACTACCAGAACCGTTCCACGTCTCTGCTGAACTACCAGAGTCTCTCCTCGCCTCTGCGGAACTTCCAGAGGCTCGTCACGTCTCAGTCAAACTCTCTGAGCGCCCGACTGTTCCTGTTGTGGCCACGGAGGCTACCCTTAACATGTTCATGTTCTTTGTTTCAGACTTGTCCTACCCGACTTGCTCTTCTGCCAGTCTGATCCCACTGTGGTGGTCTTCGGCGCCGCCCTGGTGGGCTTCGGTTTCGACCACACGGATGTGGTGGTCTTCTGCTCCGCCCTGGGGGGCTTCCGTCCCGACCACACGGTTGTGGTGGTCTTCTGCTCCGCCCTGGGGGGCTGCTGTTTTGTCCGCACAGATGTGGTGGTCTTCTGCTCTGCCCTGGGGGTGCGGTTTCGGCCGCACAGATGTGGTGGTCTTCTGCTCTGCCTTGGGGTCTTGCCCTGTCGGCGTCATCCTGGGTCCCGGAATGCCCTGATCCACCCTGATCCCCTGTGTTGTTGTTGTTTTTTGTTTTTTTTTGTGTTCACTTCCTGTCCCTGTTCCCCTCTGTGAGCCTGGCCCTCCGTCCCTCCCCCTGATCCTCCGCCGATCCACCTCCCTCCTGGTCTCCCTGTTTTGTGTTAAACTTCTGTTCTCTGTTCCCCTCTCTGGTTTCCCCATTTTTTTTTTTTACCTGGCCCTCCGTCCGTCCCCCTGAACCTCCACCTGTCCACCTCCCTCCTGGTCTTGTTTTGTTAGTCATGTCTTGGAGCGTCTGGTAGCCACTCCGTAGTGAGGGGGTATTGTCACAGTGTATGGTTTGTGTTCCCTGGGTATCCACTAGATGTCCTCCTTCCCCACGGTGTCTGTCACTTCATCAACCACATTCCCCACGTTCTCTGTCTAATCATTGCACTCAGCTGTCACTGGTCATTAATCATTGCACTCAGTCAATTCCCCATTAGCGTTTGTCTCTCCCTGTGTATTTATACCCTGTCTGTCTTAGTAGGTGTCACGGAGTCCTTGTTGAAGTTCCCGTCAAAGTCTAGTCGTGTTCTTGCTCTTGTGTTCGTGTCTGTTTATGTTGGATTGCTTTTTGGTTTTGACCCCTGCATGGACTGTTTATGATTGGATTACCCCTAATAAAAGACGTACTCGCATTTGGATCTCTCACCGTGTTTTCTTGTGTCCCGAGCGTGACAGAAGTAGGACCAGTGTAAATATCGGATCAGCTTTTAAGCACTGGAGAGAACTCAGGGAGCGGTAGGCCAGCGATCGGACACCAAGGTTGCATTGTTTTTCCTCGATAGGTGAGTAACACCATGTCTACACCGGATGCATTGTCACACTGCACTGCAACCGGCAGAGCTATCAAAATAGGGGCAAGACCTTATCCGGGTCTGTTGTGAGCGCGTTCACAACACTACAGTGAGACTGCTGACATGTTATCTTTGTTATTGGACGAAAACACTTCAGCAGCGTCATACGTCAGCATCATCGTAAACGCACTCGCAACAGACCCAGAAGAGAAGACAATGCTGAATAAAGTTGTTTTTTCTTATTTTTGGACCAAAATGTAATTTCGAAGCTTCAACAAATTCTAACTGACCCTCTGATGTCAAATGGACTACTGTGATTATATTTTTCATACCTTTCTGGACATGGACAGTATACCGTACATCATAGGCGGAAATCGCGGGGGGGTCGGGGGGGTCCGAATGAACTCCATAAGTCAAGCTTACTTTATTCACATTAAACATCGGATGACATGATTATTTTCTCCTTAATATAGATGATGCCGAGTCATTAATAAATCGTGTCCAAAAATATTATTGCGTACCAATTTACTTTTGTTACTGATGTAGTCTGCGCTGTTAGCGATTATAACGTTTACCCTTGTTTTATACAGGTGTTTACCTAGCTTGTTTAATAACGTCTTACACACACCCATAGTGTACGCATATACAAATCTTTTACGTTAGATTAGACTAGTGCGGGTGCGCATTTAGATTTTCCCGCGTTCATTATGATTTAGTCAGCTTCAGTGGCGGCTCGTCCGGTGAGGCAAGGTAGGCACAGTTTCCCCTAAATTTTGAGGTGAAAACTAGGAAGATTTAATGTTAATAAAATTCACTATTCATTTCAGTTCATTTCTCAGAATGTATATATTTTTGTTTGTAATTTCACAGTTGTAATACCATTACATGAAAGCTCCGCTTTTCTATAGCAAATGTGTCGAATCTGCTGATGTAATTACAACTGCTAAGTGAAACAGAAGGGGAGGGGGAGGCCAGGGGAACCAATCAGCATTGAGTGTTCACTTTCAGCGTTGAGAAGTGCTGAGAAAAGTAACATCATAGAGGATGCTAGCCTCCCTTCTGGAATATCAACCAACCATCATAGAGACATAAATTAGGTGCTATTAGTTGGAACCTGATTTTATACAGTATATGGTTTAAACGTCTCCCGGAGAGGCTGGGCTGATAATTTACCAACTATTTATAATGAGTAGCTATATTGAATATATTTTCTTTATGGTTTCTGACTAAAAAACGCCAAAAAGCCATTTTAAAGTGGTTAAGCAAATAATAATAATAACAATCAGCAGGGATCCCCAGACCAATACAATTAGTTTGCCTCCTCTATTTTAAAATCCACAAGCCGCCACTGGTCGGTTTATTTCATTTAATATGGTTAATCTAATATAACATCATACTAAGAGTGCAGTTGTTCTCCAGATATTAGCATAACAAATGTGATTTCGGTTTTTATAATAATTGAATAAACAAGAAGCTAATATTAAATGCATTTTAGGCACCATATTGACTGTTTTAGCTCTATTTCACCGACGAAAAAAGTTGAAAACTAAGCTACAGCAGTAACAGCACTGTAATTGTGTCTTTGAGAAACACACTGAGGAGGTGTTTCCTAACTGAATGAATCCACTTTTTGAACAAATCAGTCAATGGCTTAATAAATTATTATTTTTTGTTTTTCCCCTCTCTTTCACGTCTATACCGATCTCACTATACAGTTGTGTGAGTTTGTATGCCTAAGAGTGTGTATGCCTTCATTTTGCTAGGCATGGCAAATGTTTTTATATATGCATATTTTAATTATAACTGTGAAGCAACAACATTGCTATTAAATGTGCTATATAAATAAATAAAAGTTGAAGTTAAGTTCAAATTCCATTGTATTTTGGTGACTTGATTGTGTAAACAACTTCAAAAACATTGCAACGAAAAAAATAATTGTTTTGAAGAATGTTTTGGTCAATTTAGTCAGCTTTTTCTTTGAACCAGAAAGAAACTTTGAGAAGAAGGATAATGGAACGGTCTCCATTACAAATTGTCTCTGTCTCCATGCAATAGTAAGGCTTTCCTCTCTGTACACATATCCTTAAGTACAATTTTGCCTGTTTTATTTGGTGTCCACTTCAAAACTTGCTTGTGAGAAATGTTATGTTTATTGCCCCCCCCAACATTTAGATGAGATTTACGCCCCTGCCGTACATACATTTTCAATGGAGGGTCAGAAAGCTCTCGGACTAAATCTAAAATATCTTAAACTGTGTTTGGAAGATAAACAGAGGTCTCACTGGTTTGGAACGACATGAGGGTGAGTCATTAATGACATAATTTTCATTTTTGGGTGAACTAACCCTTTAACATATTGGTTTTTAAAACGTTTTGGACTGTTTTTGCTTTTAAATAGTGCTTGGTCTAAGAAGCGCTGTTGAAAGTGAATAGCACTGAGCACCAAAACACACAATGTGGCCAGTGTGGCTAGGATATCATCAGTTAAAGAACACTGTTAAATGTTAAATATGGTAGGCTAATTAACGCCAGAGCAGGGTTCCAAAAATTATATTTTCAGCCATCACTCAGTAATGTTAGTTAGTTTGTAGTTATTAATCAATTTCAAAGTTCCATAAACTAAATACAAATAGCCATTGCTTTAAATAATAATAGGGTTAAATGGTAAATGTCCACGCATGGTAAATGGTAAATGTTCGTGTGTTGGTCTCGTCTGTTTTTATTTTTTTATCTTTTTATTTAGCTACATACAGTACACAGAATATTTGGCCGATGTATTCATGTCTATAATAGCTTATTTTAATATGACAACGAAATCGCACCTGTGAGAAGCTGCTGATGAGGGGAAGCCACTGACGTCGATGCCATACAACTTCTGACATCAGTATTTGCATATTTGCGTCCATCAATCACAATTACCAGATGTGAGCGTTTACTCTGGGAAGAGAGACAAAGGTATTCGAGAGGGCGATTGCGCTCTGATATTATTTGCAGCTCGACCATTAAATATTAAGAATAATTGGAACATTTCAAAGACAAACTTTTGGGCTTATATGAAGTTGTCCTACTGATCTTGTAAAGAGTTTATTTCGCTCTTGAGAAATATGGCTGATGGAGAAAACGGAGCAGCACCCTTGCGTCGACACAGATTCAAGGATTTTTTGCTTCGAGAGGAGATACGGCAAAACGAGGTCAAGTAAGTGCTTCTAGATTCCGTCGTTTTGTCGACTCAGAATTGAAATCCTTATATTTTATATTGTCGTATTCAAAAACAATGCGCTAAATGTATTGTATAGTGTGATGAAGTGCAGACATAGAAAATCAGAGCATCACATTTTAAGAAGTAGCCTATATGAGAGATAACAATAATTCTTATTGTTTAATCAGTAGGCTAATTCTGTGCTTTGCCATGCAGGATGCAGGTTGACTTCTACGTCAAAGAGAATAGTTTCAAAGAACGTCTGCAGTTTTACTTCATCAAAAACCAACGATCCAGTTTGTCTCAGATTTTTTTCTCTTTACACTTTATTTTCCCTTTAAATTCTCTGATCTTAAAATTATGTTTCTTGTTTCCATTACACAAGGAATTCAAAACATTATACAAATATTTTTGAAAAATATATTTTTAAAGAACATAGTTTCTTTTCACACTGGTCTAAAATTAAATTTAGTTATAAATATATATATATATTTTTTTTAAATGTGTGTTTTGTTCCATATTAATGTTCCAAAAATCTCACTTATTGAGTGCATGTGATGTACTACCCTTGTCTAAAATGGCTTATAAACACTGTTTTTGTATTATTCAGGTCTCAGGGTGCGAGTGTTTTATCTTTCGCTCCAGGTGTTAAGCTGCATTTTGTATATATACAGAGTGCTGAAAGACTCAAGTGAATCTGAGCATAAATGGTATATATTTTTCTAATTCCTTATACACAGTAAGAAGGACAATATAATAAAACATCTGGCCCAAATTAAATGATTTATGTAAAACAAGACAAAAAAAATAATCCATTGCCTCATTATGTAAAAGTAACTTCGTATATTGCAATTACTATTTTTTTCCATTCAGTTAACATACTGCTATAAACATGAGTGATCCAAATTGATATTTGATATTTCTTCTATCCTCATAGCTTGGATGTCCCACACAAAAATTATACTCTGTTTGAAATCAACTGGTATGTAGTTCCAAAGAACTATAAACAGAAATTGAATATAAAATTGCTCTGATTTATTCATTTGCACCATTTTAATAACCTTGTATTGTTACCAGGGCCTCAATTATTTGGGTTCAACGAAATACCATACTTTGGGGTGCACAGGTAGTCTTGCAGATAAATCTTGTAATATCCAAACATTTCTGACTTTTCTGAGTACGTTTAGATTATTTTGTGTAAGGATTGTGTTATGGAACCGATATAAGGTTATTAATAATCATTAGAATATTCATTGGTGGTTGGTGTATGTATTTAAGGGTTATTTTCTTTAGGTGTCTGTTGCAATTATATGTTTATTTACAAGAATCCTGCTGACATATCTACGATACAAGGTATGATTATTTATTTTATTATTTTATTTATTTATTGTATTTTCTTAGCTTTGTCTAATATGTTAGTTTACAAGAAGCATTATCTAAACAACGACCCTGAAATCATTGTGCAAAATTAAAAATACAGACAACTTTACTAATATATTTTCCATGCAAGTATATTGATAATATCTGTGATCATTCTGTTTGTTTCTGCTCTCTCTAATGATCTAGGGAAACATATGGCAGCAGGTACTTCAAATAGCATTTATCTTGGAAATGATTGACACTGTGCCCTTTGTGATTGGAGTAAGTATATAATTGGAAAACTGCTGACACAACAAACAGTTGACACTAATAGTGCCGTGATGTTGGTACTGCCCCATCTAAACACAGTTCTTTCTGATCTAAAGATTAAAGATTGATTTAAGGCATAATCCATTTATATTTTCATCTGGTCTTCTGGTTTTCTTTTATTATCGGTGTTGTTTGCTAAAGCAAGCATATCTTGTACTAAGCTTGTACTAAGCTTATACAAAGGGTTAGAGATTTTCCTAAATCTGAACTATCCAGAAACCAGAATATCATGAAGACTCATTTTGACTTGGGCATAAAATTAAATACCTAGAATACAACATTGCAACACCTTGGTAACCACATAGCAACTCCCTGGCAACTATCCTGCCTGAAAAACCTAGTAACCACATAATAATGCCCTGACAACCACCTAGACTACCCTAACAACTGCATATCAACACATTGGTTACCACCCTGAACAACATAGGAACCACTAAACAACTCCATGGCAACTACCCTAAACAACCAAATAGTAATGCCCTGGCAACCACCCAGACCATCCCAGCAACCACATAGCAACTCCCTGGCAACCATTCTGCCCGAACAGCCTAGCATCCACAAAGCAATGCCCTTCCAATCACCAGGAACACACTAGCAGCCACATAGCAATGCCCTGGCAACTGCCCAGAACATCCTAGCAACCATAAGCAACTCCCTGGCAACTATCCTGCATAAACAACCTAGCATCCACATAGCAATGCCCTGGCAACCATCTTGAACAACCTAGCAACCACATAGCAATGCCCTGGCAACCATCTTGAACAGCCTAGCATCCACATAGCAATGCCCTGGCAACCATGTCATAACATCCATACACAACTCCCTGGCAACTACCCTGCCTTCAACCAACTAGTAATGCCCAGGTAACCCCCAAAACTGTCCTAGCAACCACTTAGCAATGCCCTGGCTATTTATGAAACATTAAAGACAAAAATGATTTTGTACTGTGAGATGTTTTGAGTTAATTTAATTTCCAATGTATAAAAACCTTTTTAAAGCTCATGTATGTTCTTCCAAACTTACTTTGACTGAGCACTGTGAAGTGTTTTTACATAAAATATAATTTCTTATCAGTGTTATCACTGGCAGACTTTCAAAATCCTACATCCCTTGAATTAAAATTATAATAATTAACTTTTAATGTAAAATAAAGGGATAGTTCCCTCAAAAAATGAAAATTTTGTCATCATTTACTTTTTACATTTAGATTTATCATGTACCATACTTAGTATTTTTTTCCCTACTATGGAAGTCAATTGCAACCACAAACTGATTACCAGCGATCTTCAGAATATCTTAATTTATGTTCAACATAAGAAAGCAGCTCAAACAGGTTTGGAACAACACAAAGGTGAGTAAATGATGACAGAATCTTCATTTTTTAGTGAACTATTCCTTTAAGTAGTCAACGCGAAATCAGCATTCAACACTTCTTTCTACTTTGAGACTATTCTGATTGTTGATTTTTAAATTTTCAGCACTGGAACACATTTTTATCACTCACCATAGTTGCAACTTTCAGAAAAGCTGAGCCTGAAGCTTTCAGCAGCAATGTGGATTGATTTACTTAGCAGATGTGCTTCGCTGCAAATTAAACAAAAGAACCCATCAAAAGCATCAGAATAGCCTTGCATTACTAAATGGATTTTGCATAGGAGGAGGCATTGTGCACATCAAAAACAGGCAAAGCAACAAATTAATATTATTCAGCATTTAGTAATTTACTTACACATTTAATTACACATTTTTTCTCAGTAACTGAAATGGTTTACTTACAGTTACATTTATTTTGTAATTAAATTATGTAACACCGTTACATGTAACTAGTTACTCCCCAACACTGTTTTTTTATGCATTACGTTTGTATTTTGGTGATTTGTTAATTTAATAGTTGCTTTTTGTTGTAACAGATTATTTATCCTCCTCTCCGAACCCTCTTCATTCCTGTGTTTCTTAACTGCTGGCTGGCAAAACGTTCTTTGGAAAGCATGGTTGTGAGTATATGTTTGGAAGAAAGTATCAATAAGAAAAAAATAAAAAATAAAAAAAAATAAAATAAAAAAAAATATATATATATATATATATATGTATATATAGTTCTGTCATGAAACTCTAGATGGCGCAGTCCAATAGGTCTAACTCAATCTGACGTAATAACATCATCACATGGCACAGCTGATTGGCTCTTTGTATCAGCACCCAATGAGCTCGCTGTTCAACATTCAAATACTTTACTAGTGCTTGCTGAAGCAGTTGCAGCATGCTGCATTAACCCTCCACCTCCCCCAGCTCCACCTGTATATGCTATGGAGTGATCATGTATGATAAATATGCAGGTTATTTGATACATGTTATACGTGCAGCAGCAGTATTTCCTACATTCTCACAGCAGCATGTTTTGGATGTGTTTGTTGGCAGTAGTAAGTCTCTGTACTTGCTCTGCAGCAGCAGTGTAGCAGATCTATTCCACCAAGATTAAACACATTAACATTGCCATGTACATTACCATTCTAAGACCTGTGAGAGTCATGACAAAAATATATTGACATATTTTTCTCTGTGGCTTTCAGAATGATCTTCATCGTGCTATTCACCGGACACAGTCAGCCATGTTCAATCAGCTCCTCATCCTCATCTCCACCATCATCTGCCTCATTTTCACTTTGTGAGTCAGCCACATATCCACTCACATATAAGCAACACACACAAATACGACCCCAAACTGCTTGTCAGACAGGATTTTTCAACAACAGTATTTCCTAGTCTTAACTGCAGCCTTAGCCATGGTGCATGATCAGAGTCGAAAACAGATTGAATTGCAGCTAATTTTCTGTGGTTTCTGCTTTTAGAGGGAGAAGCACTTACTCACCACAAATGTACTTGTCCATCCATGTTCACATCCTTATTAATCCCTTGTGTGTTGCCAAGCTAATTGTAAAATAGAGTGGCTCTAAAAAGTGTTTGGACATTTAAAGAATACACAAACATAGGCTTTCAGGGGTGTTGCAACTGAGGGGAAAAGGGGAAGAAATGCACAGGGCCCAGAGCCTGAGAGAGTTCCCAACTTTGTAAATTGTTGCAGAGAAAAACTGGTCTTCATTCATTAAAAGGATAGTTTACCCCGAAACAAAAATTCTGTCATCAATACACCTAGCCTGTGTGCTCTTTGTTCATCTTCGAAACACAAATTAAGATATATTTGATGAAATCCAAGAACTCTCTGACCCTCCATGGACAGCAAGAGTCATAGCATGGTCAAGTCACAGAAACATAGTAAGGACATTGTTAAAGTGGTCCATATGACATCAGTGGTTCAACCGTAATTTTAGCAAGTTATGAGAAGCATCACGCACATACCACGTCATGGAAGGGTGACATGGAGGAGTAGAATGTTTTTTGTTTGTTTTATTTTACACACAAAAAGTATTCTCGTAGCTTCATTAAATTACGGTTGAACCACTGATGGACCAGTTCTTCTTTCTATGTTTCTGTGATAGGACCCTTGCTTTCTATGCAGGGTCAGAGAGCTCTCGGATTTCATCAAAAATATCTTAGCTTGTGTTCCAAAGATGAACCAAGGTCTTACTGGTTTGGAACAACATGAGGGTCAGTAATTAATTATATAATTTTCATTTTTGGGTGAACTATACCTTTAACGACTGAGGATCACAGAATACCAGATGTTCAGGAAGGGTAGTGGCCAGGGATTGTGTGTGGTTGTTAGAGTGTTTGGAGTAGCTGCTAGGGCATTGTTCTGTGATTTATATGGTATTCTGGGTGGTTTCCAGTGTGTTGTTATGTGGTTGCTAGGTTGTTCAGGCAGGGTAGTTGCCAGGGAGTTGCTTATGGTTGCTGGAGTGTTCTGGGCAGTTGCCAGGGCATCTCTACAGTATACGGTTGCTAGGATGTTTAGAGTGGTTGCTGGGGCATTGCTATGTGGATGCTAGGCTGTTCAAGATGGTTGCCAGGGCATTGCTATGTGGTTGTTAGGTTGTTCAGGCAGGGTTGTTGCCAGAGAGTTGCTTATGGTTGCTAGGGTATTCTGGGCAGTTGCCAGGGCATTGCTATGTGATTGCTAGGATCTTCCCAGTGGTTGCCAGGGCATTGCTTTGTGGATGCTAGGCTGTTCAGGCAGAATGGTTGCCAGGGTGTTGCTATGTGGTTGCTAGGTTGTTCAGGCAGGGGAGTTGCTAGTGGTTGCTAGGATGTTCTGGGCAGTTGCCAGGGCATTGCTATGTGATCGCTAGGGTTTTTCTGGTGGTTGCCAAGTGGACAACGCTATATACAGGTGTAAACCGTATCTGAAAATCTCAGTATCCCTCTATTAAGTTTAACATCAATCAAGCTAGTCTGGTATTGATGTTAAATAGTATCATGCAGGGTCAGAAATACCACCAAAATAAGAATAATAATAATCAACTGCCCTGTATGAATTCTTCAATTTCTTTGTGTTTATAACATTTAGAGTTAAACAAGATCATACCAGCAAGAGTGCTATTTTCTACAATAGAAACACATTTTGCACTTTGCAAATGTGATATTTGTTTTAGATGACAATTCAATACACTACAAATTAATTATATTAAATGTTATATTGTTAGATACAACATTGTTAATCTGGGCTCTTTTTGCTCTATTTTGCCAACATAAATAGTTCCAAACTAAGCATAATGTTTGTGTCACTCATCAACACTCATTCAATTATTTTGAGCAAATTATTTAATGACCTATTAAATCATAAAGACATTGGTCACTTACTTCAGTTTAAATTAATTGTTTGAATGATTGATTCTGTGATTTAATTATTATGAGTTGCTTTTGTAACGGGTCCAACTCTGATTCTGAAAGGGTTTCCAGCCTAGGAGGCAGATGTACTAAGGAGGCTAAATGACTAAAGCCACTAGAGTCAGTCGCTAGTGCGTCTCTTTGGATCAGGGGTGTGAGGTTTACCTGCACAGCACCTACTTGCTGGCCTCCGTTACACTTACCTCCCAAACCTCACTCCCATCTGGGTCATGGCACCAATGTATAATCACCAATCTTTTCAAGATGGCGCCGCCGAGTCTGGTCGCCGTCCAGGTCGCTCCGCTTAGATTATGTTTTTATTTACTTTTTGCCTACTTTTGCTTTCTCTTTTTACACACATTACCTCTGCACTGATCATATACGACAAAGAAACACTTTTGGACATTGGACAACGCTTCACTGACCTGTTTCAGGACACTTTATCCTCCAACCCATCGTGGCCATCTGAGATTCTCCGGAACGCCGAGATGAACAATGGCCACCTGAATAACCACCCGAGGCGATGGATCAAGAAACACAGCGGGAAACGTGCTGGGATTCGCAACAGACTAAGGAAAAGAGCACACAGCCCTCCTTTACCGAGCATTCTGCTCGCCAATGTCCAGTCTCTGGAGAATAAGATGGACGATCTTAGAGCCAGGATAAGTTTCCAACGGGACATTAGGGACTGTAACATCCTTTGTTTGTCTGAAACGTGGCTCACGCCCTTGGTCCCGGACGCTGCTGTAACGCCGTCTGAAAACTTCTCTGTTTTACGGATGGACAGGACAGCCGAGGCCACCAAATCCAAAGGCGGGGGAGTGTGTTTCATGATTAACAAGAAATGGTGTGACCCCAGGAATATCTCCACTCGGTCGCGCTCCTGATCGCCTCATCTGGAACATTTATCCATTATTTGCCGCCCATTCTATCTGCCTAGGGAGTTTTCATCGATCATCATAACTGCTGTTTACATCCCACCACAAGCAGACACCGGTTTGGCATTGTCTGAGCTTCACGATGCGCTCAGCGGCAACATCAACAAACATCCTGACGCTGCTATTATAATCGCTGGGGACTTTAATAAAGCCAAACTCAGGCAAGTCATGCCTAATTTTTATCAACATGTATCCTTTCCAACCAGAGGACCGAATACACTGGATCATTGCTAAACTCAGTTTAAGAATGCATACAAAGCTCGCTCACTACCGGCTTTCGGCAAATCGGACCATGCCGCCATTTTCCTCACACCTTAATATAAACAACGGCTCATTCCCCCGGTGCAGAGGGTAGTGACGCGATGGTCCGCCCAATCAGAAGCAACGCTACAAGCTGCTCTTGATGAAGTAGACTGGGACATGTTTCGCGCAAGTTCATCTGACGTCAGCGAGTTCACGGATGTAGCATTAAGCTTTGTAAACACGCTAGCCGAACAAGCTACGGATAAAATAACTATAAGGACATTCTCAAATCAGAAACGTGGGTGGACAGATCAATCCGTGCAGCAGTAAACAAATGCACTGCTGCTTACAACGCCGGTCTTCTGTCGGGAAACATGAGCGAGTACAAAGCATCGTGCTATGCTCTCCGACGCGCAGTAAGAGCAGCCAAACACAGATACAGGGAGTGCATAGAGTCACATTTTCAGCTAAATGACTCTCGACGCATGTGGCAAGGACTAAGGACCATCTGTGCCTTTGGACATAAATCCTCTGCAGAGGTGAGAGCAGATCCGTCGCTGGCTGACCAGCTAAACACTTTCTACGGCCGCTTTGAAAGCAATCTAAGCAGTGCGAGTCTGCCGATCAGCGCGTCAGGAAGCAGCAGTCAGAGCAGCGATCATCATGTGATTACCGTGTCGGAGGACGAGGTTCGGAGGGCACTAAAGTGAGTGAATGTAAGGAAAGCAGCCGGACCTGATGGGATTTCTGGCCGTGTTCTGCGGTCCTGCGCTGATCAGCTCGCTGGTTTGTTTACATCCATTTTTAATGAGTCTCTTGCTACATCAGTGGTTCCCACCTCATTCAAAAAATCTGTCATCATCCCTGTGCCTAAGAACAATAAACCCTCTTGTCTGAATGACTATCGTCCAGTTGCCCTCACATCAATAGTCATGAAGGTCTTTGAGGGACTGATTAAAAAAAACATCATTTGCTCCTCCATACCGGATACTTTAGACCCTCTTCAGTTTGCCTATCGCCCAAACAGATCCACAGAAGATGCCATCTCTCACATCCTGCACTCTTCTCTCACTCACATTGACAGCAATAACAGGAACTACGTAAGGCTGCTATTTATTGACTATAGCTCAGCTTTTAATACTATAGTCCCCTTAAAGCTAGCTTCTAAACTCATAGACCTCGGCCTGAATTCTTCACTCTGCAATTGGATTCTTGATTTCCTTACCGGCAGACCTCAAGTGGTGAAACTAGGCCAGTACACCTCCAGCTCCATCACCCTGAATGTAGGAGCCCTGCAGGGCTGTGTCCTGAGTCCCCTGCTCTACTCTCTCTACACACATGACTGCGTTTCTTCGCACAGCTCCACATCTATAATCAAATTTGCTGATGATACTGTGGTTCTGGGCCTCATTCACAACAATAATGAGACCGCATACTTGGATGAGGTAGAGAAATTAACATCATGGTGGCAGGACAACTGTCTCTCTCTGAATGTGAGCAAAACTAAAGAACTGATTGTGGACTTCAGGAAAAGACAGCAGCAGCCCTATACTCCTCTTATGATCAGCGGGACCCCTGTGGAGAGGGTGAGCAGCTTCAAGTACCTTGGTGTAAACATCTCTGAGGACCTGACTTGGACTACTCACATTCAAACACAGGTTAATAAAGCCAGGCAAAAACTGTACCATCTGCGACAGCTAAGGAAATTCAGGGTCTCACCAGCAATCCTGAAAACTAAACTTTCTATTCTGGGGCTATAGAAAGTGTATTGACTCAGTGTGGTATGGGAACAGCTCCAGTCAAGACTGCAAAGCCCTGCAGAGAGTTGTGCGCTTAGCTGAGCGCATTTCAGGGTCTGCTCTCCCCTCTCTGTAGGACAAACGCTGCAGAAGTAGAGCTGCTAAAATCATCAAAGACTCCACCCACCCCAGTAACCATCTTTTCATTTTGCTGCCATCTGGTAAGCGCTTCCGTAGCCTGATGGCAAAAACCGAGAGACTTAGGAGGAGTTTCTTCCCCCAGGCCATCAGGCTCCTAAACTCAAAACCAGCCTCTTAACATCCTCATGCCTCCACTTAATGTACACTCTATCAGTAAGATCTTCATCATTCACTACCTCACATTGACACATTGACAGTGTCACCCTGTTTGCACATTTGCTTCTTGTACATCCCTTTATATCTTAATATTTAAGACTACAGTTTACTTTCATGCACATTATTTTGCGTTCTATATTTAATTCTACAATATACATCTTTTTTATATTTTATTCTTATATTTTTATTGTTTACTTTTATTTCATTCTTATATAGCTATATTTATGTATATTTTCATCTTTGTTGTTTTCTTTAACAATTGCACTGTCCATGGAGCGGACCTGACTCACATTTCACTGCTGGTTATATATGCTCTATATAATTGTGTATGTGACGAATAAAAATCTTGAATCTTGAATTGAATCTTAAGGCCCCAATCGGCTGCTCCGAGTGAGTCTTGAACCGCGGTCTATGGCATGGGTGTAATTACATTTTTCCCAAGATTTCTATTGATTTCATTTTGATACACTTAAATTTATATATTAAGAAAATGTATCTCATACAATTATTAATGGAAGTGTAATTGCACTGTAAATGCATTTTGATAAATGACAATAAGGATTTTCTTCATACTGATTTCATTTATTTGGTATAATAGCCAATAGCCCTATTTTATCTGTATAGTGATAATTAGTGTGTATTAAATAATTAAACATATGTTAAAGAGTACATAACTTTATTTTTTATAAATAAATATGAGAGAGGTGTCCTTTTTAGGTTAGTGGTGCAGTAATACTATTGTAATGAAGTCACTGTATGTTTGTAAGTAATTTAAAATGACTTTGAATGCAGCTCAGAATCAAGGACCAGAACTATCCTTTTTATATCATGATTTTGTGTGAAAACGTCTCGCATGTAACCATGGTTCTTCTAGGGAACAAGACGCTGCATCGAATGCTATGGGGAACACCCACTGCGTGACCACGCTCTGAATCACATGTGCCAAATGGAAAGGCAAGACGTCATAGGCAGGTGACTTCTTCGATTGGTAAGCTTAAAACCACGTGCGACAGTGCCGGCGTCAGCCTCTGGGAATGAAGCAAGCACTGGGAGGGGTCCTGGGAGTACGGCTTCAAGACGCAGCATCTCATTCACTCGAGGAAACATGCGTAACCGGAGACGTTCCTCTTCAGGAACTTGAGCTGCCTCGAAAACTATGGGGAACAAGGTGCCCCCGCGGCCAGACTTCCAAGTCCCTGCCTAGTGTGTATCCGAAGAGCACAGCTAAGGCGAGAGAACTGAAGAGCCCAGAGTGGCTCGCATATCAAGACCTTAGAACCTAACAATGGTGGAGGAGCTGGATAATCCCGCAGCATTGCAGACGTCCTATATCAACACACCTGCTAAGAAGACCTTGGAGGCGGTTATACCCCATGTGGAGTGATCCTTGACTACCGTGGGCGAGGGGAGGTCAGAGGACTCATAGGCCAGGTTGATAGCCTCAACTATCCACCGGCTAAGGGTCTGCTTAGTTGCAGGAAGACCCTATTTGGGAGGAACATAACAAATGAGCAGTTGGTCCATCCTTCACCACAGGCAGCTCTGTGGACGTATGTGTCCAGCACTCGAACTGGACACATACAATTTAGCTTTTTCTGGTTGGGCTCCCGGAGGGAGGAGAACATAAACCCTGCAGCACTATTGGTTGTTTAAGGACAAACAACAGTAAATAAGTGTCACAAGTCAGTCAGGCTCATCACTCAGCCAATCACAGTGCACTCCCTCACCTGAGTATTGATCACCAGCACCTGTTCACAATTCAATTACCAGTTCACTACCATATAAAAGCACACACCTCAGTCAGCAACTTGTCAATCTCGTGGCTACACAGCGGAACTTCCTCTGTCATAGTTACCTGTCATAGTTACCTGACTCCTTTAACTTACCTCTTGACTTACCTCTTTCAGCAGCCTTTTTATGTAAAATCATTTTCTGTTTTTAAATTAATTTTAATTTAGTACATTTTTTAATCATTTTAAAAGTTTTAAAATTGCTTGTTTTATTTTTGTTATTATTTTTCTTCATGATTATTTTACTTTCTTTTATGTAAAGCACTTTGAATAACCATTGTGTATGAAATGTGCTATATAAATAAACTTGCCTTGCCTTGCCCTGGTCAACCCCCCTCCTCCCCACCCGCTCTGTAAGAAGAATACCGGTGTCACTCTATCGCATCTATACCCATATCCGCTCACCAAAATAACCACTCACCTGCATCTCTCCTACTGCCACTTTATATACCTGTTTCAATAAACCACTGCATTCGACTAACCCCCTGTGCGGAGTCCGTTTGTTACAATAAGACTCACAACACAGATTGAGACTGACAACACACATAGCTCTTGCTGAAATGACAGAAGGTTAACTGCCGCACGTGCTTTTAAGCTTCCTGGCCTTCCCGCCTATGACGTCTTGCCAATTGGCTTATTCAGAGCGTGGTCATGCAGAGGGCGTTCCCCATAGCGTTCGACGCAACTCGAGTTCCTGAAGAAAAATCTGACTTACAGCAACTAGTGTCTGCACTAAAATAACTGGGCAAAATGTGCATATTGTATTAATATTGTTTAAAAATAAGACAAAAAGTATGGGAACTGTTTGAACTTGAGGAGAACTGATGTCATGCATCCACTTAAAATCACCAAAACACCAGTTGGTTTGTTCAGAGAAAGCCTCTAGCATAATTGTTTTTCAGATAACATATCTGCAAATTATCTGCTGTAGACCTCGGCAAAATTAACTTTATTTTTGTTGTCAAAATATTTGAGGTTTTTCTTTTATCTCAGAACTAAAGCAATATACTAATTGAAGTGGTCATCATTAGAAATCCACAGACAGCACTACAAGATCACCATTACACTGCCAGTAAGTGCATCTCAATGCTTTTAGAGGATATTTTCACAAGCTGTTTGCTCATAGACTTGGTCTCATTTGGAGGGCTAATGGCTAATCTTTGTCATTACCTAATCCCATCACTTCATTACCATTTGCCACATCAATGTCAATGTGTGATGGTTTTACCCAAAATAAGGGAGCATACATATCTCACGTCTCTTCAAGAGCAAATATTTGTGCATATTTGTGCATCATGCATGTAATATATAACATGCTGATTTTATGCTGCTTTTATCAGTATTTACTGATATTGTCTCTGTGCAAAGTTCATAGATAACTCTAAAACATCAAACTGAATTGAGTGATTCATTTTTAACTCTACTAATGGTCAATCATGAATAGAGAAAATAAAGGACATTATATTCATTTGAAATCATGAGAGGTCAACAGTGGAATTTTTTTTTCGACTTGCTAAAATCATACTAATGAAAAGCAAATCCATGATCATGATTGATCAAAATTGCATCATTCAAGAATATGCAAGATATGCACAGCGAAATGAAAATTGGATGTGTTACAGTGAATGTTGTAATTCTCTTACATAATGAGTACAATTTGTAAACATATAATACATTGATACATATTGTGTATTATGTAGTATACAGTCTCTCATGTGTGCAGACCTAACATGGACTTTGTGTTGTCTGCTTTTGTTAATTTGTTCCTCCTCTCTCCAGCATTTGTGGTGTTGAGCACTTGCAGCGTGCTGGAACAAAAGTCACAGTTTTTGACTCTTTCTACTTCTGCATCGTGACATTCTCTACAGTGGGGTTTGGAGATGTCCTTCCTGATGTCTGGCCCTCCAAGTTACTGGTTGTTATTATGATATTTGTGGCTTTAGTAGTCCTGCCTGTCCAGGTAAGCTTGCCTTGATACTAAACTCTAAAACAGCAATTAATAACAACCATTGTAGACCATATGTAGCATGACATACTATGGAAAAATTGATTTAATGGATAAAGCCCCATTTATTCTCACCTTATTATTAAAGTAAGAGCGATCATAACTTGCAACTTGATTGTTTTTACTTTTAAATTTTAAAGGGTGAGTTCCCCAAAAATGGCTTCAAGATGTTTATACACTTAATACCTAAATCCCATGAGGGATGTCTCGGAAGAAGTATAATTTGCAGCCACTGCCACAGCAATGTCTTTAAAGAATGAGAGCTAATGCAGTGCATTATGGTGTTTTCTCTGTGTGCTGTGATGCACTAGTTTGAGGAGCTGGCATACTTGTGGATGGAGCGGCAGAAGTCAGGAGGAGATTACAGAAAGCAAAGAGCAGAAACCGAGAGACACGTGGTGCTGTGTGTCAGTTCAGTCAAAATCGACCTGCTGATGGATTTCCTAAATGAGTTTTATGCTCACCCCATACTTGAGGTACATAACAAAAATAAAATATAGGTGCAATCATGGTTCAGCCACTTTAAGGCCTTCATGCGCAACTGTAAAACGGTATTGCATATTATTTGGCAAGCTTGTAACCACCTAAATCAGCAATGAAAAAAAAACAATTTCAGCAAAATCATGTCATTTACCATATAAATACAGTATTCTTAACTTTTTTATAACAGTTATGATGCCACCTATGGTCCGATCTCCATAAAACTTTGAATGCTTCTTTAGAATCATATGTTGCATGTGCTCAGCTGATTTCATTAAGTGAGTTTTCGTTTAGGATTTATAGGATTTTGTGTACAATTGGCAGTAGGTTTTTTTTTTTTTTTTATGAAAAATATTTAACTGATTGACAGCAGTGGTTCCAGAGGCAAAGTTGTTTAAAATAAGGAGAGCTATCATATGATATGATGTGAAACACCTCATAATTACAGTAGCAATCACAAGATACACAAATGTCCTAAAATACAGTAATGGCATTTAGGACAAAGACACTGCATGACAGCTTTCAAGTCGACTGGACAAAGGATGGTGTAGTTATAGCCATTTTTTATGTTTTTCTATTTTATAGCAGCACCAAGTAGCCAATCGCCGTGAACCAATACATATGAGAACCCAATTTGGTCAATAACTCATTCCCAAGAGTTTTTAGTAAAAGTAGCCCCGCCCACTTTGTACATTTTAGCACCCCCTAGCGAAAATAAGTAGAAAATTCATTTTTTTCCAAATAACTTTTGATATTTGGACTAGAGGGTGACACGGGAGTGGATTTTCAAATCTGTCCCGTCCCACTCCCGCAAAAAAAAATCCCGTCCCGTCCCAATCCCATGAAAAAACTGGGGGGAAAATCCCGTCCCGTTCAATCCCGGAAGAATGAATCCTGTTCCCGCCCACTCCAGGGTTGTATATTTTTTGCCTGGAATCTGTCAGTTATATATATATATATATATACAGTACAGACCAAAAGTTTGGACACACCTTCTCATTCAAAGAGTTTTCTTTAATTTCATGACTATGAAAATTGTAGAGTCACACTGAAGGCATCAAGGGCTATTTGACCAAGAAGGAGAGTGATGGGGTGCTGCGCCAGATGACCTGGCAGCCACAGTCACCGGACCTGAACCCAATCCAGATGGTTTAGGGGTGAGCTGGACCGCAGACAGAAGGCAAAAGGGCCAATAAGTGCTAAGCATCTCTCGGGGAACTCCTTCAAGACTGTTGGAAGACCATTTCAGGTGACTACTTCTTGAAGCTCATCAAGAGAAAGCCAAGAGTGTGCAAAGCAGTAAACAAAGCAAAAGGTGGCTACTTTGAAGAACCTAGAATATGACATATTTTCAGTTGTTTCACAATTTTTTGTTATGTATATAATTCCATATATAATTCCACATGTGTTAATTCATAGTTTTGATGCCTTCAGTGTGAATCTACAATTTTCATAGTCATAAAAATAAAGAAAACACTTTGAATGAGAAGGTGTGTCCAAACTTTTGGTCTGTACTGTATATATATATATATATATATATATATATATATATATATATATATATATATATATATACATATTTTATTAACTGAAAGCCATCTTATACAATGCACAATGTGCATTGCACAGACATTAAATTTAACTCAAATTTACATGACCCAGATGGCAGAAACTGCATCTTGTTTGCTTTAATTATTTTATAGAAGCACTGAGTTTCGTTGTTATTCGGAGTACACTCAAATAAACATATAGCCTACAGATTCGAAAGATTGATTACTTTTATCTGTATGACCAAAAATGTCTGAGTATTTTAACAACAAAATCCCTCTGCTCCGAGCATTTAATAATCACTCCACTCCGCGCGCACTGATACCAGAAACATCGCTCCGCCTTCACTCCGTGGATAAAGTATTTCAGTGTATTTCAATGTTATGTTCATAACGTAGCCTATATTAAAAAAATAAAATAAAATAACAGGAGAGTTTCAAAGTTGCTTAGATTGTGTGCAAACTTTTTTAGGAGACAGAACTGCAACTGATAGAATCTGTGCTGCAGCACTATACTACATTTCTTCAAAAGCA
Source organism: Carassius carassius (assembly GCF_963082965.1). Taxonomy (NCBI): domain Eukaryota; kingdom Metazoa; phylum Chordata; class Actinopteri; order Cypriniformes; family Cyprinidae; genus Carassius; species Carassius carassius. The sequence continues at coordinate 29,867,564 of NC_081774.1, forward strand.
GATTAAAGAGACATTTTTATCGTCCGCGATCAAAAATCTTCATATCGCAAACCCCTATTTTATAGTTCATTTATATAAAAGGTAGGCTATATTTGTGTATAAAGTTGGGGATCCAAGTGTATTCCCGGTCCCGCCCACTCCGGTTGACATTTTTTCCGGTCCTGTCCCAATCCCGTGATTAATAGTGATTTTGTTCCCAATCACGCGGGATTCCCGAGGGACTCCCGTGACCAGTGGAAATCCCGAAAAAATGTCAGCCTCTAATTCGGACTCCAGAGAATCTTTCAGCCCTGGTTTGGTTTCAATTGGGCAAAAAAACATAGGACTAGTTTGCAAAAGTAGGTTTTGTGAAAAATTCAAAATGCCAGAAATGTTTTCAAACTTCATTTATTCTGTCTGTTTGTCACTGTTGTCATCCAGGAGTACTATGTCATCATCCTTTGCCCAGCAGAGCAGGACGCGGCGGTGAGACGGGTGCTGCGAATCCCGATGTGGTCACACAGAGTCATATATCTGCAGGGCTCTGCCCTCAAAGATCAAGATCTGGTCAGAGCAAAGTGAGTTTGAAGACATTTATGTTTATCTGCTGCGATATTTTGAGCCTTTTTAACACATCCCACATATACACTGGGCTTCTGCTGTGCAGCTACTGCCATAAATAGAAAATACCAAGCTTTCCGGGTTAACAAACTGAGTATTTCTTTTAAATGATCATATTTGAATTTTTTTTTTTTTTTGAGTGTGCAGTCAAGAGATATAGTTCCGACTTGATCTAAATTTCATTGGGAATGATTGTAATGATCAGTCCACTGAAGGCGTGCGTAGTTAGAATTCATGTGCAGTTTTATTTACAGAAGTGAATCCAAAATCCAAACATAATCCAAAGAAGATACACAGACTTGACGAGGCACGAACAGACTTGACTCACCAACAACAGGATACAACATTAATACATGACAAGGGACAATGGCAAAAACATGACTACTTAGACAATGATGGAAACATCACATGAACAAACCAATGGGGAACAGGGCACATGACTAAAACAACCAATGAGTAAACAGAACTGATAATCACATGACAAGACAATAAACCAATCAGAACATGACACATTGACCAAGAGGAACCAATAGCAAGAAGACTAGAGGGCAAGGGAAGCATGACACAAACAGCATAAATCAAACCACAAAATAAAAGACATGAAAACAAGAACATGAAACAAAACCCCAAAACAGACATTACAATTACATGGAACAGAGCCCTAAAACCAAAGTGTTGCCTTAAAGGATTTAATAATCCCCCAAAAATAACAAAAATAAAATAATAATCTAATCAGTATTTTTTTAGATAAAAACTGTGTAAGATATCAAGACTTTAATAAATTTTTCTAACACTGTAGCAAAACTGAGTTTATTTAACAGTGTCCTTGATACAGTGTACTTGTACATTTAACCCATACAGAAAAAATGGCAAAATATTTTGCTAAAATATATTCCAAAAATACATTTATGCACATATATTTTCAATTATATTTTAGATTTTTTATATATGTTTTTTGCCATTTTTGTGTATTTTAAATAAAATATATAGAAACATTGCAGAAAAATATCAAATATTTCAATAAAAATAAAAATTAAAAAATACATTCACATGTCACATTTGAAGAAAAAGCGTATTTAAACATAGAACACATTTTGAGCAGATCCACTGCTTATAACATATATTTAGCATATATTTTGTCCAAAAAAAAAAGAAAAGTTAAGCATAAAATAGCATAATTTACTGTTATTACTATAGTGAGTACATGTAACGTGTAACAAAGACACTGCAATGTAAAGAGTTACTCAGAATTGTTTTGTTTTAAACATAAAGCTAACTAAATTCAAAAATTTTTACACTTTAAACAATTAAAGAAATGCCAATGGGGTAAGAAACTAAATGCAAGATATGCTCTGAAAACAAGTTTTTCCTCACAGGCTGGATGATGCTGAGGCTTGTTTCATTCTGACTTGCCGCTGTGAGGAGGACCGCAATGCAGCAGTATGTATTACTAAGATTTTTCGTCAAAAAGTGAAGAAATGAAGTGAACAATGTTTTACTTAACTTCTTTGAAGAAAGTTCATTAAAGAAGTTCATTAAATAAAGTTTATAGTTTATCAGCATATACCTGTGTTTGCCGCTCTTGTCATTTACCTACTACGTGCACGAATCAGTGGTCAAGGCTAAACAGGCAGTGATGTACAAGCAGGTGTAAATCATCTTCTGAGGAGGCAGTGTTTATTCACACTATTACGTCATAAAGTGGCTCATTCCATAAGCTGTGATTTTGACAGACAGACATCAGACATATAAGCGGTTCTTAACAAAAAAGTTTTGAGTTCTGAAATTTACAGGATGTTATTATAGCACAATGACTAACCTCTGTAACCTTACTGTATATTTCAAAAGATCAAGGGATTTTTGATTTCTCAGTTCATTACCCCTTTATGTCATCAGTGAAAAGATGGGACATACAGAATATGTTTTTTCAGTGCTATATTTATGATAATTTTTATGAAGATTCCATTTTTAATAACATATTTGTTTCTTCTCAGGATTACCAGACCATCCTGAGGGCTTGGGCAGTGAAGGACTTTGCTCCAAACTGTACTCTTTTTGTTCAGATTCTCAAACCAGAAAACAAATTTCATGTGAAATTTGCAGGTACTGTTAAATAAGTCTTTGTAGGTGATTCCAGAACAATTCAAACAATGTACAAATGCAGCAAAAGACTTTGACACAGATCTTTATCAACACAGTTGTACTGCTATTTCGCCCCTCAGATCATATTGTCTGTGAGGAAGAATTTAAATACGCTATGCTGGCCCTGAACTGCATCTGTCCTGCCACGTCCACCTTCATCACCTTGTTGGTGCACACATCTCGAGGCCTGTGAGTATACATGCCTGATGATATCAAAAGCACCCAAAAACGTTTTGAGGCTTGAAACCAGCGCAAACTGCTTAGGACATAGATATTTTAATACATGCATTTATAAGAGCTTCCCTTTTAGATGCAAAATTTATGGAGTTAAATAAGTGGGCGTTTACATTTGTGACCATGACAATACCATTATTTTCAATATTTAAACTATAAAAACGTGAATTTTTGAATACAATGAAAATGTGTTTAGTCTATAGGTTATAACAAACTCGTACTTCTATGGTAAAAGTTTACTATAACTCTGAAAGCATTTTTGGGAGGGATCTACATACCATTTTTTACAATCATTAAACTGTTTGATGTCAAAAAAAAACAATAGAACAAAAAAATATATATTTTCTTCGTAGAGATACATTATGAAAAAACAACCACAGTGAAATGCACAATAATGAACCCAAAACAAATTAACATACCATAATCCAATAGTACAAATGACTCAACCAACAATTAAAAATACAAAATGCATAGTCATGATGATATGAGCATGTAATGTCGGATGTAATGAATGCGGGAATACTTAGGCTATATGCCACAGTCCATAGTTGAAAGAAGAACTCTTCTAGACAATGTAGATGTACCCAATTATTCAATCCTTGGTAACAATCCAGACCAAATTCAATACTCCACACAGCAATTCGAGACAAAACCAGAAAACATTTCTTATCCTCTTCAAGTAATATCCCATTTCGGTGACCCAAGGCAAAGCTGGTAAATTTGTCCTTTCTATTTCCAACATGTACCATGAACTAGAAAAATGGACCATTGGTACAAAAGAGGGTAGGTAAAAGGAGTCCTTCTACAAACAAAATATTAAACATTATAAACCTCACCCACAATGGAATACAATTATTCAGCCACCATTGAAAAAGAGAACCTTACTTTGATTGAGCATAAAACGGTACGTTTCCCAATCAGGACATCAGTAGGGATAAGGTTACCAGAGGGAAGCCATGCTTTCCTCTTACCAAACAGCTCTTTCTTCTTCTACTTCTTACCTGTATTTAACCTTAGCATAAAGGAACAACAGTCTCCCCCTAATGGTGGGTAGTAGAATAACACCATAAGTAACTTTGAAACTGTTACAAGGTATGTTAGCAAATGTGTAGTTTCCCTTCTAGGGAACTCCACGCTGCAACCCCTAGGGGGCACATTGGGGAATGCAGCCTGCATGACCGGTGTCTGAAGCACGTGTGAAACAGCACCAATCTATTGGTCCACCCAGCCCATGATGTCATAGGCGGGGTGCCCAGAAGTATAAAAGAGCGCTTGCTGAATACGTCATCCTATTTGCTGTCTTCAGGAGCCATCTGTTTGAAGTGTGTGTGATAGACCACGGTGGGTGAGCATAGTGGAGAGTTTGTGCCTCCGTGCCCGAGATTTCTGACACTTGAGGGAACACACAATCTATGCGTCACGTGTCTTGGTCAGGAGCTTGCGCGTTCGGTGCTCGAGGGCTCTGAGCGCACTCATTGTGAGTGTCTCCGAGAGAAGCTCCATTCACGTTTGTCCCTCATTGAGAGTGAAGAGTGACAAGCATTTGCGTGTCATGGTTTGGGTCCTTCTGTTGCTGAAGCACAGCAAGGACTCGGATCGCGGGATTCATGGCTTAAGGTCACACTATGTGTCATGTGTCTTGGTCTGGAGTTTGTGCATTCGCTGCTTGAGGACTCAGAGCGCGATCATTGTGAGTGTCTCAAATAAGAAGCTCAGTTTGCTTATGTTCATCTTCCCGAGTGATGAGGGACAAGCGTTTGTGTCTCGCGATTCGGGTCCCGCTGCTTCCGAGGCACAGCGAAGCCTCAGATCGTGGGACTTGCGGGGTTAAGATGCTATCTTGGGTTATCGATGCCGCGTATAGAACCTGAGTCGAGCAGCACCTGAGGGAATGTGTGCACACACACGTTCAGAGTTACATATTCATTATAATGAGTCACTATGTCTAGGCTCTGCTCACATTTGTTTCTATTCCCGAGGGAGGCGGGATGAAGCGTTTGTGTTTCGCGACTCATCACAATTTATCCCAGCTCAAGGTGATCACTTTGATCTGCTGGATCCGCACAAACAGATAATCTAAACTGATTGTCAGATGCTGCAGATACTATTGGGTTGTTATGACGATGAAGTTTGAGCACGGAATTGTTTCAGCCTGATCCTGCGAGATTGTGGGCGGAGCTATATTCAGCTTGGCCGTGCCTCTCTAATATTCATGTTATTGTGTATGGAGAGCCTCGCTGGGTGTGAATATATTATAATACTCTTTGGAGAAATGATTGCAAGCTTTCTTTCCCAGGATGTTTCAGCACCTAGAGTGGTTATGGGGAATGTTCCTTTCTTACTTTGATCTGGAATATGGCGGTCTGAGGGCAGTCATGTTCTAGCCTGGCTTGGGTTCCCCTTGGCACAAGCTCTCTCAAGTTAGTGCTGAAGTCTCTGTCCTGTCTTTAGCCTTATCTGAGGGAACTGCTATTCGAGGATAGCTGTGTCCTGCCCTCTAGTGTTTCTGGCTATGGCTTACATCAGGCTTTGATCTTGGACTGATGATGTTTGTGTTCACTCTTAGCGAATTATATAGTGATGACTTGGATCTCCCTCTTGTGAGCCCCTGGTCAATTACATGGTGCTTTGCGAGCCTACCATGGGACTGATATGTATTGGGGGCCTCCTTAGTATAGTATAGGTGGGTTATATTACAGCCATTGTTATGGCAGGACAGGCTTACTTGAATACAGCTATCTAAGCCTAGCTGTGTCTTACTGGGAGTTGCAGTGAGCCCTCTTCTGGAGTGATCCCCTATCCTAGAGCCTAGCTATCTGAGGATAGCTATGTGATAGCTCTGTGATTGCTTCCCTGCCTAGTGTTTTAAGTAGCGGTCTCTTGAGCCCTTTATAGACAGGCTAACTTCTTTTGCTAGGGTTATTAGTAAATAATAGCCCACTCTCTGTAGTGTGGGTAGTCTCTGTCAGTCTCCCTTATGGTACCCCCATCCTAGGTACCTAGCTATCTGAGGGTAATTATGTGCTAGCTCAGTGATTGCTCCCCTGCTTAAGGTTTTAAGTAGTGGTCTCCCTGAGCCCTTGCCTAGGCAGTGCTATCTCCCTTGCTAGAGTTGTAAGTAGATAGCCCACTCTCTGTAGTCTGGGCAGCTTTGCAGGAAGATTTTGCCTGGCTATCCTCGACCAAGTGGACAGGCATGCGCCTCAGGAATAAAGTTTTCTCACACTCTACTGGTTTGGTTTGCACATCTCATGAGCATGCCTTCTATTGGATTGCAGCCTGGAGAGCTGAATTACAGTCTTGCACTACAGTGCCACACTTGTCATATCTAGTTATTGCAGGACCTTACATTAGATAACATGAGAATGACAAAAATATTTGTAGACAATTTATTGTTGTTGTTGTTCGCAATGTTGAATTATCGTTTCAGCCCGGTCTGTATGTGAAACTTCAAAAATGCGAAAAAAAATCAAATAATATCCCTTTTTTTGTACATTGTTGCAATGCAAATGTACCCTAAATCATGCAAGGTGATTTACTAAGGTTTGTGGTAGTCAGTTTACTGATATTTATGCCATTATTTAACACCCCAATAAGCATGTCTTAACCAATTTTGTGCCTGAATTGCTAGTAGGTTAGACACCCCAATTGCTCTGCTTGTTTGTGATCCTTCACTAATTTGCGCTGCTCTTTGTAAACTGCACTGTGTTCTTTAATTAGCAAATTTTCAGTAGATCAACTTTCCACTCCCATAGGTAATTGTGATCTCACACTAATTTGCCCTTTTTTAGTGAATCTGGCCCCTTGGATTTTGTAATTCACTCACCACACAAGTTGTAAAACTGAAAAGCAAAATTCCATGTGATATGATGTATATATCTTTGCAGAGAGGGTCAGCATTCTCCTGAGGACTGGCACAGGATTTATGGGAAATGCTCAGGAAATGAAGTGTACAGCATTGTTCTGAAAGAAAGCATCTTCTTTTCTGAGTATGAGGGAAAGAGCTTCCCGTATGCATCCTTTAATGCATATAATAAGTGAGTATGTTGGAAAAGCATATTTGAGAAATGCATTAAATCTTACAGTACAGTAGAAATTACATTTGATTCCTCAAAAATGGCTACTTCTTACTTGTGTAAATATCTCTATCATTTTTGTAGGTATGGCATCTGTCTCATTGGAGTCTGTCCTGACGACACTAAGAATATAATGTTGAACCCTGGTCCTCAGCACATCATGAAATCTTTGGATGTGTGCTTCTACATCAGTCTCACCAAAGAGGAGAACACCAGCTTTAAGGCCAAGAAAGAAAACAACACTCAACCTCCTACCAGCAGCACTATTACTAGCATGGGTCAGACAAATTAACATTATAATAATTAAAAGAAAGATAATGTACATATCACAGAAATACCATTCACATGTTTGGGGTTGGTAATATTTGTAATGTTTTTGAAAGTCTTTTATGTTCAGCAAGGCTCTATTTATTTGATAAAACATACAGGAAATATTGTGAAATATTATCACAATTAAAATAAATTCTTTCTATTTTAATATATTTTAAAATGTAATTTATTCTTTTGATGCAAAGCTGAATTTTCAGCATCATTACTCCAGTCTTCACTGTCACATAATCCTTCAGAAATCATTCTAATATGCTGTAACAAAAATCAAGAAACATTTCTTATTATCACTGTTGAAAACTGTTGCACTGCTTAATATTATTTTTGAAACAGCCATATATTTTTCACGATATCTTCATAAATCAAAAGTTCAAAAGACTAGCCTTTCCTGCCACTTTTGATTTAATTTTTCCTTGATTAATAAATGTATTATTTCTTAAACATTACAATTCTCTTCTTTTTTATGTTTTAAATTTTTTTCTTCTCCTGTAGAACAAAATTTTGAAGAATATCCTGCCCACTCTTTTCCATATAATGTAAGTGAGTGGGTGTGTCGACTTACAAAATGACAAAAAGCACCATAATCTTCCCCTCAGCCTTGGTGAGCATAAGAGACTTCTTTCAAAACTATTCCCATTTCTGAAATGAACGGGAAATGTCACACATAGGGCTCTATCATACACCCGGCGCAAGGCCAAGTGCAAGTGTTTTTGCTAGTTTCAGCCCGATGCAGTTCTCTTTTTCCCATCCTGCAACACGTTGTTTAAATAGCAAATGCATTTGTGCATTCATGGGCATGCTGGTCTAAAAAAGAGGTGTGTTCAGGCGCATTGTTGGCACTTTGCTATTTTGAGGAACTGAAAATACTGTAGACTGTGCCATAGACCAACCCAAACCTGGTCTAGAAGTCTAAAGTCAATACTGCAATATATATATATATATATATATATATATATATATATATATATATATATATATATATATATATATATATATATATATATATATTTGTGTTATTTAAAGAGCACTTTAGTAGAAAATGTGCCTCTGGGCAGGTCCATAACACAGCGTTCACTTTGCTTATTACGCAGCAGCACACTAATATTTGTTAATATGAAACAATAAAAGATTAAAGAGTAAAATATTATTGCTGTGCAGGTTACATGAATATAAATATGACTTTATGTTATAATGGATAGCCATTGCATGTATCAGAATTAGGCTACCTATTTGCTTGTGCACGAACAGCTCCGTTTCCTCTCTGGAGACGCATTCTGTCTTTGCGCTTTCCAATTTCGCATGAGCGCAACTGCCTGATTGGTTTATTGCACGTTATGCCCAAAACACACCCATTACTCATTAAGAGAATAGGGACAACCCGTTTAGACCATGCGCCGGGTGCACCGACCATTTTCCTGTAGTTAAGCTAGCAAAAATGGATTAGATTATGCTAAGATTGTTCAAATAGGGCCCAAACTATGCAAATTGTGTACATCCAAACATTTTAAATGTCTGTGCTATTACTATTTTGAGAGTTTCAGAAGAGGAGAAGTAATTCATTGTGTAACAACTTAAATTTCAGACCTTTGGTGCACTTTAAATTCTTTCAAAAACATTCAAAAGAAAAAGTGGTGTTGTTTCTATATTTTGGTCTAAAGGTTTTGTTTGTATTTCCTAAAGGTACCATGGCTATAGACATGCAGGAAATAAGCATGCAGTCCAGTTTAGGTCCATCACTCTCAATTGAAACTAATATATCTGAGAAGAGAAAACCAAACATGGTTCCTGTTCTGGAATTGCCTGATTCACCTTCCTTTGAGACTGCCAACCTGATAATCAATGAGTCAAAGAACCCATGTCAGCCCTGCACTAGAAATGAAGGCAACAATGGGTAATTATTTATTTTACCGGAGAGAGAAAATAATCTGTTTGTTTGATTAAATGTCAACAAAGAAACACTGAGTAATGTCAAGACGGCTGCTATGGGAATGAGATCTCCTAAAATTTTTTGCAGTTACATTAAGGGATATCCTCCAGATTTACCCTACATCGGAAGCTCGCCGATACTTTGCCATTTACGGAAAGAGAAAGCACCCAAATGTTGTATGCAGCTAGAAAAGGTATTACAAACAGTGTCTTGATTGCATTGGGGGGGGGGGCAATCTAAATTTACAACAATAATTGTACTAAATTACAAGTAAAAAGTAAAAGTTTAAGTACATGTGATTAAAAGCAACAGTAAAAACATTTACAGAAGATTTCCATTTCAAATAAATGGTGTTCTTGTCAACTTCTAAAAATGTGTCAAAGTTTCCACAAAAATATTAAGCAGCACAGCTGTTTTTAACATTGATAATAATAAGAAATCTTTCTTGAGCATCAAATCAACATTTTACAATGATTTCTGAACAATAATGCATCATAGAAGCATCATACATACAGTTTTGCATACAGTAATTGACAAAACATTTGGAAACGTTATAATTTTTGCTTGCCAAGGCTGCATTTATGTGCTCCAAAAAGAAAACGTATTACAATTGAAAATAACTATTTTCTATTGCAATACATTTTAAAAGGTAAATTTATTTCTGGGAGGCTAAGCTAAATTTGAGTACATTATTTTATTTTTTTACATTGTAATAATATTTCACCATTTTAGTGTATGTTTCACCAAAAACTGTATGTTTTATGAATATGCTTTAAATATTCACTGTAGGCTCCTGAGAATCACTGGTTTTATGTTCAATTGTAATATTTTGTTATTATTTATAAGTAGGAAAAGCTGTGAAATACAATTAATCAAGGATAACACAACACAAAGTTAAAAAAAAAGTTGTTTCCATTGTGGTTCTTGATGATAATATTGCATTGCTTTATTGTCATGTCAGTTTTTGTCCAAGACCTGCAACCACAAAGACAATGAAGATGTCAAAGCATACAGTTTGAAGAATAAACTCATCATTGTGTCTGCTGAGGCCACAGAAAATGGCCTGTACAACTTCATCCTCCCATTACGAGCCTCTTACAGATCGGAGAACGAACTGTGTCCCATCGTGCTGCTCTTGGAAAAGGAGTAAACATCCTAATTTTACACATCACTCTCCTTCACCTCGTTCATTGAGCTTTACTTTAGTTGCCAATATCTTGTAGTCTTGTAGTTATAGTTAAATTGCCCCTGATGTCTACATAATATTTCATTTCTTTCTTTTAGGCCAAAGGCAGAGTTTCTTGAGACTGTCTGTTGGTTCCCAATGATATATTACTTGCATGGATCAATCGACAGGTAAGAGTCATAATAATGAAACATGAAACATTATTGTGTTTGTTTGTATCCGGTCCTCAAATAATCAATTTAAAATTTGTCGTCCAGAAGCAGATAAGTCTGCTGTTGTACACTGAGAGTCACCTTCTTGAGATAACAAAGACATTGTATTAGCTCACTTGCTTACAGAAAAATGCAGAAACCCAGAAAAACAAATGAATATTTATGAATTCAGAAAACCTGGGTTATTGTCATTCTGAACCCCCTTTTAACCACAGGTGTAGTTAAGAAATGGGCTTAGCACTGCTGTTTACCCAGGGTTATGACAACCTGCTCTGGAGCAATTGTAGCACTGCTTATGTGGTGCCAAATGTGTACAGTGTTTTACAGTGTAAAACAATGTCATGTTAGAAGGTTATGGCTAGATGCTTAATAACAGATTCCAACTCACATGCCTCGTATTCATGTGCTTTGGACAGTCACAGAAACACTTTGCATTCAGTGAAAAACAGTGGCAGAAAATGCATCATTTGGAGGGAAGAAAAGACTGTTTAATAGCTTCATAGACCAAACAATTAAATCCAGAAAAACTAGTAGTATAGTCAGCAATATATAAGATGCTAGAACATCATGTAAACAGACACATTAAGTTAATCTGATCAATGATACTGACAATATGAAGGTTTTGTTGAATTACACTTGGGGGAAACTGAATACTGAAGCCCGATTTGTTAACATTTGCACAGCTGCACAAACCAAAACAGATGGTACTGACTGACTATATAAATCCCCACTGAATACCATTCAGTCATATTCTTTCAAATGAGAAGTAACAACGTCATTAGTAACCAGAGAGTCTCCTTTTGAAATGGTCTCTTGCTCTTACGCACCGGGAGCAATATACCATAGCACCATGCTAGAAGTGCAGAATGGAAGCTGTCCTGCAATCCCACCCCTTGGGTGCTGCAGTGAGGGCCCTAAGAAACATGGACAAACCTGTGAGACCACTCACTAGGGGTACAAGACAATTATGTGGATGAGATCCATGCCTGAAAGGCAGGGATGTCTAGATCATAAATCCTAGCAAAGGTAGATGGTTATGACCAGCCAGGCCTGGCAAATATCCCCAATGGAAGCTCCACTGGACCAAGCCCAGGAGGAGCCAATCCCCCTAGTGAAGTGAGCCCTCACTGAAATGGGGGCACTCAGAGCCCCTCTGAGGCATAAGTCAGGGCTACTGCATGAACTATCCAGTAGGATAATCTTTGTTTTGTAAATGGGGGCCCTTTAGAGTGGCCTCCGAAGCACACAAAGAGCTCTTCTGACTGCTGGTATTGGCAACCAGGCCAATTAGCGATTCAGGAGACTGAAATCTATGGCTGTGTTCCAGTTCACTTTTAGACACGCACTCGCAAACTTCCCTAATCAATTACCCTTAGGGGGAATCCCCACTGTCATTTCATCAAGTGGACAAGGTAAGTTTATATGGACATACCCTCGACCCCTTGATTTTGACCGAGAGAGCAAGTCTGCTTAACATGCACACTTCAGCCTGCTCTGTAGACCACAATGCAACTCAACTATAACCTCATCGCAGATCACATTTAATTTATCACCACCCTAATCAACTCTATAATATATACAATTGTTTTTTACATTTATAACAGCCCAAGCAAATGGTGCTGGTATCTGATAGGAGCCTCATTCATCCAGCAGTGTCTGGACGGGCTCTTGTTGGGCTGACCACTCCAAGCCAAGTTTTTTAACAGCTTTCATGAAGATGAGCTAGCTGTCCACACTGGGCCGTACACCACCCCTTGGCAGAAGGGAGCTTGGGTCCTCCACAGACCTGGACTAATTATCTGTATTAGAGGCTGCCAGTGATATGTATGAATCATCGACAGCATCCTCTTCAGATCCTCCAATGTGGAGCATGCTCCAGATGAAGAGAGCTGATACTCTTTGGAAAAGAGCACAGGGAATCATCTCGCTGTGGGACATGCGGGCCTTGCGCCAGCATGAGCTCACTCGAGGCTGTCTTCTTAGGCTTCGGACTTCACTGTTTCTTCCTCCAAGGCTCCTGGGAGGAGAGAAACTGGAGAGCATGAGAGGCGGGGTCACCTTCATGGACAAAGGTGATCTGCTAGAGTAAAGAGGCAAGACTCATACTCTCACAATGAGTTAAATCTGTCTCAGTGAACGGTGCCTCAGCGTGCACATGGCCTACACAATGGACACACTCACTGTGTTAGTCTGATTCATGCACGGTGCTCTGCATGTACCACATTTGTGGCGTAGCAATCTGAATCAGACATCACTGAAATTTGATCAATTAGAACTGAAAACGGAAGCTGCAGGGGAGGAACGCTGAAAGGCAGAGCATCTTTCCCCTGCTGGGACTCTTCTACGTGAGTAGCAGGCTTCTTGTTCTTCGTCTTTAGAGTCTAGTGGGGAGATGTTCTTTACAGTGAAGGAGACCAATTCGGATGAAATGGCATTCAGTAACAACTTATATAGGTAGCCAGGCCAGCTTGTTTTGGCAGGCTGAAATGCCAAACGCCAAACATTAACAAACATCATGCTAAAGACGATGAAATCATGCCACCATGGTGTAGGCCTAGTTTTGTATATCCAAACTACAGCTTTTCACTTTTGGTGATTATATCTAGGCTTAAAATTAAATAAAAATTCAATAAAAGAAGAATGATGGACATAATATGTGAGAATCATACATTTTTGTCGAAAATCTATCTGTCTCCTTACAGTCTGGATGATCTGTTGCGTTGTGGTGTCTCATTTGCTGCTAATATGGTGGTTGTGGATAAGGAGAGCACCATGTCCGCCGAGGAAGACTACATGGCTGATGCAAAAACTATTGTTAATGTTCAGACCCTGTTCAGGTCAGAGACTGCTTGAGATTCCTAAAGGGTTATAAGTAGTTAAAATTAGCCATATGTAATGAGGTTGCAGTTTAGTACGTTTAAATTACATTTCTTAATCAAGTACTTTACATGTCAACACTTCAAAAATCATTTTTTTAAGCATGGCAAAACATTATTAAATAATAATTGAAAAATTATGAAGCTTTGAAAACGTTAAATTTGACATTACAAAGTGCACTATTTAGAAGTCAAATAAAATTTCCATTATTATCCACCCTTAAAGTTATTTAAAACCTAGATGAGTTTCTTTCTTCTGTTGCACAAAAAAAAATATAGGCATATTTGTTCTAACTATTTTCTCTTTGTGTTCATCAGAAGAAATTGTTAGGAAACAGTCATGAAACTGTACCCTCTTTAAGCACACTTTAGGTATACTCTTTAGTTTAGGCTTTTTTATTTCATTATAATATTATAGTAACCTTTTTTTCTTTTTTTTAAACATATTCTTATAAGATTTGAAATACACAAGTGCTTATTCAGTTCATTTCAGAAGATCTTAAGTAATTGAAATGAAGCTTTGTTTATAGGTTGTTCTCCAGCCTCAACATCATCACAGAGTTAACCCATCCTGCCAACATGAAATTCATGCAGTTCAGTGTAAAGGATTGTCACACACTGGCCTTCTCCAAACTAGAGAAGGTGAGCAGATATTCATAACATGCTTTCTGTCACTCTCATTTGATTAAACTGTTTGGGCCTTAAACTTCTTTCAATGTTTCTTTGCATGGCTTCATGGAGCAGAAAGAAAGAGAGAAAGGCTCAAACCTGTCCTTCATATTTCGGCTGCCTTTTGCAGCTGGTAGGGTGTTTAGCATTGGGATGTTGGACACACTGCTCTATCAGGTACTAATACAACAAATGCGGTTGCAACTTGGAATTATAAGCAAGAATGGAGATACTAGATTTAAACACTAGATGTCCTTACAAATACATATCACATTACATATCAGTCAACACAGTTGTATTCTATTGTATAATTATTTTCTTGCCTATATAAAATACCATTCAAATGTTCAGGGTCAATAAGTGGAAATAAAATACTTTTAATAAACACGGATGACAGTAACAACTTTTGCATTTTTACGAAAGACTTCTATTTCAAATAAATGCTTTTTTTCTATTCATCAAATAGTCCTGCACATTTGTTTTCAACATTAATAATTATAATTGTTTTCTTTTGAAGCTTTTTGAAGGTGTCAGGGATTTACGAGAGAGGACTCAAATGCAGAATGAGTGATCACAGTTTATTTACAACACTACTGACAGGACAAGATGGTGAGAAGGGGAGTGGACACAGCTCAAACAGAAGGCAGGAAAAAGACTTGTAGACAGGCAGGCTGAGAGAAGGCCGTTGGGTCCAGCCCCGGACTAGAACAAAACTCTACAAACTAATAAATAGGGAATACTCAGTATCACAAAGAATATTAGATGAACTAGCAAACACAGAGAAGATAGAATAACGAACTGAAAAAACAAGAGGGAAAGGGAGAACAATATAAAGCAGCGGAGGACATAAAGAACAGGTGAGAACACTCAGACAAACAAGAACTCAACAAGGACTAGACAAATGCAGGACGAGAGGGGCACATGGGAAACACAAACAAAGACAAAGCCATGTTCTCACAAACAAGGAAATATTGAACAAAACAGGACAGACAAGACAGTCGGGGAGATCCCTGAAAGAAGGATCATGTTGTACTGAAGAGTAATGATGCTGAAAATCCAGCTTTGAACACAGGAATAAATTACATTTTAATCTTTTTTTAAACTACATTAAAAATTTAATAGAAAACACTTTAAACTGTAATAATTTTACAACATTACTGTTTTATTGTATTTTGTTCAAATAAGTGCAACTGTGGTGAGCATAAAAGACTTCTATCAAAAATGTAAAAAAAAAAGAAAAAAAAAGCTTACTAACCCTAAACATTTTAATGGTATGTATGCTCTTGATTTTGGAAATCATAAATGTCCATGCCTTTAAATATGTCCATAATTGTGCTAAAAGTGCTTCTTTTGTTTCAGTGTTTTGTTAAGGATTATATTATAACCATTACCAAACTGCTGCTTGGACTAGAAACAACACCAAAATCTGGTTTCTTATGTTCTGTAAGTATGATGTTTAACATTAGCACAGTCCCCACATCCTCATTTAAATGACTTTTATTAGATATTGATATTTTGGATGTTGCTTTAGTGGTGTAACAGTGTTGTGTATTACATTTCAGATGAGTATCACAGAGGAAGACTTGTGCATTGAGACGTATGGCAGACTGTATGAAATGCTCTCCTCCACTGTAGGAGACATTCCCATCGGCATCTACAGGACCGAGTCTCAGATGCTTGAACCTCCTGAGGTTTCATTACCTTCAATCCAACCACAACATGTGCACTTTTAGTTCAGGAGAAACAGTTACACTGGGAAGGAAGAGGCAGGAGCCAGCTTTACCCTTTAATTAATCATTTGTTTTTACCAATTATGTGAACTCCACAAAACTTGAAAAAAATTGTCACTCAGTATGTGCTAGTTTTGTAACCAAATGGTAGTTATTGTCAAACATTTTTCCCTAATTTGAAATTTAAATGTATAACTATTTACTAATAGTTTATTTTTCTCATTATAACATTGGTAACAAAGTTAAATACTTACATATAATAAAAACTGAAAATGCTATTAGATGTTAATTTTTTTTTTTGGAAGTGTTATATATATATATATTCTTATGATTTCTTCTATAAATCTATAAAAAGAAAATGTAACAGGTCTATTCGAATTAAACATTTTCTGTAGTTAATTAAATAAAAGTTACAGATTAAGTGGTTAAAATTGTGTATTGTTTATATCAGCATGTTGGAAGTATCAAGAACAACAAGGCAAACCTTGTTTTTCTTCTAGACTCCACAATCCCAAATGTCAGACAACGTGTCAGTCTTTGAGGAGGGAAAGGACGCGGAGGAGCAACAGCAGGGTCTTCACTGTGAACAGCCGGATGTCCAGACTCATTCTCTGCGTCGAAGGAGCATGCAGTGGGCATCCAATCTGCTGGGGCCGTGGCACGCAGAGCGCGAAGCAGACAGACTGAGCCAGCAGCGTGGCATCCTGCTCTCATGCTCTGAGAGACAGGAGCTCACTGAGCTGGTCAAGAAACGCATGAAGAACCTGGGGCTCTCCACATGGGGATTCGGTGAGATGCCAGTCAAATTTTACAGTGAAATCATTTCAGATTGAAGAAGGATGTTATTTAAAATGTTTACAAATGATTTTATTTGATTTTAAGAACTCTAGAACTGGGCAGCACAATTAACATTTCCTTAATTAACATTTCCTCAGCCTAACTTTTCAGTTCTCATTGACTTTGGAAGATGGTGAGCCATTCTAAAATGACTGAAACCCTCTGACAGCAGGTTGCCAATTGCAGTCAATAGCCAGAGAATATTTCTAGAATATTGTATCTTTACAATTTCACAAAGTCATTCAAGTTCCCTAAAAAGACTGGTTGTCCATGAAAGACAATTGCACAGAGGACAGGATAATGCAGAGAATCTCAGTGGGCGATCGGTTCAGCACTGCAGCTGGAATTGCTTGCTACTTCAGCGCTGAACAGAGTAAGAATCTGTCTCGATTTACAGTGTTTTGACCTTTAGGGGAAGTCAGAATGCAAGTGAAAGAAGAGTGGACCAAGAGCACACCAGAGCAGTGTGAAAGACTAGTGATGTCCTTCAACCCTTCCTACTCATTTTTGACCGCTGTAACTTGTAATTTTAGTTAATAATTTAAGTTAATTTAGTATATTTCTCTTTGTGCTACAGTCATTGCTGTTCTCTTTTGATCATTGTGTTTTCCACAAAATAAATTATTTTTGTTGAAGTGTTTTGGTTATTTTGTACTACTACTTTTCTACTACTATGGTGTAGCCACAACTAAAATTTCTTCAAATTTAGAATGATGAAGATTACACTATTTCTGACAAAAAAAATCAACTATTCCTAAATGTTTCTCTGATTTTGATCTCCACTATATATATATTTGTTTTTAAATGTATTTGATTTTTATACTTTCTATTTTCAGTTGAGTGTCTCATCATTAGGAAATGGTTTTGGAGTTCTGGAGAACTACACATTGTACTGACTGAAAACCTCTAGAACAGGGGTTCTCAACTTTGGCCCTCGAGGTCCACGCTCCTGCAGAGTTTAGCTCCAACCTTGATTAAACTCACCTGCCTGTAGCTTTCTAGTAATCCTGAACACCTTGATGAGCTTATCATTGTGTATTTGTTTAGGTTTGGAGTCAAAAATCTGGAGAAAAATGGGCCAGAGTTGGGAACCCCAGCTCTAAAAGAAGATTGTAGTTATGTTATTAACATTTGTCTCTCAATCCAGATGAGCCGAATAATAACCAGAGCAGTCACTCATATGCCTTAATCAACCCGTCACCAGATACAAGACTGGAGCTCAATGACATTGTGTGAGTGAAGCTGAATCTATTGCACTTCATAGCGACACAAATTCTAGCAAAATTGTGGATTCTTATTTTCGTACTTATTACTTATTTTAGTAGTTTTGCAATGTAAAAGACACAATTTGTATTATTATTATTATTGTTTTTTAAGTAAAATGATATTAAATTAAAAATGGGTTACAATTTATTTTGATATTCCACTTTAGACATTTTAATAACTATAAATAACTTTGCAATTACATGCAACTAATTATTATTAATTTGCAACTACTAACCCCTCAGAGTAAAAATAATTTGACATATACTTGCAATGTATGTGGTATGTTGGGGACCCATCAAAACAAAGTGTTAGAAGATATAAAGCAGACAGACTACTAATACTCTAATGACTGCTAGTTGACATAATAATGATAATAACATATTAGAATAATATTATAATATATATTATATTTATTCACACATATATTTATTATATTGATAGGTCAAAACATGTGCAATTACAGCATGAGTGTTTTTTTTTATTTTAATGAGAATTTGGAGGAGAAATATGCCTAATAATTGTTATGAAATATAGAAATCTATATATGTCTCTGTATATCTATATCCATAAAACAAATCTTACTGATGAAAAAAAAAATATATATATATATATATATTCTTATGATTTCTTCTATAAATCTAATTTCTATATATTGTTTTTCTGTTTATTATCCATGCTGTTTGCTGTTGGTTTTAGGATGCAGTATGACCAAGACTTGATATTCAGCCTAATGCTTGTACCTTATATATGTGTCTGTAGTTTTACGTACTTTTCAATTGTATTTGTTTCGGTTTCAGGTACATAATCCGGAAAGATCCTGTCTCATTAAAGCTGAACAATTCTGATAACATCAAGAACAGCATGAGGAGCGAATTACAAATAAGAGACAGGAACACAAAGAATACTCTCTGAATGGAGATGACAATCATAACAGCTGTTTATCTTAACTATGACACAAGTAATGCTTGTTCTTCAGCATCAGGTTAAGCTCTGAAAGCCAGTAATGTATTACCTATACACAGCCCAGAGTAATGCACGTAATTTGATTTACCATACTGTATGTGTTGCTGCCAGCTTGCTCCTGTCCCGCCTCATGCTAAGAATGACTCACAGTGAATGATGAACAGAGTTCAAAGGTCACAGACAGTGATCCAGTTAAAGTTATTTGTTTCTGGCTGGAACCCACATTAGGCAGCTGCTGGATTCCTGTCAGACCCAACTGCAGTAATGCATGGATCTGCATTTCTCACATCCCACTACATTTATATACATAGTGCCAGTGTAACCCACCTATAAAGACCACAAAAATATCTACCAATAAAAATATAAAAAACACTGGATAATATAATGAATTACTTAATTAAAATAATCTCAACCCAAAATTAAGATTCTGTCATTATTTGTATGTTTTGTGGTGTTTTTTATCCCATATGCTGTTACTGTTCCATGAACAAAAAAATATAATAATTTTACCCATAAAGTTACAAATTCAGCTGAAAGCTATAAACTTGGGGAATTAATGACAGGAGTGTGTGACGTGTGCAAGACTGGTTTCGATCACACAAGAGAAAGAATCATGTTTTGATTAGAATTAATCAAAACATGAATTCTAAATGAGATGTCATAGTTATGAGATAAAAACTCATATGGAATAAAAGGTCTTAAATGGGAAAAAAAAATTAACAGTTGAAACTGACCTAAACTGGTCTTTTTTTTTTTTGATAAAAATTATAATTAAAAAAAATATAAATAAAAAAATTTGAGGTTTTGGCCATAGTCAAGGCCTTCTTCAGACGCCCAGAACACTGACACATGCATTTTGCACTCTTACAATCAGCAAAAAAAAAAAAAAAAGGAAATAAAGAGGGAGAGAAAAGTCCTAACATGAAAATAAAACTACTACAGCAACAACAATCAAATATATCATACCTTAATTTTTGATTAATTTAATTGAATTCACATTTATTTGTATAGCGTTTTTCACAATAAAAATCATTGCAAAGCAGCTTCACATAAAATTTTAATTTCACATTACATTTAGGAGTACCCTATCAGTAGTAACTATGTCGATGTTATGTCTATATGGCAGATACATACAGAGAAAATCATTCAGTTAGTTAATGACATGTATTCAAACAAAAGGTGAACATTATTAACAGCAATGATTATATGTTGTGATTGTATGTTGATTCAAGGTTGGCTTTCTTCTGAGGTCCTCAGAAGGGTTGGCATCTTCTCTTCTCAAGAGTTCGATCATCTCATTTCTTCATGAGGTCTGGATACAGGCTAAAGCTTGCTAATACCTTGGTATGCCCATCCTGTGGCCGAAAAATAGAAACAAATTAGAGAAAAATTAGCGTAGCTGCTGTTCAAACCAAGTAAAAATTATAATGTTTTCAAACCAAGCAAAGAATGTGCATTTGATCAGATATAACTGAAGTATAAGATTATGAGATACATTATGTGAATGCTTGGCTAAAGAGACGTGTCTTTAATCTAAATTTAAACAGAGAGAGTGTGTCTGAACCCCGAACATTATCAGGAAGGCTATTCCTGATCTTGGCTGCCAAATGTGAAAAAGCTCTACCTTCTTTAGTGGACTTTTCTATCCTAGGAACTACCAAAAGTCCAGAATTTTCCAACCTTAGGGAACGTGGTGGATTGTGCGTGATAGAAGAGGTACTAGTTAGGTACGCAGGAGCTAAACTATTAAGGGCCTTAACGTAAGTAAATTTTATAACTAATACAGAATTTAATAGGTAGCGAGTGCAGAGACTGTAAAATTGGGATAATATGATCATATTTTCTTGACCTGGTAAGGACTCTAGCCACTGCATTTTGGACTACCTGTAGCTTGTTTATTGAAGATGCAGGACAACCACCTAGAAGAGCATTACAATAGTCCAGTCTAGAGTTCATAAATGCATGAACTAGCTTCTCTGCAACAGAAACGGGTAACGTTCTATAGCTTGCCGATGTTTCTAAGATGGAAGAATGCTGTTTTTGTAGCGTGAAATATGCTGTCTAAAATAATACTTAAGTTTTTGACTGTAGAGGAAGTAACAGTACATCCATCTAGAGGCAATTGTATTGGTTTTGGTACAATAAGTAATATCTCTGTCTTATCCAAATTTAATAAGATAAAATAATTGGCCATTCAATATTTTACATCTTTAACATGCTATGTTAATTTACATAATTTAGAAATTTCATCTGGTCTTGTTGAAGTATCATCAGCATAACAATGGAAACTAATCCCGTGTTTTCTAAAAAATATATTACCAACGGGCAACATATCTATTCGAAAATAGCAGAGGGCCTAAGACCGATCCTTGTGGCACTTCATATTTTACCAGTGTTAGTTGAGATGATTCCCCATTTAAATAAAGTGATAACAGTCAGATAGGTAGGAGTAAGACCTTTAGGATACAATGTATCTAAAGTAAAAATCCAAAAGGTTTCCCTGGATCTATGAACATCAATGCCCCCTCCCCAACTGTTCAATGCCAAAATAATAAAAAAATAAACTTTCAAAAGGTGGAAGCTTGGAAGCATAATTGCCACTGGGGCACCCATAGCTGTCCTACATCAATGTAAGAAAACAAAATCATAAAATAACTCTTGGTAAGGACAAGTTTCATCAGGGTAGATAAGCAACAAGATGGAAGGTCATGCAATGTTAAATGCCAACAACAGGTGGGATGATGGTATACAAAGACTACAAATAAACCTTGACTCAAACAAAAGACTTATCCAGGAGTCTCAGGAAATCTCCAGTGTCCTTTAAAAAGGATGATTACAACTTAAGTGTTACAACTAAAGGTTCAAGATGATAATACACATACTGAGACAGCTTTTCTGTACCACTCCCAATTCCTGAAACTATAGATCTTCCAAACTTCTGTGAATTTTAGGTAACATATCAAAAAGTGCAACCCATGGATGTTGAACATATATAAGAAAGCTAAAGTCATCTTATCAATGACATTGCTGCTCACTGCATCTTCTGATGACTCTTTTATCTGTCTGTTAAAGATATCAGTTTGATCAGAGGGTCTTGGTCTGAGCTGTTGATGCGACATATCTCATCACAGTTGCTGCTTATGTGTCCTGCAATAAAAATAGAGGCCAATCCTTGAGGCATATATTCGGCCACAGTTGTTGCACATAGATATTGTCAGGTTTGGGGGGTTTAACTTTCAGCGTCTTTGTTTGTCTACTGATGCAGTAATCCATTTGGACTCAAAATAATTTATAGCAGCATACCACTGTGCTCGCCATAAGGTCTTGTTTGTTACCTCTGTGTAGATGGGTATAGAATACATCATCCTACAATTGTCTCTTGCACTCTGCTTCATATTTCTCTGTGCCCATGATTACCATCACTTCACCTGCCTGCTTGAGCAGGAATCTGATTGCACAGACTTTAATGCCTTCCCCTCATCTGGGCTCAGATTCAATTTTCTTTTTCTCTCACGCCACAATTTGGCTTTATCTTTAACCAAACAGCAAAATGTCTCCACTAAGTGTTCCTGTAGCTCAAGTGGTAATGCATTGTGTTATCAAGCACAAGGTTGGGGGTTCGATTCTCCGGGAACACATGATAGGTAAAGATTGATAGCCTGAATGCACTGTAAGTTGCTTTGGATAAAAGCGTCTGCTAAATGCATAAATTTAATTACATTTTTAATTTAAGTGATTTCTATGTTTAAATGAAGAAAATCTGCTCTTAGGTTTGAAAGTAACAATCTGAGATGAAGCCCCTCTTGTAACTATTTGAGAAAAAGTCTGTCTTATTTGTCAAAAAAAGAAGAAAAAAAAATGGCGATCCATAATGATATAAAAAGTCATTAATTTTAGCTGTTGGTACAAATGAAAGGCCATGATTTAATATATTTCACTGGGAAGTTATTATTATTATTATAAAAAAAAATGTTTTTGAAAGTTTAACCACTCTGCTGTAGTAGCAGTGTGGATCTCTTCTTACCTCTTTTAATCCTTTTTTTTGTTGTTGTATTTTTTTGGCTCGATTCTCATTGACTATTGGATTACTGTGTTGGGGATTTGCTAAAAAAAAGAAGCCTCTTCACTCTTGCTTGTTCCACAGGTTTTATGTTAAAGCTGATATTCCCTGTGGCATCCTGATATTGAAGAACTTAAAGAGAGTGAATAAGATGTACTCACGCTGATAGATTACATTTCCCTCTTAGTTTGGGGCAGGACCAGGTGATGTATCTATTTTGACTTTCCACATATGCACATACCCCACAGAATAGTCATGCAAATCTTTATAAAATTTAATGCTGTTTCAATTCTGTTCAAATCAGTTTCAAGAACGGTTTCCCTCTTCTGTAAAAAAAAAAGAAAAAAAAAAAAAAAGGAATCATTGCTGCCATAAATATAAAAGAACATCTTTCCAAGATGTCAGTCCAAGCCTTTTAAAAATCACCATTGTCTTACCAAGAAGATATTCGGATAACGTTATGCCATGTAAATAATTCTTATCTTAATTTGACTTGGAAGTTTTCCACTCATCCCACAGTGGAGAAAATAGTTATTGTCCATCATAAGAGATTCCTGAAAAAATTGTAATTTCAAAATTGTTGAAACCCAAACAAATAGGTATAGTCTAAATTGAAGCCATGATTGAAAGTCCAAAGTCCAAAGTTAATCCAAGATAAAAAGCCACAATTATGACAAAAGTGGAAAACAATTTCCATCATTAAAGAAAAATATATTTGAATGAATTATAATTCTGACACAAGTCAAAAGTCTGTTATGGCAAGTTGAAATTGACAAAAAATCTAAGCTGACATAATAAATGACAGATTTATTAGGGAAAATTATTTTTAATGTTTTATCTCAGTATCTGTTTTCATCTTCATAAGGTTTGATTTGTGTGATTTACAAAACAATTTTTAAATGGGTGCTTCTGTAGAATACTACAGTTTTTGTATGGTTTGTTGATGGTTTTAGATGGTTTTAACAGTGCCATTTTAAAGCCAACAAACAGACAAAATATACCCTCTCAATGCACCAGCAAACACAAGATGCACAATATTCATAAAAATATTTAGAGCTGTTTAAAGTCGTTCTGTTAAAAAAAAAAAAAAAAAAAAAAAAAAATTTATAACAGCATGCTTGATAATGCACCTGCTAGCAGCTGAACCAGCCAAACCTGTTGATCAGAAGGGGGTTTCCATATCTGGCCATTGGTACAGTACAGTAATACCACATATTTGCAAAACTCGATCAACGCAAAGCACGTGGGGACAGTGGATGTTATTACTGATTACACTGGTTCTGTTTCTTCTTTTTTTTCCAAGTCATGGCACGCCACTCACGTCCAAACAGACACGATGTAGAGATACGATCACATATAGTGTAGGCCTACCATTGCTCTGCAATGCTTTGCAGGCAAAACAATAAAAATCATTGTAATCTGACGTCTCAGGTGAGGGCGAGGGCACGTGAGTTCCCCATGTAGATTTCTCTCATTTTCAAGTCAGTAACTTCAGTACCGTGTTGACCACCAGAAAGCGGTTTAATTTAAAAGCGATGTCTGTGCGAGTTGTGCTTTACTATGCTTTACTACTAACAGAGACCATAGACTTTTTGTGAAATTCCCTAATGTTACTGCACAAACTTAAAGTTGTCACAGGCTCTTCTGAAACAAAGAGGAAAAATATGCATCGCTTGTTTATACTTTTTTAATATTATTTTTAAAATAATAATCCACATTCAACTGAAAAGTTGAAAAACAGACATTATTTTTCAAATGCATAGGCCTATACAAAAACCGATGTGCAAATGGCTTCACCACATCGCGTCTGCACTGTAAGCGAGATGTACGCGGGATGTTACTTGCGCAATCGAGGCACTAACAAACACGTTACCCTGGACCACAAATTGAGGCTTATACATAACCTGAAAGCTGGAAATTTACAATTTATCAAATATCTTCATGGAACTTAGAATGACTTCTAAGGGATTGAGGTGTTTTGTTGTTGGATGTAATAATGAACATAGCAGTCGTCATTTACTCCCAACATCTGAGCCGCTGAAGACGCAGTGGATTGCACCCGATCTACCTAAATGTGTTTATGTTCACGTGAATCATTCATGATCCAGCTTCACCTATAGAGGAAGTGAGTATAATAATTTTTAATGAATATTTTCAAATCACCTTTCCTAATAATGTGCTAATTAGCAAGTTTCACAATGAATCCAGCTAAAGTAAACGGTCTCTGGGAAGAAAGGGGCGGGGTCAGCAGAGCTAATTAACATTTAAAGAAACTGCTGCTTAATAAGAGATTATATGTTCAGTTTGTTTTTCAGCAAACCCTACAGTATGACTTAAGAAAACGTCTCAGGTTACGAATGTAACCATGGTTCCCTGAGAGGGAACGAGACACTGCGTCCTCTGAGGGGACACTATGGGGAACACCTCGTCGTGAGCCGTGTCTGGAGCATACTT
The DNA here is from genome assembly GCF_963082965.1 of Carassius carassius. NCBI lineage: Eukaryota > Metazoa > Chordata > Actinopteri > Cypriniformes > Cyprinidae > Carassius > Carassius carassius. The sequence goes on from NC_081774.1 coordinate 29,893,123, forward strand.
TGAAAAACGCCAACGTGTTGGCCGGCGACAGCCTCTGACATTACTACCAGCGCGACTATAAATACGCGCCCGCAGGACCCGTCACTTATCTTCTTCTTGAAGCATGGCAGGGAGCTAGAGGACGCAGTGTCTCGTTCCCTCTCAGGGAACCAATGTTATATTCGTAACCTGAGACGTTCCCTGTCAAGAGAACTTCGAACTGCGTCCTCTGAGGGGACACTATGGGGAACAGTATACCCACCCTCCATGCTGAGGGGAGTGCAGACCAGAATCATGGCAAACACTAAGTACCAACTCTACCATTTCACCAGGAGTCGCCCCTGGGACGGTTCGACGGCTGTCCGTGACATTATCCCTTATTGCCAAAGGCCTAAGCTACATACCCAACTTACCTGTAGGGCCTCGGCCGGGGGTAGAGCTGAAGGCTTGGAATCACGAAAGATTCCTTTAAAGGGATACGGCTAAGAACCTAGCACTGTCTATTACCAAGTCTTGCCTGTCACAAAGGAGGGGCTCTCGTGGCACTCTGATAGAGCAGCTCGTAGATGGAATGGCCCGGGAGCAGAGCAATTGGAGGACGGAACGTACAGATGAAGCCTCGGCCATGCCTGTACCATGGCGTCCAGCCCCCAATGGAGCTGGATGAGTCAGAGGAAGCCAGAGGGGATAGTGCAATGCTATCTCGAGCCGCAAAACTGATCCACCCAAGTCTGGCCAACCTCTCCAACTCTGCTTCAACACCTTGGTGCGAAGGCGCCATTCCCTGAGCCTCAGCCCCTGCCTCAGCAGGATGTCTGCTCTCACAGTGCGTCTCAAAACAGTATGTAGTACTGGAGCGCTCTGAAAGAACCGAGAATCAGTCTCCCATGAGAGGAGGACTCCGAGCTCTGAGCAGCATGCTCATAGGTGACCCTTTTTGAAAAGGGGAGCGCTGCTAAACTACCACGAGAATTGCCCACATTGCTCCCGATGTTGAGGGGTGACGCTTGAGGTGTATAACAAATATACACTGGTTGAATGAAGCCCAAGGAACCCCGGGGCTAATCATCTTAAGAAAGAGAACGAAGCGGAGTGCGTAACCCTTACCGTACAGGATTTCAGAAAGTGCGCAGAGTCTTGCGTGCACACTTACCACTTACGTGAATTTCAGACAATGCGCAAAGCGTTAACGTGCACACTGACCACCATGTGGTTTTGAGAAAGTACACAGGCTTAGCGTGTGTACTGAAAGGTTACCTGACAACCACAGTATGTGGGAGCTCACATTCAGAGAGACCTGTGAAGCCTACTACCTGATAACCACAATATGTGGGAGTTCACCTACAGAGAGGCCTACTACCTGTTACCAGATAACCACCTCAAGTGGAAACTGAAAGTAATATGGAACTCGACTCCAGGGAGGCCTGGTGAGGCCTACTACCTGACAGCCACAGTTTGTGGTAGCTCGCCTTCAGAGAGACCTGGTGAAGCCTACTATCTGAAAAACACAATATGCTCTTTAGTGGAAATGCACAGTATGTGGGAGCTAAATCTCCAGGGAGCATCACCTGAGGCAGAACATACAGAGGACTCCGTAACTACCACCTCCCCAGATGCGCCAAGCGGCCCCTCAGGGTGACCTGGCCGGACATCCATGAAATTCCCTGCAGTGCTGTGCCAATTCTGATGATCAGCCAGGCTCCTCGGGAGGGGGTGTGGGATGGACAGAGCGCTTGCTTCCTATGCGCGGGTCTCACTCCACGGTGGGTGTCGCGCCCCAGGGGGGCGGAACTTGGCCACCTAGCTTTTTCCAGAGCACTGTAAAGGAAACTCTGTTAGAGTTTGTCAGTAGACATATAACCACCAGCAACATAACATCCATAAGCAGGTAAAGCAAGGGTTACGTACTCACCCACCCTCCTGTACTGGAGTCTCGCTTGCGGGGCACCCCCTTCTGGTCCGGACCGTCAGTAAGGCGGTTACTATGAACATAGAACCAACCAAAACATCATAGGTCCAGGAAAGGAGACTGTTATGTGAGAAACTTTCCACCTAACCTCGATCAGGTGGAGAGCTGGTGGCTACAGGGGAATTAGGCAGGGGAGGATAAAAACAGAAGTTAAAACAGAGGTTAAAAACATCTGGAGCTACTAGGTTTTTCTATCGCTCTGATCCGGGCGAGGACGCTGCCTCGTCTGAATCACATCCCTCAGACCCTGCTTACCTCTCCATGACCCGAGGTTCCTCTTGCCCCTGCCCTTAGGCGGGGGAGGAGCTCGAGCCGCGACACTAGCCTTCAGCGCCCGTCTACGATCCTCAGATCGAGATGGGCCAGGACCCCTTTGTTGTTCGGGCTCGGACCTAGACCTTCGTGGAATGAAGGATTTAAAGGCAGCTGAGCGCGCCCTTGCCTCCCTGAACTTTTCGACCACCATCTCAACGGAGGTACAGAAAAGACCGGAGCATCGAGAAGAAACCCCCTTTCTTCCCTCCCGATGTCTGCCAGGTTCACCCACAGATGTCTCTACGTTACCACCATGGCTGCCATAGACCTTCCCATGGCGGAGGCGGCCTGCTTGGTAGCCCGGAGAGAGAGGTCTGTGGTGCGGCGCAGCTCGGCTACCTAGTCAGGTGAAAGGCCCTCGCCTGTATCCAGGTCCTTCAGCAGGTCAGCCTGGTAAGCCTGAAGCACTGCCATCGTGTGCAACGAAGCCACAGCCTGGCCTGCTGCCGCGTATGATTTGCCATTTAAGCGGGATGTATCCTGGAGGGGCTTAGATGGCAAAGAGGGAGATTTAAGAGAGGACGTTTCCCCCACAGAGAGATATCTAGCCAGCGCCTCTTCTACAGGGGGCATCTTCTCATAGCCGTTTTCCTTTATGCCCTCGATATTAGCATAACTCGTATGTTAAAACCGATGGGTGCGAGAGGAAAACGGCCTCTTCCATTCCTTTTCGACTTCTGCATGCAAGTCAGGCAAGAATGGAAGGCTCACCTGGGCTGGGGGGCTATGGTCAGACAAATAATGCTCATCGAGGCGACCTCGTGATGTTACCTTTCTGCCACGCTTCCATGGCAAGTCTAATTTTGCCGTGGCGCGATCCATAACCTCTAACAGCTCCTCATACGCAGGGCAGGAGGATTGAGAATGCTCAGCCTCAGCTTCTTCGCCACTCTCAGACAACTCCTGCTCTTTCTGGGTAGAACCCAGCAGAGAACTAACTTCAGTGTCAGAATGGGTTAATGACAACGCATCTTCCTCCCGAAGTTTACTCTCGTTTGCGGCCAGAGAGTGTGAAAGGAAAAGTCCCTCTCTACACTCCTCAGCGATGCGTCATCACCAATGCAGAACTTCACATCTTTAAGCTGTCCCTTAACTATTGAGATGCTTCGTGACTTGTTCGGTTTGATTTTCATCCGAGCCCACTTGATGTTCTCCTGCAGTTTTCCAAGTAGCCGCCTGGTGCATGCTGCAGTAGTGGTCAAGGTGGTCATGTCATCCATGTATGCTCGGATAGGTGGAAGGCGGATCCCGTTCTTAGTTCGCTCACCCCCCACCACCCATCTTGAGGCCCTGATGATGACCTCCATGGCCATTGTGAAGGCCAGACCAAGATCAAAGGGCACAGACCGAGTGTGAAGTGGCCCAAAGCTGTTGAAAAGAGAGAGTGGGAAATAGTCAACAACGACCTGACAAAAATCCTGGAGCAACAAGTGGGCACAGCGGAAAAAAAGCTGGAAAGGATGAGTGACATAATCTACCACTATGGAGAAGAGCGCTTTGGAGTAAACACAAGGAGAAGTGACAAAGCAATACCAGTACCAGCCAGATCCAGGAGGCAGCAAGAGATCGATATGCTGGTCAGAGAGAGAAGGCAGCTGAGAAAGCAGTGGAAAAAGGCCTCTGATGCAGAGAGAGAGGGTCTCATGCTACTCCAGGGGGACATTAAGTGTCGGTTGGCAACCTTGCGAAGAGCAGAGAACCTAAGGAAACTTTGCAAGAAGAAGGAACACACAAGAACAAGGTTCTATAAAAATCCCTTCAAGTTCGTTAAAGATCTCTTCGCTAAGGAAAAAGCGGAATCCTGAAAATTCCAAAGCAGGAACTGGAAGAACATCTAGAAAAGGTCAACTATGACCCAAAAAGGCACGAACAAATGGTTATCCCACATGACATCCCACCTATTCAACCTCCCGAATTCAATCTGGAGACTGGCCCTCCAAAATGGAAGGAAGTAGAGAGTACAGTACGGCGTGTAAGATCAGAATCAGCCCCTGGGCCGAATGGAGTACCATATAAGCTCTACAAGAACGCATCTGAAGTTCTACGCTATCTTTGGAGGCTCATGAGGATAGTGTGGAAGAAGGGAATAATACCTAAGGTGTGGTGAAGGGCTGGAGGAGTGCTAATTCCCAAGGAGAAGGATGCGGCAAACATCAGTCAATTTCGGCAAATCTGCCATCTCAACGTTGAGGGAAAAATCTTTTTCAGTGTGATAGCACGGCGGTTGTCCACCTACCTGGAGAAGAACAAGTACATTGACACATCCGTACAGAAGGCCGGCATTCCTGGGTTCTCTGGTTGCTTGGAGCATAACAGCATGATCTGGCACCAGATCCAAGCGGCGAAGAAAGACAAGAGAGACATCCATGTCATCTTCCTTGACCTGGCCAATGCCTTTGGTTCAGTTCCCCATAACCTACTCTGGGAATCCTTCAACTTCTTCCACGTTCCATCATCTGTCACTAGTCTAGTAAAAGCCTACTTCGAAGACCTGCAACTGTGCTTTACGACAACCGACTTTACAACATCATGGCAGCGCGTAGAAGTAGGCATCATGGCAGGCTGTACAATATCCCCTCTGGCCTTCACAATGGCCATGGAGGTCATCATCAGGGCCTCAAGATGGGTGGTGGGGGGTGAGCGAACTAAGAACGGGATCCGCCTTCCACCTATCCGAGTATACATGGATGACATGACCACCTTGACCACTACTGCAGCATGTACCAGCCGGCTACTTGGAAAACTGCAGGAGAACATCAAGTGGGCTTGGATGAAAATCAAACCGAACAAGTCACGAAGCATCTCAATAGTTAAGGGACAGCTTAAAGATGTGAAGTTCTGCATTGGTGATGACCCAATACCAACAGTGTCTGAGCAACCTGTCAAAAGCCTGGGTAGATGGTACAACGCTAGCCTTGGGGACAAAGACCAAGTTCAGCAAGTAAGGCAGGACATTACCAACAGTCTGGAAACCATCAACAGTACCCTACTGCCAGGGAAGCTCAAACTCTGGTGTCTGCAATTTGGACTTCTCCCTCGGGTAATATGGCCACTCACTATCTATGAGCTCCCAATAACAACTGTGGAAAAGATGGAGCGAACCGTGACTTCATACGTGAAGAAATGGCTCGGCGTCCAACGCTGTCTGACTAACATCAGCCTCTACGGCAAAGGGGTCCTTGAACTGCCTATAACGAGCCTCACCGAGGAGTACAAGTGCTCTAAAGTGAGACTCCAGATGACTTTGAAGGACTCCAGGGACCAGAACATCAGCAATGCCGTTCCACCTCTGTTAACTGGAAGAAAATGGAAACCATCCGAGGCGGTCCAGCAAGCTATGTCAGCCCTGAGGCATAGCGACATTGTAGGGCACGTCCATTTGGGAGAGGAGGCCTTGGCCTTACCGCAAGTAAGCCAACTTGGCGTAAGGCCTCAACATCAGAGAGGAGGAAAATGGTGGTCGAGGAGGTGCGCCGTCAGGAGGAGGCAGAAAGAAGTGCAAAGGCTGTCTCTCTTGCCAAGCAGGGACAATGGATGAGGTGGGAAGGCCTGGAGAGGAGAAAGCTTAGCTGGAGGGAGCTCTGGGAAATGGAGGCAAATAACATCAGCTTCATCATAAGAGCCACCTATGATGTGCTCCCATCTCCAAAAAACCTCCACCAGTGATATGGAGAGGATCCAACCTGTGCCCTCTGCCCAACTCCAGCGACTCTTAAGCACATCTTGGCTGGTTGTAAAACCAGCCTCACACAAGGTCGTTACACCTGGAGACACAACCAGGTCCTCAAGAGTCTGGCAGCAGCCAGAGGAATACTACCAACTCCTTGCCCCTGAGAGCAATCAATTCCATCACGGCCCAAACCTTCATCCGAGAGGGACAGAAGAAGCCCAAACATCCCCCTATTAAATCAGAGGCTGGACAGCTAGCCATGGCCCGGGACTGGAAGATGCTTGTCGATATTGGGCAGCAACTAATCTTTCCAGCTGAGATTGCAGTCACCACCCTTAGGCCAGACTTGGTTCTCTGGTCCCCTTCATTGAAGTCTGTTTACATCACTGAGCTCACAGTCCCATGGGAGAATTCAACGGATGAGGCCTATGAACGCAAGAAACTGCGCTATACAGAACTAGCAGCAGACGCTCAACAAAGGGGATGGAAAGCGAAAGTCTATCCGGTTGAAGTGGGTTGCAGAGGTTTTGTGGCTTCATCTACCTGCAGACTGCTGAAAGACCTTGGCATCCATGGACAGGCTCTGCGACAGACAATTAGATCCGTCTCTGAAGCGGCCGAAAGAAGCAGCCAGTGGATATGGATTAAGAGAAAGGATCCTTGTTGGGCTCATAGAGCATCAACATGACCCACTCACTTATCGACCCACTCACTAATCCTCCCACCCTATAACCCACTTGAGAACCCAGGGCACAACCCTCCATGAGGAGGGTGAACAAGGTATGCGGTCAGCTCTAGGCTTGACTCAGGGAAGAGGACGCCTCCTGCCTTGCATAGTCCCGTGGGCTGTGCCATGTAAACAACCAGGCAATTTTCATGATTGGGCATGGGACACAAGCTCAGGTTTGATCACCCTGTAGCTGGCCACCTTTGATGAGGGTGTCTAGTGTTGAAAGGCCGAAACACCCCCTGATTCAAAGGTACATTACTGATGATGTGTCCTGAAATTTACATCTTTCCCATGACTGAGGTACAGCTCCCACGCCACTCTCAACATCAAGGCAAACCATGTGCATACCATCCATTGGCACAATGGACAGTTTACCATCACGTCCCGTGTTTATGATTCTGTGATCCCCACGAGCTCATTCTCCTCCGTGCCTCGGCAACGGCGGGTCCTGAGCCACGGGATTCAGATGGCTGTCCCTCTTTCCTCGAAAAGAGAGACAAACGAGAGCGGAGCTTTTTCACAGAAAAACGCTCGCAGTGCACGCAAATTACCCCCTATAAATACGGGCGCATATTTATAGTCGCACTGGTAGTGACGTCAGAGGCTGTCGCCGGCCAACACGTTGGCGTTTTTCAAAGTATGCTTCAGACACGGGTCACGACGAGGTGTTCCTCATAGTGTCCCCTCAGAGGACGCAGTTCGAAGTTCCCTTGACAGGGAACTCCAGAATATGGGATGAGTTGCATGAGATTATTTGATGACATTATTATTGATTATGATTATTTTATGTTTGAGGAAAAAAAGGGGGGTTATTTAAAATGGACAGGCACAAGCATGATTTTTGTAAAGGTATGGTAAAATAAGGTAATACACCTTTAAACCAAAATCAGGTTGACAAATTTTTTTTGTTAACTGGTTTTATTGTTTTTAATAATAAAAAAAAAACATTCAAACAAACAAAAAACAGGGAAGGGAGAGCAACAGACATATCAATATTTTTAAAATCTGAAAGAAGAAAAAACTTTTTTAATAGTCATTTCTTTAAATAATCCAAACTTTAGAAAGAAAAACATTGCCATGCAACAATGGTACTAGGTTTAGCCTTGTTAATTCATGTTGTTGTACATTCACTGGTTACTATCTTAAAGAGGCTATGAATCCAAAATGTTTTTGGACACATGTGCAGAGTAAACCAGTTTTTTGTATTATTGTCTTCTTTGCAGCTGTAAAACCAGCAAACAACATTCTCTTCTTTAATGAATTTATACAGTTAGAATCATCATTGAGAAGACATAAACCTGGATTAGATGTTTAATACATTTTTCAGTAAAAAGGATAAAACAGAATTCATATATGTCCAAAGGTTGACAACAATTTGACATTATCGAAACATGCAGAAAAGTACCTGATGATACAGTGTTACAGATATGAGAGTTTTATTTTGAACTTCTTGTGAGGAGTTATGTATGCTCTATGGATGACTTTGAAATAGAAATGGAGGTTGACTAATTATTTATTGAATGTATCCATACAATCACATAGTATGGAACTGTGAGAGCGAGAGAGATCAAAATAATAAGGGTTACAAATATAAAAGAGCACATAAATGGTGTGCGGGGGCTACTAAACCTGCAATTTGCTTGGGGTGCTTGATGTCGCTAAGTCTGTCAGGTGTGCATAGTTGATCATTATTCAAGTAAAAATATCTTCTTTGCACTCAGACAGTAAAGAAAAGGAGTGGCAAACCATAGGACGATGTAGAGACTTAAATGACAAGAGCTATAATAAGATACTCTGGCAAAGCCCACAGCATATACCTGCAACAGGACTGACGAACAGCAAGCATCTCATTAGGACCAAGAGAAAGGTACGTCAAACCAGACAACACAAAGGCTGTAGTAGCAGTAATTATAATGTACAGATTTCCTTCTAACCTTCAAAACACTGACTGTGTGAACTGTTTTGTTTAAACTCTAAAGTGCGACATTTTGTATAACTACAAAGCCAAGTAAACACTTAAACAATAATATATTAGCTCAAAAGTGTTCACAGCAATATATATATATATATTTTTTTTGATACACTGAAGACACATAAAACTGCTTTCTGGTGTACACAAACAAGCAGTTTTTGACTGGTGCACTATGCAAGTAATTTGAATAAATTGGAAAATAGCAATACTGCAGTGAAAAATACAATGAACTACGATAGACTAAATTCTGCAGTTTAGCACATTAGGGTAGTACAACAATAGATGTGCTTCTATAATATTTAAATATTATACTAAAAGTTGTCTTCATGTTTCTTCTTTTTAAATGGACAGCAATATATTTAATCATGTCTGGGAATTTGACAAATAAAGATTTGTCAAATTTTCAACTTCACTTATATGTTGTGACATTATGGATTTTCAGCTGTAGCACCTGATATAGGTAAACTTTTTGTGAACACCTAATTTTGTCTCATTTGCTTTGTGTTTTTATTTGAAGCCTGATAGATGCAAACAACACAAGATGATCATTTAAAAGTTTTATTACTGGAAACAGGTGTTTCACACCAAGTTGATTCCACAAGGAACGGGGTGGAACTGGTCCACCCACAATGTTTTTGTATACCAAGAAGAGTGTAGCACACTGAGCTCAATTTGACAATGCCACATTTAATCTATTATATACATAATTATGATATTGCAAATTTTGTGCATTAACATGAAGTAAATAAAAATTGTTCCCTTTTTTATTGGTAGGTTTCCACATATCTGGACTCACAGTTTACTCAGATAGGCCTGACAAATCAACAAAGCCAAAGAGATCATGGAATGGAAGCGGAGGCATAGATACAGCAGTCTTTCCCTTTTCCTCATTGTGCTTGTGTTTGTGGTAGGCCTCATTATTCAGGTTCTCTGGCTTTTTCCAAACAAAATCCGAAATCCCAAAAAGTTGAGGGATCTTGAAGAGTCCCCTGCTCCACTAACATCAAATGAAAATGCAATCTCAGCTTCAAATGAAAGTTTGCAGCAGGGATTGGAAAACTCCTTTCTTTCAAACATCAGTTCGAGTGAAGAGAGGACAGCAGCGTGGATACTTAGAGTTGAGCCTTACATCTACATCCTCAACGAGCCGAACGCATGTCTGCAGCGAGCTCCTTTCTTAGTGCTTCTGATTGAGGTTGAGCCCAAGAAAACGGAGGCTAGGGATGCCATCAGGAAAACGTGGGCCAATGAAAGTGTGGCTGGGGGTTTGGGTTTCATCCGCCTTTTTTTCATAGGTGTAAATCAAGACAGCAAACTGCAGCACACAATAGAGAAAGAAAGTCATCGATATCATGATATCATCCAGCAAGATTACAGGGATACTTACAACAACCTTACCCTGAAAACGCTTATGGGGATGTACTGGATCACAAAGTACTGTCCCGAGGCCAAATACGTCATGAAGACAGACAGTGACATGTTTGTCAACACTCAATACCTCATAGAAGAGCTCCTAAAACCCAGAGGGCAACCAAAACAAAGATATTTTACAGGACACCTTATGCCAGACATGTCCCCAAACCGAAACAAAGAGAGTAAATGGTACATGCCCCGAGAAGTGTACCCTGGTAGGCGATACCCCACCTTTTGCTCTGGGACTGGGTACGTCTTCTCAGGCGACGTGGCCCAAAGGATATACGTGACATCTCTGACCATACCCAGACTGCATTTAGAAGATGTTTACATAGGTAAATGTCTAGCTAAACTAAAGATAGAGCCAACGCCACCACCAAATGAACATCTGTTCAATCACTGGCGAGTGCCCTACTCTAGCTGTAGGTACAGCAACCTGATCACCTCTCATGGGTTTCATCCCAATGAGATCATCCAGTACTGGCAGCACCTGCAGAGCAACAAGCACAATCCCTGCCAAATGACTGGGTAGAAAGTTTTATCAAGTTGTGATGTTTCATGCTTTTTGAAGGTTTCAATCAAAGATTGAAGCACAGGAGGCTATGTTTTTTTTATTTGATTTTCACTACTGTATTTTTTATGATTGGTCATCATTACAAATCTGAATGATTAAATTGGTATAAAACATAAGTGGTTTTAAAAATGAATTCTTATGATAAATAGGATTGTAAACATGCAGCAGAATACTGTAGGTCTTTAAAGGGATAGTTCACCCAAAAATGAAAATGATGTCATTAATTACTCACCCTCATGTCATTCCAAACCTGGAAGACCTTCGTTCATCTTCGAAACATAAATTAAAAATATTTTGATGACATCTGCTTTTTGAACCTCCATAGACAGTTAGGGTCCTACCACTTTCAAGGCACAGAAAGGTACCAAGAACATTGTAAAAATAGACCATGTGACAACAGCGGTTTAACAGTAATCTTTATTTTATAATTATATAAAAAAAATTAAAAAACGTAAAGGTTTTTACTCTTGCTGTTAGAAAATTGTACGTTCATGCCTTCAGATTCGTCCATTACAGTGTTATTTTCTTTGGCAAATAATTTTTGACATTATATTCACCAACATTTTCTTCCCCGATGAAAATGAGACCATAACAAACCAACTTGGAATGGAAAATTACACACAAAATCTTTATTGGCCAAATAACGTTTGGCACCATCTTACGCATGCATAAACATACTATACTTGCGTGCTGCATGCAATTTTGCTCAGATTTCATGATCTAAAGAAACGCTATCAAGATACAGAATGGCCCAAACCGCGTAAGCATACGTAACCAAGATGTTCCCTTTCATAGGTCACTTCGGTGCTTTGGTGACGTCACTGAATGGAAATGCTGTACAATACCTGAGATAACTGGGATCCGAGGAAAGCATCTGCTCGAGTGGAAAGAACCTGGGGGCCAGGAGCTGTCCGCATATCCAGGCTGTAAAATTTGAAGCCACTTCCCTCGTGGAATGAGCTCGAATTCCTAAGGGCAAACGAGCCCACGAGCCTCATAGGCTAAGGATATAGCCTCCACCAGCCAATGGGACATGCGTTGCTTTATGACAACTCAACCTTTATTTTTAATCCCAAAACAGATGAACAGCTGGTCGGACCCACGCCAATGGGCTGTACATAGATTTTCAGTGCTTTAACAGGACAAAGGCTTAGATCTCCTAACCCCTCCTCCATGGGGAAGAAAGCCTCCAAGACCACCTGCTGGAAGCGAAAAGGATTCGAAACAACCTTAGGGACATGGTCAGGCACTGGTCGCAGCAAAACTTTCACAAATCCTGGTGCAAAATCCATGCACAGAGGTGAAACAGAAAGAACTTGTAAATCCCCAACTCTCTTGAGGGAAGATAAAGCTAATAGAAGGACTGTCTTTAGAGGATTTTTTCAGACACAGTTTCCAGTTTCCAAGACCCAGCCGTCGTGAACCCTGCATAAAACGAGAGACCAGGGGATGACAGCCCACTGAAACCCCATCTACTAGGGGTGTAACGTACGTGTATTCGTACCGGACCGTTTCGGTACAAGGCTTTCGGTACTGTGCACGTGTGTACCGAATGACCGAATGCAATATTTTGTTTGCGGAACATATACATTTTCGTGTTTCTAAACGAACATATTAAGTGGCGGAAGTCTTCGCGTTCAGCGCAAATCACACCCTGCAGCTGATTTTAAGGCCGGTGAAACACTGGCTGCGTGGCGTGAACTAGGAAAAAAAAGATTGTAATTCAAACGCAGTTCACGTCGGCATTTAAACAGACCTTTGCTCTTAATTCCGATTGGTCCAACGCAATAACGAAATCTGGGCAGGTCTCAAAACTGAAACTGTTCATGCTGCACTTTACACTTTGGAAAAGTTATATATATATTTTTTAATATGAGCAGGCCTACACGCTGGGTAAACAAAATTGTAAACAAATTGTTAAAAAAAGTTTATAGTAATAAACAACCTGCAGTTTAATGTTTGCATTTCTTTCCCTTACTGTACCGAAAATGAACCGAACCCTGACTTTAAAACCGAGGTATGTACCGAACTGTGATTTTTGCGTACCGTTACACCCCTACCATCTATGTATGTGTGGTTAGCAGATATGGCTGCCACATATACTTTAAGAGTGGCTGGTGTTACTCCCTTTGAAAACCAGTCTTGGAGAAACTCCAGTACTGAGGCGACAGGGCAGTAAGCTGGATCCATATTATGAAGTCTACACTAGGTAGTAAACAGTTTCCATTTGAAAGAAATGGTCCTGGCCTAGGCCATTTGTGTGCTAGAGTGACCAGTCCCAGGGGCCATGGGGGGGATAGGGAGAACCATAGCGGGCAATGCATATTCATGTTTAGAGGGGGGTACTTCTTCCATAGCCCCTTTTTTCAGTAGAGATGACATCTCTTGTCGCAACACTATGGTTTCTTCTGAACTCACGATCATGGGAAGAATCCCGCGGAAAGTAGGCGGGCCTTTTTGAATTGCGCAGAGTGTTTAAGGGGGCATTCGATGTGGTAGCTCTCTCTAATGCTGCTCGAGACGGGCCTTTTCGAAACTGAATGGTGTATCCGTGATTAATTGTGTGTAACACCCATTGCGGAATGCAGGGCAATCGTTTCCACGCGGCCTGAAAAAGCTTTAATGGTTTCAAGACCACTGCCTGTGGCTGTAATGTCTCCACATGCATTAGAATTTGAGCATGGAAAGTTTGCGGCGTACATAAGCATGAGGAAATGCATGTGTCAAGGTCGCTGTGTTTCATTGCAGATAATCCTGAAGCATGTTCACGGCAGGATTTATTCCAACAGGATATACATTGGGCACTGCTGTTAGCGAGGAAGAGACAGCTTTGTGGGCCATCATAAACGGGCCATCTTTGCCAGACCCTTGGGCCATCCCTCGAACTCTGAAGGCTGAATTGTGAGCCAGAATTGTGAGTGTCTGAAGGGGCGCTCTAAGTGGTAGCTCGGTCCAATGCTGCTCGAGGCACCTTTTGTGGTGAGACAGTCAATGATAGAGCCTGGGGACTGCAGTGAGAGCGTTGGATGCACATTAACAGTCCAACAGCACTCTCCAGTGGAGGGCACAGTCCCAGATGAACAGCAGAAGTATCAGGAACTGCTATCAGGGGCCTGAGGACGAGAGGTCTTTGCCATCAAACTCGGGTCTAGCCTTTTTCGTTGGCGAGCTGGTGGATAAGCCCTAGGACCTCAATCCTCACGAGGGGGTGCCATAGGTGATGGCTCTTCCTGTGAGGCGACCCGTTGAAATTGTGAGGATGTTGAAGAACGCGAGCATACTGCCGGCAGCTGGCGTCGCTCCTATTTCCAAGGCCTGCAAGCAGAAAGCAGCTGGCAGATAGCGGCTGATTGCTGCTTCGCTGCCCTATATTTCTCCGCCACCAATGTGATCACCTCTCCAAACAGCCCAGAGATCGGGCCAAAGGTGGTGCTCAACCGTCACCATCCCCACCATTGAACGGGCTACTGCTTGGGCGGTGTGCTTGGCAGCATGTAGCAACAAGTCCGTTGCCCATTGCAGTTCTTTCACAGCGGGATGATGCCTTCTCCCTCCGGTCTCTCTGGACGGTCGTCCAACTTAGATAAAGATTGGGTCTGGGCCGCATCCACTTTCCAATCCAGCCCCAGTTTATCCACAGCACGGGTAACCACTTTCAACAGCTCACTGTAGGAATGGGAGGTGCGTTTCTCCTGTCAACTAGAAGGGAGAGAACCACATGTGTCGCCCAGAACGTCCTCTGAATCTGAAGCCGCAGTGGACAAAACGTCATCAGCCTGCAGCCGAAGTATATAGCATTGTAGGCCTCCGGGGGGGACCATAGATCCTTGTTCGCAAAAGTAACGGGCTCCACAAAGTTTTTCCTGATTTCTTGCACTTGAGTGGGGGAGAGTGAGTGAAGTGGGGAAACTCCAGCACAGCACTGTTCTCATAGTCCATGTCGCTCGATCATTTAAGTGACTTATGAAAGGGAACCTGTTCTTCCTTCCTGGTATTGTAACACTTTTACAAACTGTGCTATAAAGTTTTCTCACAGGTGAAAGACATGTGATGTATTGCAGTAATGTTGTCTCTGGTCATCTGGTGTGTGTGTGCTTTTAGAGGGCATGGCTTTGGACGGTGTTGCGCAGGGAGTGAGGACATGCACTTTCAGTCCTATCAGGCTAAAATTTGCATTTTCTGAGATCTCCTACTGCACCTTTTATGTGAGCGTAACCAGTAAGGAGGACTTGTATTAGTACATGCATCCATGCATTCGGTTTTAAAGGGATAGTAGCCTAATTTAGTTCCACTTTCAGAGTCATTGATGTTAATCATGCAACAAAAACAATCACTCACTACTCAAAAACTGAATCACTTAGCCCTAAAGATTAATCTGAATTTATTTATAGAAATGCTGTCCTTGGATAAGACGTTAAACTGAGGTCCTAACTCTCTTTGGTAAAATGGTAAAAATCCCAAGGATGTCTTTCGAAAAGAGCAGAGGTGTGACCTCGGCATCCTGGCCAAATTTGCTCATATCTGCTGACGGGCTTCATCACTTGGTCTCCTCTCCACCAATAAGCTGGAGTGTGGTGGTAGTTCTGGGGCACTATGGCTGCCATCCCATCATCCCGGTGGATGCTGCACACTGGTGGTGGGTGAGGAGATCCCTTTCACAATGTAAAGCGATTTGAGTGCCTAGAAATGTGCTAGATAAAATATTATGAATTATAATAAATGTCTGCTTGAAAGAATTAATAATATGGTAAACAAGTTGTTAAAAAAGAATGGACAATTAGCCTATATAATCATTGGTATTTAATTGAAAAGAAAACCATGTTCTTGTTCTTTATGAGAAGTGATTTACATAAAGGCATGTTGTGTGTCACTGCAGTTTACATTTACATTTAATCATTTAGCAGACGCTTTTATCCAATAGTCCAGTCCAATAGTCCAGTCTGGAGAGAACAAGAGCTTGGACAAGAAGTTGGGTGGCTTGCTCTGACAAGAAGGGTCTAATCTTCCTAATGTTGTATCTATCATAAAAACATATCATTAAAAGTTGACTAATATTAAAACGATATGCAGCTTCATCTTACCTCAATCTCTTAACATTAAACTGATGTTTCGCACTCTGCTTCTGTAAACATTAAACCTACTACTACTACTACTGTGATTTGATTGGCCATCTCAGTCATTTTGACATTGAAGAGCACTGTTAGACTGCCTAGTATTTTCAAGGGTCGTGGGAATCCGTAGACTAGCACAAGGTAAGTTTTTAAAGTATGCAGTTTTCCCTATTATTTCCCCATTATCCCTCTGTGTGCCACTGTTGGCACACGTGCCGTAGGTTACCCACCCCTGCAAGACAGCATCATCTTTTCTAGATTTTGGCCAAATGTAGGCTAATAAACAAATGTGAAAAGAAAAAAAAACACGTTACGTATGTAACTTTGGTTCCCTGAAAAGGGAACGAGATACTGTGACAGTGGTCGCTATGGGAACACCTTGGTGTGACGAATGTCTGAAGCCCTCATATCATCACGCCAATTGGTGTGCTCATATCAGTGTGCTGTGCACCATTTCATCAGATTTTACATGAAGGAAGTGCTATCGAAGGTACAGAATGGCCAGCATTGCAGCATCTTGTTCCTTATTCAGGGTTTAATAGGTTCACTTCAATGATGCGACAGCAGTCACTATGGGAACGCTATACCATGATGTCTGATGTACCTCGGATAGCTGGAAGACTAGGGAAAGCGTTTGCTCAAGCGAAAAGACCCAGGAGCAATGAGCCAACCTTATGTCCAAGACTGTATACTTAAAGTGCTGGGAGAGGACCATCCCACCACCGCAGCACAGATTTCTTCCAACAAAGACCCTTAAAAGAGAGCCTGAGAAGAAGCCATTGCTCTTGTGAATGAGCATGCACCCCTAGAGGTGAAGTCAAACCATGTGCCTCATAAATCAAGAGATAACCTTCATTATTTATGATACATTCTCTGTTTAGTGACAACATCTTGATTTTTTTTTATTTAGTTTTTTGTTTCACCAAAAATACAAACAACTGGCCAGATCCAACCAGAAGTTGTACATCTCTATCACTATCAGCAGGGGAGAATTCCTCAAACCACTTGCTGAAAGCGAAACAGAGTCAAAGAAAGCCTGCCTGTGTCACAATAAATCACTGCGAACTGAGGTTTGTTTGTGAATGCAAAAAGTTTCCCAAGCAGATTTCGCTCATTTTCAAGTCAGTCACTTCAATATGGTGTTCACCAGCAGAAAGTTGGTTAACTTGAAAGGCTTTGTTTTCACTTGGCTTTAACATGTGACATGTATCTGGATGTTGTCCACATACACATTGAAAAGACAAGTATAAACACACTTCAAATGCAATGTTATCCGAAGTGTAATCCGAAGTGTATATCTCAGTGTAATGTAAACACAATCCAACCATCGTTTCTGCATTCATAGAGCGACATCACGCAAATCCCCGCCCCCTCTCGCAAACTGTCAGAAAACACCCATGTGGAACGCTAACGAGACTCCTACACTTACCTTTGTTTTGTAAAATGTCCCACGACTGAAAATGCTTTTCAAAAGAAAACTACCACTTCAAATTGACTTTGTACCAAACCATTCTTTGCAGACTTGTTTAAATATTGCACGAGAAAGACAGATCGGATCGGTCATCCAGATAGAAAGGTCAGTTGATGTTGCCAAGTGTAAATGCGCTTTGTTCCGATTGACTGATGATCCGATCTGCTTAATCAGATCACTGTAATTGCATGTTAATTCCAAGTGTAAACGCAGCCAAAGTTACTTCTGTTGTGAGCTATGCTTTACTACTGACAACAGACAATGTGACCGCACAAACTTAGAAAGTTGTCAGAGGCTCTTCTGAAAAATTAATCAACATTTCAAATGCCCATTTTCAATGTATTGTAAAAAATGTGCTGCGTTTTCCTTGACCAAACTCACTTTTGGCAAATATATCCACGGGGGATCCATCAGGCAGCAGCCACGGCCAGCCCTTGAACTGCCAGGCAGGACCCTGGACGAAGACGGCCACTACACGATCCCTGTGAACAAACAACGACAAAATCAGTCTCAAATTGACTGTTCAGGCCCGAGTTACTGCATATGAAGGGCATTCAAAATTGTTAATTTGCTGGTAGGTTGCAATTTTCAGTTTGGGGGGTGAAACCATTGACAGAACAGTGGCATTTGATTAGCGATTCTCCAATGCCATGTTTGACTGTGAGCATCTATTTCGTGAAAACAACACGGATAAACTTCAACAGCTAAACAAGTCTGCTGTCTGGATGCTAGGTCTAATCTGACAACATTGATTTCTCAATTTGAATTAATCTTCATTTTGATGAACCGATATTTATTCTTCACAAAATTGCTCTTTAAAAGTTGAGTGATAAAACATCACTAAGCATTACTCATAGCTCACCTACCATCAAAATAACTGCAATAAGCTCTGTGCCTTTCGTCATAAAAGAATTAACTGCAAAGAGACAACAATATAGCATTACAGGATTTTGCTTAAAATTTGCATTATATTACAAATTCATTATATTGTACTTAACCGGTTAGGGATGTCTTCAATATTTAAAATACGTTTGAATAAATCTGTCATGAAAACAAGTTATTACAGTGAACTGGAGTAGAAAATATTAAAAAGTATAAACAAAGACTGCCTTAACTACAGTATTAATTTTTATTTTTTTGGTAAAAGACTAAATTCAGTCATTAGGTTTTTAGATAGAGATATATATATAGAGAGAGATAGAGATAGAGATAGAGAGAGAGATAGAGAGATAGAGAGATAGATAGATAGATAGATAGATAGATAGATAGATAGATAGATAGATAGATAGATAGATAGATAGATAATGCTCCCTAAGGTCACAAAATGCTGGACTTTTGGTAGTTCCTAGGATAGCAAAATCCACTAAAGGAGGTAGAGCCTTTTCGCATTTGGCTCCCAAACTCTGGAATAGTCTTCCTGATAATGTTCGGGGTTCAGACACACTCTCCCTGTTTAAATCTAGATTAAAAACACATCTCTTTCGCCAAGCATTCGAATAATGCATTCATAATTTGTGACTGCAGTTGTATCTGATCAAATGTGCATTCTAGCAATTAGCTTGGGTTAAACTAATTAATTTTACTTTGTTGGATCAGCAGCTATGCTAATGATGTCTATATTTGTTTCTCTGTTTTGCCATGGGATTCAAATCCCGTGGTAATTAGGATTTACACAAGCTCCAGTCTGGATCCAGAACACCTGAGAAGAGATGATGCTGAACCCTCAGAAGACCCCAGATGATGCCAACCCTGAAACAACATACAGAACTACCAAATATTGCTACTTATTATGCAATCTAATAATTGCTGTTAATAGTGTTCATCGTCTGGCTGAATGTTTGTTGTATTAATTTTTCTGAAAAATCCTGTCATATGCACATAAACTGACAGTCACCACTTATAAGCTACTACTAAATATTGTAGAAACAATTTTCTGTAAAGTTGCTTTGCAATGTTTTGTATCATAAAAAGCGCTATACAAAAAAACTTGAATTGAATTGTCTCCAGACACCGTCTAACACATAATTACATGAACAGAGGATAAAACACTGATTCATTCTCATTTGAATCACCTCTGAATGTGCATGCACAGGCCTGAGAGCAGCTTCAACTTTACACATTCAATTCCAAAAGATGTCAGAGCAGAGGAAATATTAGCAGAAACTGTCATATCTATATGTCACTGTCATTTTTCATTCATAATAATTTCACTATGTTAAGCCAAAATATTAATATTCAAAGCTGTCATTGTTTAAAATTCATTAAATGTTTGACATTGTTAAATTACTTTAAGGCATCTTCCATTGTCAAGGGCCAAAATGTGAGACATCAGACAGATGCATTAAGAGCAGTCCAATTCATTTTTAAAGGGAAGGAGGACTTCTTTGGAATGGATGGAGAAAGTTACAAGACAATCCTTTAACAGTGACTTGTCAGGGTTAGACACACACACATACATATAATATATATACAGGTGCTGGTCATATAATTAGAATATCATAAAAAATTTGATTTCACTTTTCAAAAAGTGAAACTTGTATATTATACTCATTCATTACACACAGACTGATATATTTCAAATGTTTATTTTCTTTTAATTTTGATGATTATAACTGACAACTAAGGAAAATCCCAAATTCAGTATCTCAGAAAAGTAGAATATTACTTAAGACCAGTACAAAGAAAGGATTTTTAGAAATCTTGGACAACTGAAAAGTATAAACATGAAAAGCATGGAGTCGATCAGTCTGTGGCACTGCTCAGGTGTTATGAGAGCCCAGGTTGCTCTGATAGTGGCCTTCAGCTCTTCTGCATTCTTGGGTCTGGCATATCACATCTTCCTCTTCACAATACCCCACAGATTTTCTATGGGGTTAAGGTCAGGCGAGTTCTCTTTGTGAATCTCCCCTACATTTTTGAATGGGTTTTGTTTCACATTCCTCTCCAGGGTGCGGTTATCCCTATTGCTTGTACACTTTTTTTCTACCACATCTTTTCCTTCCCTTCGCCTCTCTATTAATGTGCTTGGACACAGAGCTCTGTGAACAGCCAGCCTCTTTTGCAATGACCTTTTGTGTCTTGCCCTCCTTGTGTAAGGTGTCAATGGTCATCTGACAACTAAGCTAAATCCCAAATTCAGTATCTCAGAAACTTTTTATATTACTTAAGACCAATACAAAGAAAGGATTATTAGAAATCTTGGACAACTGAAAAGTATGAACATTAAAAGTATGAGCATGTAAAGCATTCAATACTTACTTGGGGCTCCTTTTGCCTGAATTACTGCAGCAATGCAGCGTGGCATGGAGTCGATCAGTCTGTGGCACTGCTCAGGTGTTATGAGAGCCCAGGTTGCTCTGATAGTGGCCTTCAGCTCTTCTGCATTGTTGGGTCTGGCATATCACATCTTCCTCTTCACAATACCCCATAGATTTTCTATGGGGTTAAGGTCAGGCGAGTTTGCTGGGCAATTAAGAACAAGGATAACATGTTCCTTAAACCAGGTATTTGTAGCTTTGGCACTGTGTGCAGGTGCTAAGTCCTGTTGGAAAGAGAAATCTGCATCTCCATAAAGTTGGTCAGCAGCAAGAAGCATGAAGTGCTCTAAAACTTCCTGGTATACGGCTGTGTTGACCTTGGACCTCAGAAAAAACACTGTGGACCAACACCAGCAGATGACATGGCACCCCAAACCATCACTGACTGGAAACTTTAACCTGGACCTCAAGAAACGTGGATTGTGTGCCTCTGCTTTCTTCCTCCAGACTCTGGGACCCTGATTTCCAAAGGAAATTCAAAATTTACTTTCATCAGAGAACATAACTTTGGACCACTCAGCAGCAGTCCAGTCCTTTTTGAAGCGAGATGCTTCTGATGCTGTCTGTTGTTCAAGAGTGGCTTGACACAAGGAATGCGACAGCTGAAACCCATGTCTTGCATACGTCTGTGTGTAGTGGTTCTTGAAGCACTGACTCCAGCTGCAGTCCACTCTTTGTGAATCTCCCCTACATTTTTGAATGGGTTTTGTTTCACAATCATTTCCAGGGTGCGGTTATCCCTATTGCTTGTACACTTTTTTTTCTACCACATCTTTTCTTTCCCATCGCCTCTCTATTAATGTGCTTGGACACCGAGCTCTGTGAACAAGGTGTCAATGGTTTGCAAAAAAAAAGGTGTCATTTTTTTGGACAACTGTCAAGTCACCAGTCTTTCCCCATGATTGTGTAGCCTACAGAACTAGATTGAGACAAAGACCATTTGAAAGACCATTTAAAGATCTTTGCAGGTGTTTTGAGTTAATTAGCTGATTAGAGTCTGGCATCAGGTGTCTTCAATATTGAACCAATATTGAATTTTCTGAGATACTGAATTTGTGATTTTCCTTTGTTGTAAGTTCTAATCATCAAAATTAAAAGAAATAAACATTTGAAAATATATCAGTCTGTGTGTAATGAATGAATATGATATACAAGTTTCACTTTTCGAATTGAATTAGTGAAATAAATCAACTTTTTGATGATATTCTAATTATATGACCAGCACCTGTACATATATAATATACAAACTCGATTCCAAAAAAGTTGGGACACTGTACAAATTGTGAATAAAAACAGAATGCAATGATGTGGAAGTCTCAAATGTCAATATTTTATTCAGAATACAACATAGATGACATATCAAATGTTTAATCTGAGAAAATGTATCATTTTAAGGGAAAAATAAGTTGATTAAATTTCATGGCATCGACATCTCAAAAAAGTTGGGACAAGGCCATGTTTACCACTGTTTGGCATCCCCTCTTCTTTTTCTAACAGTCTGCAAACGTCTGGGGACTGAGGAGACAATTTGCTCAAGTTTAGGAATAGGAATGTTGTCCCATTCTTGTCTAATACAGGCTTCTAGTTGCTCAACTGTCTTCTTTGTCGCATCTTTCTCTTCATGATGCGCCACATGTTT
Organism: Carassius carassius; assembly: GCF_963082965.1. Lineage (NCBI taxonomy): Eukaryota > Metazoa > Chordata > Actinopteri > Cypriniformes > Cyprinidae > Carassius > Carassius carassius. The sequence continues at coordinate 29,915,283 of NC_081774.1, forward strand.
TCTATGGGTGAAAGATCTGGACTGCAGGCTGGCCATTTCAGGACCCAGATCCTTCTTCCATGCATGCATTATGTTGTAATTGATGCAGTATGTCGTCTGGCATTGTCATGTTAGAAAATGCAAGGTCTTCCCTGAAAGAAACAACGTCTGGATGGGAGCATGTGTTGTTCTAGAACTTGGATATAGCTTTCAGCATTGATTGTGCCTTTCCAGATGTGTAAGCTGCCCATGCCACACGCACTCATGCAACCCCATACCATCAGAGATGCAGGCTTCTGAACGGAGCGATCATAACAACTTGGGTTGTCCTCTTTAGTCCAGATGACATGGCGTCCCAGTTTTCCAGAAAGAATTTCAAATTTTGATTCGTCTGACCACAGAACAGTTTTCTACTTTGCCACAGTCCATTTTAAATGAGTCTCGGCCAAGAGAAAACGCCTTCGCTTCTGGATCATGTTTAGATAGGGCTTCTTTTCTTTTCAAGGTGGATTGTGTTCACCAACAATGTTTTCTGGAATTATTCCTGAGCCCATGTTGTGATTTCCATTACAGTAGCATTCCTGTATGTGATGCAGTTACGCACAGAGATTGTTCCAGATTGTCTGAATCTTTGGATAATACTATGCACTGCCACTCTGAGAGGCTTTTTTTTTTAATACCAAATCATGTTGCCTATTGATTGTTGCAAATTTGCAATTTGTAAACAAAGTTGCAAATTGGTCCTCCAGCTGTTCCTTATATGTACACAACTTTTCCGGCCTTTTATTGCTACCTGTCCCAACTTATTGGGAATGTGTAGCTCTCATGAAATCCAAAATGAGCCAATATTTGGCATGACATTTCAAAATGTCTCACTTTAAACATTTGGTATGTTCAGAGGTGGGTAGTAACGAGTTACATTTACTTCGTTACATTTACTTGAGTAATTTTTTGGGGTAACGAATACTTTTCGGAGTATATTTAAAGATGGGTACTTTATACTCTTACTTGAGTAAATTTTTTGGGGAAAATCTGTACTTTTACTTCGTTACTTTGGGCGACGCTCCTCTCGTTACTTTATCTTAATGCAATAAATGTTAGGTGCTTCAGTTTATTCCAAACGCGCCGTCTACTTTTCTCTGGGCAATGAGCGATGCCCATTCGCGAATGATTCATTCTTTTGAGTCAACTCTGTTCAAAGGCTTGATCAAACCAATTGGCAAACGAGTGAATTGGTTCAGTTTGAATGAATCGTTCAGTTCCCTGCCGCACGCGCTGAGCGTCTGAAGTGGTTCACTCGGAGTTGTAACGTTTAAGAACAGAAAGAGCGTTGAAAACGTGGCTGGAACTGCACTGAATTGAAATCTGCAAAGGCTATTATTTGCTAGCGATGGAGATCCTTATTAGATGAACACCGCGTGTGCTGTCTACTGTTTAACAGGTAATAACTTGGGCTACATTCGATTACAGTACACGATACCACTGACATTAGTTTGTTGTACGTGTGTCTTATAACAGAGGGGAGTCTAGTTGAATGCAGCTTCCAAAAGACAAAAAATAGCCGATTAAGATTTTATTAATTTTAATACAATAACACCGGCGTGAGTACGTTCAGCAAGTCATATAATCAGCTGCTAAATTCAGATCTGTGATCGCTTGCTGGCGCTGAGCCAGAGATAGATGCGTTTATACAGCGCTGCGCATTATAACCAATCACACATGATTCTTTTGAGCTTATTAAAGCATTGGCCAATCAGAGGTGTTCCGATGAGTCATCGCTAAAATGCCGGTGCTTCCTTCACTCGCTCACTGACTGAATACCTCTTTCTGGCGAATTCTCTCGTCAGAGACAACAAAGTGCAGATGTGTGTACGAATCTTTAATTAAGATATTGATTTCACACTGTTAACAGTTTCAGTGATTTTAATGGGAGTTTCTGAGAGTGACTGAAATCTAGACTGTCTGTGAAAATTATCTTTAATAATGTAAATGTTATTTGCTCTCTTTCTGAACAATGAAAGATTAGTAGCAATATTTATATCACATTAACTTTCAATGTTAAATTCACATTTAATATAAAGTCAGCCGTATTAAAAATATGTTATGGTATGACACCTATATCTGTTACTTAAGTAAACAGACAGGGTTTTATAATAAATTACAAAAATTGGAGTAAAGGCTGATGAAATATATACATTTATACACGCACACATACATTACATACATTTTATCTATATATCTAAATAAAAATAGGCTCAGTATATATGACCCAAAGTAACTAGTAACTAACTACTTGAGTAGATTTTTTATCCGATACTCTTTTACTCTTACTCAAGTAACTATTCAAGACTAGTACTTTTACTTTTACTTGAGTAAATATTTCTAGAAGTACTTTTACTTTTACTTGAGTACAGTTTTTGGGTACTCTACCCACCTCTGGGTATGTTATTTATATTCTATTGTGAATAAAATATAAGTTTATGAGATTTGTAAACTATTCCATTTCTTTTTTACTCACAATTTGTACAATAGTGTCCCAACTATTTTGGAACACACACACACATATACAGAACCTTGCAAAAGCAGCACGTTAATGTTGAGGGTAATGCTCTAAGTATTGCATGTAATCGCATCCATAGAGTCTATGATCACAATAACAACCTTTGTTAGGCATCTACATAGAGTAAATCAGTGATTAAAGTGTTGTTGTTTTTTAACTCTGAAACATTAAATGTGGAGGTATCTGCTTTTTCCAAAAAATAATGGTTGGAGTTGTTTAAAAAAAAAAAAAAGGGAGTTAATAAGAGTAGTTTATTTGCATAAGATACTTTCAATTAACTTTAATTTTGTAAATTACCTGTATTTAAGTTATTATTACTTAAATCAAAACAACCCAGATGCAGGTTGATTGATATTATGTGGAATAAGCAATATAAAAAGTGAATTTCTGAAAAAAAAGGGAGTTAATAAGAGTAGTTTATTTTGCAAATGAACTCTTCATATGTACATATATATCATTTGGTTAACTCACCAATAAACAATAACTGGAAACTCTGCCATTGTTTTTTTAACTTTAAAAAATATAATTTGGTGCCAAAAATAAAAAGGCACTAATACAATGTATGTGTCAACATTAGGGCTGTGCAATTAATCGAAATCTTCATAAAATCATGATTTTAGCATGCACGATTTCTAAATCTCTTTATAGCATGATTTTCTGCGGCCCCAACCTCCCGCAGTATGCTATCCGATCCAATCAGAATGCAACCCGCCTAAATGGTGTGGGAGAACAGAACAGACTGGGCAGTTTGAGTGAGAGGAGACACGTTTTAAGTGCGCTCACTCTCTCCGGGTGAGAGCAGCGTGTATCTGAGCATGCATGTCTGGTTTTGTGATGGAGCAAAGGAAATCTGCGTGTGAGCGGAGAGATTCGCTCTCGCGCATTATTTTAATGTGCTTTCACGTTACAATAATGCACTCTCGCTACTGCACTGCATTTACATACTGAATATGCACTGCAGACGGAGTATGTGTGAATCTGTATAACGTATAACAAATATATTTCAACACTACCTAAGGCACCGCTACAATGAGCTCTATGACCAATGCATGGCAAAAAAGAAAAAAAAAATCCCTGGACACAGGATTTATTTATTTTTTGCCATATGGAGCTCATTCAACTTCCTTATTTCTTAATAGTTCTGAAACAGATCCTATCTATGGAAGAGGAAGACAAGTGAATATATTCCCATAAAGCCAGCAAAATCAGATTACTTTATGGTCTTTTTAGCCAAACCTGACGCAGAGCAAAAAACTGGTTTGGATTTAAGGCTTATAATGGGAATTATATTCGGCTTTAATGTAAAAAACACAATAATCGCAATCCCAATATGTAAAAAAAATAAAAAAAATAAAATAAATTAGAAATTTTCCCCAAATCGCACAGCCCTAATGCAAATTACCCCACATTTGGTTTTTGACCATTGTAAATGTGTACAAATTTAATGATTTACCCCTGGAGCCGTATTGAGATCCTTGTCTCTGGAACTAAATCATATAGGGCCTTAAAAATTAAGATGCCAAAAGGAAAGTTTGTTAAGACCCAATATCTAATAGGGCATTAATATATCTTTAATACTTCATGAGCTATAGGCATGCACACTTTGGAGAGATAAAAAAACTGAAAAATGCTGTAGAATCCAACAAAAAAATATAAGGGAATAATAATACTGTCACATTTGCATTATTACAGCTGCATCATGTTGCACAAAACATTCCTGTAATCTTCAAGTTCATCCATACCTGGTCTGGGAACAGGCTGCATAGCTGGTGTTTGGGCCTTTCTAGCAGATGCACCTTCCTACAGAGAGAGAGAAACGAGAGAAAATGCAATGGTGAGTCAGAGGCACTTCAGTTGGTTGGTTGGTATTCTGTTGGAACAGTTTACCCACAGATCAAAAGACTACATTGTTGCTACCACGGATGAAATCTCTCACTTCAAAAGACTGATTCCTTGGGCACTGTACCAAAGTCGTATTTGCTGTTATCCACTTATCACAGCTAGGCCGGCAACAACTAATCGACAAAATTGATTATTATCGATAATGAAAATCATAGACAACGATTCTCATTATTCGGTTTATTTGGTATTTAATAGGCCAAACTGGCTTTCGGCTATTGAAAACAATAACCATAACCATCTGAAATTAAATTAAATTAACGACTGTAACTGCAGAGGAAGCAGAGGCTGAGGGCTCAGATGTGGACTCGTCCATCACCCAAGCTGAAGTCACCGAGGTAGTCAAGAAACTCCTCGGTGGCAAGGCACCGGGGGTGGATGAGATCCGCCCTGAGTACCCCAAGTCTCTGGATGTTGTGGGGCTGTCTTGGCTGACACGCCTCTGCAGCATCACGTGGCAGTCGGGGACGGTGCCTCTGGGATGGCAGACCGGGGTGGTGGTCCGTCTTTTTAAGAAGGGGGACCGGAGGGTGTGTTCCAACTACAGGGGGATCACACTTCTCAGCCTCCCTGAGAAAGTCTATGCCAGGGTACTGGAGAGGAGAATCCGGCCGATAGTAGAACGTCGGATACAGGAGGAACAGTGTGGTTTTCGTCCAGGCCGTGGAACACTGGACCAGCTCTATACCCTCTACAGGGTGCTGGACGGTTCATGGGAGTTTGCCCAACCAGTCCACATGTGTTTTGTGGATTTGGAGAAGGCATTCGACTGTGTCCCTCGCGGCGGCCTGTGGAGGGTGCTCCGGGAGTATGGGGTCCGGGGCCGTTTGCTAAGGGCTATCCGGTCCCTGTACGACCGGAGCAGGAGCTTGGTTCGTATTGCCAGCAGTAAGTCAGACTTGTTCCCGGTGAGTGTTGGACTCCAGCAGGGCTGCCCTTTGTCGCCGGTTCTGTTCATGATTTTTATGGACAGAATTTCTAGGCGCAGCCAGGGGCCGGAGGGGGTCAGGTTTGGTGACAACACGATTTCGTCTCTGCTCTTTGCGGATGATGTTGTCATGTTGGCCTCATCAAGCCAGGACCTTCAGCATGCACTGGGACGGTTTGCAGCCGAGTGTGAAGCAGCTGGGATGAGAATCAGCACCTCCAAATCCGAGGCCATGGTCCTCAGTCGGAAAAGGGTGGCTTGCCCTCTTCAGGTTGGTGGAGAGTTCCTGCCTCAAGTGGAGGAGTTTAAGTATCTTGGGGTCTTGTTCACGAGTGAGGGAAGGATGGAACGGGAGATTGACAGACGGATCGGTGCAGCTTCTGCAGTAATGCGGTCGATGTACCGGTCTGTCGTGGTGAAGAAAGAGCTGAGCCGCAAGGCGAAGCTCTCGATTTACCGGTCAATCTACGTTCCTACTCTCACCTATGGTCATGAGCTTTGGGTCATGACCGAAAGGACAAGATCCCGGATACAGGCGGCCGAAATGAGCTTTCTCCGCAGGGTGGCTGGGCGATCCCTTAGAGATAGGGTGAGAAGCTCAGTCACCCGGGAGGAGCTCAGAGTAGAGCCGCTGCTCCTCCATATCGAGAGGGGTCAGCTGAGGTGCCTCGGGCATCTGTTCCGGATGCCTCCTTGACGCCTTCCCGGGAAGGTGTTCCGGGCGCGTCCCACTGGGAGGAGACCACGGGGAACACCTAGGACATGCTGGAGAGACTATGTCTCCCGGCTGGCCTGGGAACGCCTCAGTGTCCCCCCAGAAGTGCTGGAGGAAGTGTCTAGGGAGAGGGAAGTCTGGGGTTCTCTGCTTAGACTGCTGCCCCCGCGACCCAGCCCCGGATAAGCGGAAGAAGATGGATGGATGGATGGATAACTGCACAGTAAGTAGCCTACATTCAATACAAACATATATGGTATAGACATCAGCATTTAGCTTTTGTTTTTGAATTGGGTTGAAACTACAAAGAAATGGCCTTAAATGAAAAGATTAACTGTAACCATGTGAAATTAAAGGAAATAACTGCATAGTTCTACAGTCCAAACAACACAATCAACAAACATTCAATAAGATGTTTCTTAATCAGCATTCAGTTGTAACAGTCTTAACAAATGTCACATAAAGAAAATGAAGGGGGATCAATCACCGTTGAATAGCATAATATATTTCTTTAAGGAGCACACAACATTAAATACCATACATGACTAACCCATATATTGTGTAACAAGTATGTCCCTATCTAGAGGCATAACCTTTTAATGTCTGAATATCCGCAAATGTCCTGGGTTCATCACAGTATTGTAGATGTTTAGGAGATTAAAAGGATGAAGTCCAAGATAATCCACAGCTGCAATCCAGAGTAGAGTAGAGATCAATTTAGAAGAAAGTCCAAAGATGAAGCAGATTGTAATTAGAAACATTGACCAGTTGAGTTGAGATGCCCTCAAAATTAAGTGGAAACAAAAACCCTCTAGACAAACAAAAACAATACAACATGAGGTTCTGGAAGCAAAGTATATTGCCAACTATAAAACCTCTGACAATACTAAGGAAACAAAAAGTAACTTACATTGAGATGTAGAACACTAATGTTCCTCAATAAGGGTTTAGTTAAGCATGGGGAGAGCAAACACTCCCAGCTCACAAGTATCCCTTCTCAAACTTCCTACACCTCTTATTCTCTGATCTAGAGAAACTTTACTGATAATGACTCCTTAATGCCCCCTTATGACTGGGAGTAAAATTACCACTCAAAATAAATAAGAAAGTAAAGTAACAGCTTACTAAATCTGTTACACAGTATTTGTTTTAGTTAGCAAATTTGTTTTATATATATATATATATATATATATATATATATATATATATTTATATAAAACAGGGAGACTAAATAAAAGTATGCTATATAAATAAATTATTCCAAAATGTTTAAAGGTGCCATGTGCAAAAATTGAGGTAAAAATATCAAAAAAATGACCTACACGCATCAAAAGTATGAGAAGAAATAAGGGCGATGATGTCATTAAAAAAAATGTCAAGTTATAGTGCTGCAGAGATATTAACCTTAATTAGCAGTAGCATTACTAGCCCCGGCCCGACAGGTGTCGTAATACCAGTTTCGGCCAGGGGAGGTGGTATGCGGGCAGCATAACCACCAGCCAACCTGCAATACACAAATAACTTGCACGGCTTGTGGGCGTACTTATACCTGATGTCAATCATGTGGAAAGTACAGCCCACTACTTCATTTCAGTTCAGGGAAGAGAGCGGAAGGATGACTTGAGCCCTTGGCAAGAGACCACCACCCGCTACAGGGAAACAACCGTGCTCGGAATCACAAATCAAATCGGATAAGAAAAGGAGCCGAACCAGAGTAAACATCGGCACTGCTTTCAATCGCTGGAGACAACTGATGGACCTGAAAGAAATGAGGTTCGACACCGAACTTGCAACATTTCTTTTGGATTGGTAAGTTAGATGCTGTTAGTATTTCGCTAGAAGTTTGTTTTATATGTTTGTGTATTTTTTTTCGGGAAGTTATAACATAGAAATGTATCGAAGGCTGTTCTATAAACGTGCTAATGTTAGCGATGGCTAACCGTCAGCTAATCAGCTGTCTGATGTTGACCTATGATGTTGACAGAATGCTGTCTGTCAAAATAATTTAATTCAAATAATGTGTATATACAACTCAATGTAATATGAACAAAATGAATATGAACATATTCACTGGTAAAGGTGAAGGGGAGTAGCTTGAAGATGTCATGTTTCAAAATCACTTGACATCACCCAACGTTCCTCTGGAGGCAAAACGTCCTCTTATAGCAGCGGTTCTCAATTCCAGTCCTCGCGCCCCACTGCTCTGCATATTTTGCACGTTTCTCTTTGTTAACACACCTGATTCAGATAATCAGCTCGTTAGAAATGAACTCCGTGCATGAACTGTGTTCCAATTGTTCATTGCTCCCTACTCTCTGAGCAGGGGAAATCTGTTGAAGTTTACTTCACATCGAAACATTCATTCACCGATTTGTGCTGTGCAGCGTCTTTAAACATAGACAACTGTGACATCATATACCTCTGTAAATCAATACAATTTAAATTCACGTCTTGCACACTTCAATGCACTTTGATTGGAACATATAGCTATGTTCACTTCGAACTGGAATCATGGCTGAATATCCTGTGATGTCCACTTCGCAGGGCACTTATGTTCGAATAGAACAAATGTCTAAAGCGCTAAGAGAAACGTTCAAAATGTGCAGAGCAGTGGGGCGCGAGGACTGCAATTGAGAACCGCTGTCTTATAGGCTTCGGCTATGCTCTAGGGTTGTTGTGAAGGTAGGGGCGGAGCATAGAGACTATGACGTTTCTCGTTTGTTACTCTAGAGTAGACCAATTCACTTTATTGAGGCATACTGCCCCCATCTGGTATGGAATGTGGAGTATGAACTGATTTTTTTGCCAGATATGACAGATGGCACCTTTAAATCAAATAATGTTGGTGCGAATAAAACAAAGATGCAAAGTGTTTCATTCGTTCAATTAAAAAATAATTAGGGTAATAATTCACATATATATTTACATTAAGCCAATGAAAAATAAATAACTATTGGCTCAAGTTAAAAAATATAGATGTGAATCATTACCCTAAATGTAATGCAGGTGATTTTTAAAAACAAATTAAGTCGATGTAATTTTAAGGTAAAATTAAAATAATCATCCTTAACAGAACTGACATTTACTTCTGGCTTTTCAAATGTGTATGCAAGTTCTACTTTACAAAAAAAAAAAAAAAAACTCATCCAAACCGCAAGAAGTTGAGCTGAACATCCCTTCATTGTCTCCGCTTGTGCAGGGACAGGTACAGTATATGCTCGCGCAACTTCAGTGAGCAGGAAAGGTGCTCTTATTTGTGCGCCAGTACACCAACAGCTTTTCATTTCCTACTATCTGTGCCTCATACGTGATATTTATTTATTTATTTTATGATATTTATTATTCATTTTCATGCATTTTAAATGTTTAAAAATGTGAAAACCACTCATTGCATCACGCCATCTCCTGACTATATTATTATTTGTAACATGGGGCTTTATGGAGAGTGTGTATACATGGTTATAAGTATAACAGTTTATATTTCATTAATTTAGGGAAATGAACAAGTGCCTTAAACCTCAAGGGAATATTTGGCAAAATGTTATTGATATTGTAAAAAACGTCAAAGTTGAAGCACATGATTGATGGACTAGCATTACTCAACATTACTTAATAATTTCCAGCAACACTACATTCAATGAAGGAAAATAATAAAAAATATAATAATAGTTCATTTAAATGGAACTGGAATCAGAACATGAAAATTTGTATGATTTTAATGGAACCGGAATCGGAACCTTTAAGTGGAACCGGAAAATTTCTAACAATTCCCAACCCTAAACCCTACTGGCAAGTAAGCTTTTTATTAATTATTCTTATTTTCTTCTATGGTGATTCACTTATTGTCAGAACATTACCGGATGGCCATGATGTGCCTCATCCACGGTGCACACCTAGCTGTGAATTTCCCAGTAATTAATAAAAAAAAAGCTTGTTCATTGTTAGTTCATGACACCAATATAATTATTAAATGCAGAAACACCACCAAGGTTAGCAAACTGAACCTTACTGCAAAGTATTATGCAATAACCGGCTTTCATAAAACAATTAATATGTATCTAATGTAATTTTGGTTACATGTTAGTTTAGGGAACAGTCTCAACATTAACTATTACTTCTACCTCAATAAATTCGCTGCATATTAATAGTAATGTAGCTGTTAAGTTTGGGTATGGTGTAAAATTAAGAGATCTAAAATATACAGAATAAGGCATGAACAAGTGCTTTATAAAGTACTAATAAAAAACCAATATGCTAGTAACATGAATGCTAATAAGTAACTTTTTGCTACTGTAATTTTTGACCCAGATCTGCATTTAAAGGTTACAGTTAAAAGCAATCCTACTAAACTTTCCTTAAAGGGGTCATATAATGGTACATGCAGTTTTACAAGTTGATTGTACTGAAATGTGTGTTGGCAGTGCCTGTACACAACCATCCTATAATGATTTTAAAAATCTTAAATGTTTTCCCCGGTCTCAAATCGAGCTGTCTGACCGTGTGACGTCAAACAAGGTTTACACTCAGGTAACATCACGGCATGTTTTCTAGGTACGGCGTTCCTTAATATAATTCATAATCCCACGTTTAAAACTGTGTACGCAGGTGGTCAAGTTAACGTGGTAACACTACATTAAGCTTGTAGATGGTTTATAACTGTGTCTGTTACTGATTAAGATGTATAAAAAAAAGTACGTGTTGTAACGGTTATATCTGCATGAAGATGAATGGTAACACAATACCTGCAATATACTATTTACATCCTGCAAATGGATATGATTCAAGACTATAAATAAGTCTAATTGGTGTTTTTCATATTATGCAGGAATAAGTTAAGTTATTTGATCACTAATTTGCTTTTGAATAGGCAAGCACATCTGAAGAATTGACCATGGTGCAACATGTGGCCAGCCAAAAGAAACTGTGAACAGTTCACAATGAAGACTTTACGTCCGCACTACAAAAGTGCAGGCTTGCTAATCCAGATCATATATAGTGTGAAGTCACATATTCAGTTTTTGTGGTAGTCAGTAATATTATTTCTTGATTAAATGTTTTTTTTTTTACATTTTATATTACTCCACAGTATTAAAATGTCAACTATTATGTAACAGGCACACAGACAACTATGTTACACCTGGATATTGGTGTTGACCTGTCAATACCACTGCTATTTTCAACACCAATAGAAAGGCCAAATAAGAGATCTCGCTTGTGGCCAGAAGAGGAAGAGAAGGACCCTTCTGGAGCCAGCTCAATTATTAATGTGGAAGAGCCTATCCAGATGACTCTGTCACAACCTTGACTGAGCCAACAGATGTGACGTAAGTGAAAAGACTATTTTGTTCAATTGTCAGTATTTGACACATTCCTCTCTGTGGAATAATGCTGCCCACACTGTGACTAGTGATGGGTCGTTCGTGAATGAGGCGACTCTATGAGCCGGCTCTTGTAGGTGAACGACGGGAGCTGGCTCGCATATCTAATGAGCCGACTCTATTTAAAAAAATATATAGCCTATAGAAATTAAATCATTATGTAATAATGAAATAATGGATGCATTTTATTTCATTTAAAATAATTGACTAATTCAAAGAACAAAAAAAGAATATTATATTTCGACTGATCAACCTCACATTCTGTTCCTGTCAATCATACACGAGGTGTCAACCAATTATACGGCATGAAGGAGGGGCCGAGCCATCACATACACACCACACACACAGTGTCAAACTCAGAGGAGAGGAGAGGAAAAACACAACAGCTTTTGAAAACAAAACAAAAGCAGGAAAATGAGTCGGAAGCACAGCAGCATTTGGAATCATTTTAATGATCATCAGCCCCTCGATCGAAAGTAAGGCAGCTTGCATTTCTGAATGCAAATCTCTCATAAAATAAAAATATGATCAGCATTGTTTGTGTGTGTGTTCATGCTAGTTATACAAAACATAGTGAGATAGTTCATGCTGACTATATAACATGCCAAAAAAGAGGGACCAGTTTAATCCTTTCAGTTATTTATTTTTCTTTAATATGGGTTCTATTATTTTGTTCAGATTCAGATTGTATTTGTTTTGTAATGTTGTTGTTTCTATACATTCAAAAGTTGTAATTTAAATGCAAAAGTTTAATAGTATTATTTTTTCATAACAAATCAATGCATTTTTAAAGAAATTGTGGGAAATTGTGAGTATGATTTCATTTAATAATTTAATTAGAATTGTTTTCACACCTATCATAGTCAAAACATTATTGTCAAACGTGAGTCAAACGAGCCGGCTCACGAAAAAGAGCTGAAATGCCCATCACTAACTGTGACTTCTTCAGAAAATGGAATAGTCAGCCAATTATACAAAGCACTCCTGCAGGGAACCTCCAGCTTTCTGTTGCGGTGTATGCCAATGGTGCCTTTTTCTTCAAAGTTAAACAGGTAGGTTAGTGAGGATTTTACTGTCCAGCCTATAATTTACTATTGCAAGTAATATCACAAAGATCAACCCTGAACATAAATAAATGAACATACTTTCCTTGAAGTCATGCTAAATGAAGGAATCCTCTTTTCTGACCTAAGATATTCCAGGCAATGAAACCGAAGGAGGAGCCTTGATCTCTTGAGGACACACAGTGTGACGTTTGACAGCATTGTTACAGACAGGCACCCTCAAATAGAAAAATACCTGCGGGAGGCCAACATCACACAGTATTACGATGCATGGCACACTGAAAAAGGTATTAGCTCCAGTCTGAGTATGTGTTGTTTATGTTCCTAATGACTGTCATAATCTCACAGACTGGTTATTTTTTAAACAGATCAGTAAAGTTTTATTACAATGCATTATGATACAAAACCATACCTTTGACCAGAACTTCCTTTTTATTATATTGTGTTCAATAAACACACTGTGTCTTTCTGCATGGCTGATTTACAGTTTGTTTGTTTGTTTATATATTATTAGGAGTATCAAAGAAACTGCTGAGGATTGCTCAGAACAAAGACTGCAGAAGTGGTATCGAAGTATAAAAAAAACCACATATATTGGATTCTGAAAGATGTTGAAAACCTGAGCCCTCATCATCACACCTCATCACTGGAGGCATGCCACAGCGTAATTCTGCGCTTTGCGCCCAAAAAATATTATCTTTTCTTTCCTGGGAATGTTATGCAGATAACTCAATATAGTTGGGAAAGGAGTGTATACACATTTTCAAACACGCAAGTGTGACCCAAGTAATGTTTAACCACTATTTCTTCTCTATAGACTCTACCTGGCAGCCCTAAATTATAATGAGAATGCTGGGCGTCCCCAAGCCACGACAGCAGCTGGAGAGCCACTATTTAAGGTGGTTTTCCCTAAATACAAGAAAAAAGTCAGTGAAAGTAGAACCAACCTTCTGTGAGTCTATTTAAATGCAAAATAGTCACTATATGTACAAAAATACATTATCTGAAGCTGAACATTAATTTTGTATAATTTTATGAGACACCTTATAGACAATTATATAAACAAAACCATGTAGCCACAACACAAGTGAACAACACTACTTCAGAGTAAACTGAAAATAACAGTTTTTTTTTTTAGTTTTTTTGTAAAGAGTACTTGGGCAACCTGTTGGAACTTCTCTTTGAGAAAGTTGTTGTGGACCCAATCCCTTATATGGACGATATCCTGAAGATCACCACACGCCCCAGTTTGACAAATCAGACAAACAGGAAGTGATAGACAGCTGTGTGTCTAGGTTTAATCAAGGACATGTCTGAACCCTATATATTGTCCCCGAGCGTTAGCACCACACAGGAGGGCAGCACAACCCTGATTCTCCAGCCCAGAATGCCCCAACACCAGCTGATGAAACTTCTGTATGCTAAAAACCTGTAATGGCTGCGAAAATTCAACCATTTTTTTGTTGTGAAAATTAATGTTAATGTCATCATTTCTTTTATTTTGCTGTTACTGCATTTTTTTTAAATAACTTATTCTCCGTGTAATTCAGTAAAACAGTATTTCTGTCAATAAATGTTAGTCCAAACAGTTTTGTGTCTATGCATTATTTGGTATTTCATGCTGAATGGTATGTTAAGTGGTTATAAAAATTACACTACAGTTGATCAGTAACCCATAGTGTACTTTGCACTGCAGTCGCTTGTTACAGCTTTTCATTTAGACCCTAAAGAATCATATTAACGTATACAAAAATGGCATTATAGAACCCCTTTAACTTCCCATTTACTGTTGAAGATTCATAACTTTGCATTCAAGAGATGTTTGAAAGGCAGCAAATACTGCATGAACCTCAAGTACATCTATTCCTGCAAGATTGGAAGTGTTGCAAAATAAGCTTGATTAACAGAACCAGGAATCGTTAATTATCATCTACACTATGTTTTGTATAACTAGCATGAACACACACACAAACAATGCTGATCATATTTTTATTTTATGAGAGATTTGCATTCAGAAGTCTTGCAGTAAGTGTGTCAGCAGCATAATGCACACTGGGTATCTTTAATTGTCAGGAGGGAGCTCGCTCAAGCAGGTCACATGGATGGAGCGGTTGTCTACCTTGTCTAGTGCTGCATCGCATCACCTCTCAGACAGCATTTGATTAAAGAGAGGCTGGTAACGGTCTCAGGAATTCAAACTGGGAATGAGGAAATGTCTGAATGAATGGCAAAACCGGGAGAGATAATCCTCGATGAAATCTACAGGAAATGCAAATTCTGCAACTCAAAGAGATGAGAAGCAAAGGAGTGGCGAGACATAGGAGGAGGAACAGACTAGAATAGCAGGAGCTATAAAAAGGTGCAATGGCAGAACACACTGCATCTATCTGCAACAGGACTGATGAACAGCAAGCATCTCTTTCAGTCCAAGAGAAAGGTATGTCCAGCCAAACATCTGCACATTCCTATCCGAAGCTGTTCTGATGCGTTTCATTCATTCCTGCAATCCAGGTTTCAAAGCGTGTTTGTGCTTTTTTTGATGATTCGGATGCGAACAAGAATCTGCTCAAAAATGCATTTCAGTCTCTTGGGGTGTACTTACAATTAGCTAGTGGAAACATAACGGCTGAATATAGATACAGCAGAGAAGGGAAAAGAAATAACACGGTCACCTTTGCCCATGTTTACAGCTGGTATTGAAAGAGGACTTTGACATTTTGAGAGCCGTCTCTGGTGTTTTTCTGAAGTATCTTTCATGTGCCACAATAGAAAATCATACAGGTTTGGACAATTATGAAGGCAAGTAAATGACTGAATTCTCATTTTAGGATGAGTGATTCACAGATGGTCAACTCATGTTGCTACTAGCTGTAAACAGCAAAGGTGTCTTGTAATATAAAATGACCAATAAATAAAAATAAATGATAAAAATGTAATAAAAATAATGCAATACATTATCATGGTAACATTTAGTTTAGAGACTGATTCTCACGATCATTTAGTTGTTTATTAGCATCCTTATTATTAGATTACTGGCTGTTTATTAGTACTTATTAAGCACTTATTAATGCCTTATTCTGCTGCATGGCCATACTTTAGATTCCTCAGGGCTTGACACTCACCTTTTTCCCCAAGGAGCACATTAAAATATTTTTTGGTGCACAATGCACATTTTTCAAATTACTTGATTTAGCTTAATAAGAGGATATAAGGAGACATTTACAAACACAATTATTTAATTTATATAAAATAAAATAAAAAAGTGTCCTAAGTCCTAAGGTTAAATAACTTTATTATAGATCCTTTACTAAAGATAGAAAAAACACAAAAGTATGAAGTAAACTAGTTTTAAAGTTCAAATGAACCAAAGAACAATAGGAAACGCTTCACAATAAGCTCCCATTAGTTAACTTTAGTTAAAGCAGGTTAACATTAACTAACAATTTTAATTAATTGTTGCAGTAGTTAATATTACTTGTTACTGTTGGTTAATAAAAAAATACAATTAATTATTGTTAGTTCGTGTTAGCTCCATTAAATAATATTAACAGACACAACTTTGATTTTATAATGTATTAAAAGTTTCAATTAATATGAACTAAGATCAATAAATGCAGTCAGTGTTATCTCATGTTAACTAATGTTAAATGGAACCTGTTAATTGTTACCAGACAATAATGTTGAATCAGTCCATGTTTTAGGTTAGATTAAAAGAAAACAAACAACTTAAGTCTTTAAGTATGAATGATTTGGTTCTTTGGTGAAGGCTAAAGGGAATAAAAATATAAATGACTGTTTGAAACAAAGTAGCGCAGCTGCTTTTAAGTTGATTAGCAGATGGAAAGTTACTGATATTAAAAAGAAGCTCCTGGATAGTTTTCTTGCCGAACAAAACCTCTCTATACTGGGCATCACTGATTAAGATCAAAGGAATATTCCAAAAATAAAAATTCTTTTATTAACTTGTTCTCATATCATTCCCAAATGACTTTAAACAGAAAAAACGATTTCTCAGAATTTCTTACAAAAATTTATTTTAATGTCTATGAAGACAATGGCACAAACAAAAAGTAAATAATTATTGTCCCAATTAAATTAATTTAATTTAGGTGCCATAGAAGTGATCCATATGATACACACACACTTGTTATTAATTCAGGGTTTTTACACATATGTTAAAAGTTACATTTAAGACCTGTTAAGACTTTTTCAATACCACATTATGTGAAATTTAAGAAATTAACCTGCGATGGAAAAACACATTATACAACACTCATGTGTGTGATGTGTTAAATGTAAAAATACAAACCATCATTGCGGTCATAAATGCCATTTATTATTAAGATATAATAAATAACATTTCATATCAGCAGACACTATTCCATTTATTTATTTAGTTTATTTAATAGGGACCATGCATATTCATGTACATTGTTGTATGAAAATACACCATGTAAATATGCCAGAATTAGTAAAAAGATATATTTCCCTATATATATATATATATATATATATATATATAGTCCCTAGGCCGGTAACATAAAAACTAACAAAGAAAATAACCAACAATCATATAACATTCATTCACTATGACAACAATACACATAAATAAAAATATACATCAACAATACAAACAAGACAAAAAAATACAAAATATCCACACAAAAGCACCGGATCAATGAGATTTTTGGTGGAGTAAGCAATTTATTCTGGAGCAATATTTTCATTAGTATTCTATCAGCTTTCACATACTTAAGTCTGCATTTTTTTTATATTTACTCCAGGATTTAATCAACTTTTTTAGGCCCTATTTTAAAAAAAACCTCAGTAACCATTTTAAAATATATACATCTGCATCATCTTTCAAATTCTTACAACTGACCCATAAATTTAATAAACACTATATGATGTTCTCGTAACAAGGTTCGGAAGGAGTGCGTCAGATATTCAATTCAATTCAATTCAAGTTTATTTGTATAGCGCTTTTTACAATACAAATCGTTACAAAGCAACTTTACAGAAAATTATGTTTCTACAATATTTAGTAGTAGCTAGTAGTTTGTGCACGTTTGACAGGATTTTAAAAAAATAAAAATAATAATAATAATAATACAAGACGTAGTCAGCTAGATGATGAACTATCAATATTATTAATTAATAGTAATTATATGATGCAGTCACACATGTAGCAATAATTGTTAGTTCTGTTTGTTGATTCAAGGTTAGGATCATCTGGGGTCCTCTGAGGGTCAGCATCATCTCTTCTCAGGTGTTCTGGATCCAGACTGGAGCTTGTGTAAATCCTAGTTACAAAACATAGAAACAAAATAGAGACATCATTAGCATAGCTGCTGATCCAACAAAGTAAAATTAGTATTCTATTTATTCTAAATTAGATACTTAGCCTAATCAACACAGGTGGACCACAATCTAGTAATCAATCCCACAGTATAAATATCGCTGACTTACCTCTATCCACTGACAGTTAATCAGCATTCGGTTCGCTCTGTCTGTCATCCTATCACAGACCCAATTTTCCTTCCTACAAAGAGATCTGGAACGTTACCGGGGATTTTTTTCAGATCTGCCACTTTTTGCCGGACCCATGATCACTCCTACCTCGCCAAACCCGGCCACCGAGCACCATTAAGCGTTATCACGACAGCTGCTCTTCTCGCCAAGCCACACGTTGTGGCCAATAGACCGTGCAAAGCGCCGATCCCACTCAAGACCAGGCTCTCCCCGAGCAGCAGCAGGCTTTAAACCAGCCTGGGCCGCACCCCAGTTCTCACCGCAGCAAGTCTCTCTCGCTTCCCGCCGCGGCTCCACCTTTTCTCTGCAGCTTTTCTGGTCACAGCGCAGTTTAAGGCTGCCTCCTCTAGAGGCGCAGACCGCGCATCGTAAATCAATAAATTTTTCAGGTGAAGATCCTAATGCAGGTTTCACGGCTAAAGTTTGTTAAAGACGTTATGACGTAATTCTGTCAGATGACGATACCATTTTACCACGAAGTAAATGCATTTTTTCAAGGCAAGTCATCCACACTGAAATGTCTGAAGACATTACGTTTGCCTTACTGTGCATGTTTAAACCTCACTGAGATGACGACATAAGTTGCATGCAATTATTCTGGCAGGACCAATTTATTAAGGGACATATTTCACCATTTACCTGCTTGATCACTCAGAATTTATCTAAAACAACTACCATTGCGTTTTGCCACAGGACAGCAAGTGTGAGTAAAATTTCTGTTTTCTTTTCAGGACTGTAATACGAAAAGCATGCAAAGTAAATATCTTTAGAAACCGCTTGAAAGTGAATAGCACATAACTGCTATTATCGTTACGGTTATAATCATGTCTATTGATACAATGTTTTACAAGACTAAACATGCTTCATCGTTTTCAAAAGCCTCTGTTTCCACAGTCCATGCTACAACGTGAAAAAAGCATTCCAAATTTATCCACTCTAGAGACTGTTTAAAAAAGCCAGAAGGCCAAAACGAGTGGAAAACATAGTTTTTCAGCAGGAACGTAATAATGCGGACAAGGCTTGAGGAATTGTCAACCAAGCAACCAATTGCTAATCTGGCAACACAGTAGGCTACCCAGGCATTTTTTTTAGCTTGCCCCATCAATTGTTACTAACACTTCTACTTTTCCTGCAGCCAACAACTACAGCAGCCGAAGCAAGCTCCGCAGGTGGCCCAAGCAGCTATCTTTCCTCCTCCTCTCCTGCTCCCATTTCTATGTTCCGCCACACCCTAACCATCCTTAAGACCTATCAGTGGTCAGACCAATTCCTTATCAAAGAAGCTGACTGAACCCTCGTAAGTCAACCCCTCTAACACCAGCCCATCCCTGTTCACTCAAAACAATGATCTACAACCCGAATTCCGGAAAAGTTGGGGCGTTTTTTTAAATTTTAATAAAATGAAAACTAAAGGAATTTCAAATCACATGAGCCAATATTTTCTTCACAATAGAACATAGATAACGTAGCAAATGATTAAACTGAGAAATTTTACACTTTTATCCACTTAATTAGCTTATTTAAAATTTAATGCCTGCTACAGGTCTCAAAAAGTTGGCACGGAGGCAACAAATGGCTAAAAAAGCAAGCAGTTTTGAAAAGATTCAGCTGGGAGAACATCTAGTGATTAATTAAGTTAATTGATATCAGGTCTGTAACATGATTAGCTATAAAAGCTTTGTCTTAGAGAAGCAGAGTCTCTCAGAAGTAAAGATGGGCAGAGGCTCTCCAATCTGTGAAAGACTGCGTAAAAAAATTGTGGAAAACTTTAAAAACAATGCTCCTCAACGTCAAATTGCAAAGGCTTTGAAAATCTCATCATCTACAGTGCATAACATCATCAAAAGATTCAGAGAAACTGGAGAAATCTCTGTGCGTAAGGGACAAGGCCGGAGACCTTTATTGGATGCCCGTGGTCTTCGGGCTCTCAGACGACACTGCATCACTCATCGGCATGATTGTGTCAATGACATTACTAAATGGGCCCAGTAATACTTTCAGAAACCACTGTCGGTAAACACAATCCGCCGTGCCATCAGCAGATGCCAACTAAAGCTCTATCATGCAAAAAGGAAGCCATATGTGAACATGGTCCAGAAGCGCCGTCGTGTCCTGTGGTCCAAGGCTCATTTAAAATGGACTATTTCAAAGTGGAATAGTGTTTAATGGTCAGACGAGTCCAAATTTGACATTCTTGTTGGAAATCACGGACGCCGTGTCCTCCGGGCTAAAGAGGAGGGAGACCTTCAAGCATGTTATCAGCGTTCAGTTCAAAAGCCAGCATCTCTGATGGTATGGGGGTGCATAAGTGCATACGGTATGGGCAGCTTGCATGTTTTGGAAGGCTCTGTGAATGCTGAAAGGTATATAAAGGTTTAAGAGCAACATATGCTTCCCTCCAAACAACGTCTATTTCAGGGAAGGCCTTGTTTATTTCAGCAGGACAATGCAAAACCACATACTGCAGCTATAACAACAGCACGGCTTCGTCGTAGAAGAGTCCGGGTGCTAACCTGGCCTGCCTGCAGTCCAGATCTTTCACCTATAGAGAACATTTGGCACATCATTAAATGAAAAATATGTCAAAGACGACCCCGAACTCTTCAGCAGCTGGAAATCTATATAAGGCAAGAATGGGACCAAATTCCAACAGCAAAACTCCAGCAACTCATAGCTTCAATGCCCAGACGTCTTCAAACTGTTTTGAAAAGAAAAGGAGATGCTACACCATGGTAAGCATGCCCCGTCCCAACTATTTTGAGACCTGTAGCAGAAATCAAAATTGAAATGAGCTCATTTTGTGCATAAAATTGTAAACTTTCTCAGTTTAAACATTTGCTATGTTATCTATGTTCTATTGTGAATAAAATATTGGCTCATGTGATTTGAAAGTCTTTTAGTTTTCATTTTATTAAAATTTAAAAAACGTCCCAACTTTTCCGGAATTCGGGTTGTACAATAGCCAACCCTCTTTAACATCCCCATATCCATCTATAACATCTATAACCAATCCTCACTCCAGCCATCCCAACAGTGTCTGCTCCCGCAGGAGCCTTTTCCGTATCTCCCCACTGCCGCAGCAGTGTCTGCTCCCGCAGGAGCCTTTTCCGTATCTCCCCACTGCCGTAGCAGCGTCTGCTCCCGCAGGAGCCATTTCCATATCTCCCCACTGCCGCAGCAGCGTCTGCTCCCGCAGGAGCCTTTTCAGTAACTCCCCACTGCCGCAGCAGTGTCTGCTCCCGCAGGAGCCTTTTCCCGTATCCCCTCACTGCTGCAGCAGTGTCTGCTCCCGCAGGAGCTTTTTCCATATCTCCCCACTGCCACAGCAGTGTCTGCTCCCGCAGGAGCTTTTCCATATCTCCCCACTACCGCAGCAGTGTCTGCTCCCGCAGGAGCCTTTTCCCGTATTCCCTCACTGCTGCAGCAGTGTCTGCTCCCGCAGGAGCTTTTTCCATATCTCCCCACTGCCGCAGCAGTGACTGCTCCCGCAAGAGCCTTTTTCAGTATCTATATTTCTCCACTACCACTGCAGTGTCCGTATCTCTTTTCTGCATTTTCCCTGCTGCCGTAGCAGTTCTCGCTCCCGCAGGAGCCTTTATAAAAAAAAAATGCTTAAAAACCCGCTCGACACTACTCTCGTAAAACAATTAATTATACTGTTCCATGGAACAAACTTAACGTAATGCATCGCTAACAATCTAATGTACATGCTCATATCAAAAGTCTTCAAGGGCTCAAACGTCCCGACAATAGTTTTTAGATGCCACTGTACAACCTAATCCTCGTTTTGTTGAACATTTAATTCAAATGTACACCATCTTTAATATTGGACAATTCTTTACTAAAGGCATGCTACAGCAATCATAAGTCCTTGAATGGGACCTCAAATGACGCCATTTTTTTAATTTACGTTTCAGCTATTCACTGAAATAATCTGTTCAGATTTCCCCTATAGGGGAGTGGTTAATCTGAACACTGGAGTGGTTAATCTGAAAATTCCGGGATAAGAAACTCTTAATCAATCCGTCAGCTCCATATAATTTGCCATTTAAAAGCATAATCCCCTCGATGGCTCTTGACGAATTCTCTCTCCCAACCATAGAACAATGATCATGCAATCAATATGAAGAGAGAGAGAGAGAAAAAAGAAAATAATAATAATAATCTCTAAACTCTTGGCTGGGAAAGGATGACATCACCTCTGCTTTAAACTATGCCCATGTATCCAGATTCATGGCACTTATTCAAGGTACACTGACAGGACAGGAAATTCTATTTTCGTCGTACGCTTAACTTCGAATGCAAGCCGATCAAAGATTTTCTGACATTATCAGAAGCAGCTATTGGATTTGCTAAACCACTATGCAAGTAATCCTCATAGCATCCCCTTTAGACAATTCAAATTGCTCTGAGTATTGAACTCTCCGTCAGGTGCTGCAAAGCGCTCCCAGTGAAAAAAAATAATAATAATGATATTTATTATTAATGAATTATATATATAATAATGAATTAAATAATAATAACAATAATAACAATAAATAAATAAATACATAAATACATACATACATACATAAACCAAAATAAATAAATAAATTCTCCAACTATCGGCAAGGCTCACCTATCCGATACAGGGACTATTGAATTCCCGTCAGATTGCCTCCCAGTCAAGCAAACCTTGCCTTTTCCAACAAACTACCGGCACAGTTACCTGTCTGATGCCGTATTTAAATCCCGTCAGATGCCGCAAGAGCTGTCCTGGTCGAGTGGATGTTTCCCTCCAACTAACAGCATCGCTTACACGTCCGTGCGCGAATATTGAACTCTCGTCAAAGGCTGCAAGAGCCCTCCTGGTCAAGCATTCTTGGCCTTTATGTCCGACTACAGGTGTACCCATTCAGTGCCGCAAGCATTGATCTCCCATCGTATGTCAGTGAGAACCTCCCAGCTAAACAACCTTAAATTCCCTTCTTACCCATCTGGTGCCACAAGTATTGAGCTCCCACCAGATGCCGACGAGAGCCTCCCGGCTAGACAACCTTACATCTTCTATTTTATGGCCAGCAAGGCTACACGTTCGATGCCGTGTGCTCCCCTCGTACGTTGGCGAGAGCCTACCAGCTACAACCTTAACCTCCTCTTTTACGGTCGTCAAAACTTACCTATCTGGTGCCGCGAGTATTGAGCTTTCTCCAGATGCCAGCGAGAGCCTCCTGGCTAGAAAACTTTACCTTTTAATATTTTATGGACAGAAGGCTTTACCGTTTGATGCCATGGACTCCCACCAAACGTCGGTGAGAGCCTCCCAGTTAGTCAACCTCAACTTTCCCCTTTTATGATCGGCGAGACTTACCCATCTGGTGCCGTGAGTATTGAGCTCCCACCAGATGCTGGCGAGAGCCTCACGGCCAGACATCTTTACCTTTCTACTCTACAGCCAGCTAAGCTTACCCGTTCGATACGTGTGCTCCCATCGAATGCCGGCGAGAGCCTCCCGGCCACACAACTTCTTTCCTTCTACACCCGGAGAGGTTTACCCATTCAATGCCGTGAGTAGGAATCTCCCCTTGAATGTCGACGAGAACCTCCCGGTTAGACAAACTTACCTTTTCCATCCTTCGGCCAGCGAGACTTACCCATTCGATGCATGTGCTCCCATTGGATGCTGGAGAGACAACCTTTCCTTTCCTTTTTACAGCCGCGAAGCTGTCATTATGCACTATCCACCCCCCGCGGGAGGCCGGCAAGAACCTCCTTTCCCATTCTACAGTGATTGAGGCTTACCCATTCGATGCCGTGAGTACAAGCTCCCGGCGGACGTCGACGAGTCTCCCGGCTAGACAAACTCACCTTTTCCTTTTCTATGGTCAGAGAGGCTTACCCATTTGATCGTGTGAGCTCCCGTCGTTAGACGGGGAAGGGGGGGTACTCTAGGTTCGGGCCATTCCCGAGCTCGGAGCCCTTCCCCGGACAGCACACCAAATACGCATACCATACCTCAGCTAATTATATGCAAGCGTTAACTCGTGAAAGGGCTGTTACAGTCAAATTAAATAATTTACACAGCAATATCACAACAGCAAATAAATATTGTTACAAGATTAATGTTTAAAATACATTTGAGTATACAAATTTAAAATGCTGCTATGGTGCAAATAGTGTTAATTTTGTCAACAAAGACGAGGATGAACAATATTTGTTAACGCTACTAAAAGCTAAAACTAATATATGATAAAAACTATGGTGAATATGGACATTGACATTCAAAATACATCCTATAGGCTACTGTCTTGTCTTTCAAAATGTGCTTCCCTGTCATTAGATTGCAATCGGATAAGGTGTGTTCCCATATCTAGTCTCAGTATGTCAGCCGGAGTGCATCGATAGGCAACCACCCCATGACAGATGTAAGTTTCACTTTCCACGATCCTTAACACACAGGGGAGCTTCTTCGTAATCCAGCCAAAACCTTGTCCTAACCAGACAATGCGACAAGATTCCAGTGACAAGCAATTTGGCTGTCCATACCAGACATTGCACAACACCGTGATGCAAGAGGATCACTTATATCACAGCCATTCAGAAGTGAGAAGCACACTGCAAACCCAACGAAATGGAAAAGCTTATAATCTAATTAATAAATATGAAATCATTTTAAAATAGTTAAAACTACATACTGAGTGACGGATACCATCTTCGTCACGGAAAACACTTGTTGGTTACCACTGAGCACACAGTTTTAACATATGCATTCGCTTTATTTATTTTCAAGATCTGAGGAAAAATATCTATTGTTGCTTTCAGTATGACTATAAATTTCACGCAATGACACTCAAACTCACATTAGACACTTTTAACATTAAATAATTCACATAATACCCAATATTATAACCATCATAGTTTGTGGTCTACAAAAATCTAAAGAGAGTTACTGCCCTTAGGGCTATCAGGCATTATTTACAGTAATTCAACCTAGCCATACTTTCAGGTACCAAAAAGAATGTAGCACACCAAGATCCTTGTACAATCATGCAAATGGAAATATGCACAAAATATTAAATTCATCATATACAAATTGAAACGTTTTCTTTGGTAGCAATAAGTAAAAAAAATTGTTCCCATTTTTATTTGCAGGTTTCCACCTATCTGGACTCGCTGTTTTCTTTGGGAGGCCTGACAAATCCAACGAACCCAAAGAGATGATGCGATGGAAGCGGAGGCACAGATACTGCAGTGTGTCCCTTTTCCTCATAGTGCTCGTGTTTGCAGGAGGCCTCGTTATTCAGGGTCAATGGCCTTGTCATTTCAACAAGGAAATGTTTGCTGCTCAAGAACTCCAAACCATGAAAACCTTCTCCAACTTAACCATGATGAATCCAACCAAGTTGCGGGAGCTTGACGAGTTCCCTTCACCATTAAATTCAAAAGAAAATGTCATCTCAGTTTTGGATGAAAGTTTGCAGCAGGGGTTGGAAAGCTCCTTGCTTTCGAACATCAGTTTGAGTGAAGAGATGAGAGTGGCAAGGATACTTAAAGAGGAGCCTTATGAGTACATCCTCAACGAGCCGAACGCATGTCTGCAGCGAGCTCCTTTCTTAGTGCTTTTGATTGAGGTTGAGCCCAAGAAAACGGATGCCAGGGATGCCATCAGGAAAACGTGGGCAAATGAAAGTGTGGCTGGGGGTTTGGGTTTCATCCGCCTTTTTTTCATAGGTGTGAATCAGAACAGCAAACTGCAGCATACAATAGAGGAAGAAAGTCATCAATATCATGATATCATTCAGCAAGATTACAGGGATACTTACAACAACCTTACCCTGAAAACGCTGATGGGGATGTACTGGATCACAAAGTATTGTCCGAGGCCAAATACGTCATGAAGACAGACAGTGACATGTTTGTCAACACTGAATATCTTATAGAAAAACTTCTAAAGACCAAAGGGCAACCAACACAGAAGTATTTCACAGGTTCTCACATGTCACAAATGCCCCCAAACCGAAACAAAGAGAGTAAATGGTACATGCCTGAAGAAGTGTACCCTGGTAGGCGATACCCCACCTTTTGCTCTGGGACTGGGTACATCTTCACAGGTGACGTGGCCCAAAGGATATACGTGACATCTCTGACCATACCCAGACTGCACTTAGAAGATGTTTAAGTGGGTATATGTCTAGCTAAACTAAAGATAGAGCCAACACCACCACCAAATGAACATCTGTTCAATCATTGGCGAGTGCCCTACTCTAGCTGTAGGTACAGCAACCTGATCACCTCTCATGGGTTTCATCCCAATGAGATCATTCAGTACTGGCAGCACCTGCAGAGCAACAAGCACAATCCCTGCCAAGCGACTGGGTAGAATGTTTTATCATCAAGTTGTGATGTTTTATGCTTTTTGGAGGTTTAAAGAACAGATTGAAGCACAAGAGGCTTCTGGAAAACCTTAACTATGTTTTTTTATTTGATTTTCACTACTGTATTTTTTATGATTGGTCATCATTACAAATCTGAATGATTAAATTGGTATAAAACATAAGTGGTTTTAAAAATGAATTCTTATGATAAATAGGATTTTAAACATGCAGCAGAATAGGTCTTTAAAGGGATAGTTCACTCAAAAATTATAATTATTTCATTAATTACTCACCCTCATGTCATTCCAAACCTGGAAGACCTTCGTTCATCTTCGAAACATAAATTAAGATATTTTGATGACATCTGCTTTTTGAGCCTCTATAGACAGCTAGGGTCCTACCACTTTCAAGGCACAGAAAGGTACCAAGAACATTGTAAAAAATAGTCCATGTGACATCAGTGGTTTAACAGTAATCTTTATTTTATAATTTTATAAAAACTTTAAAAAAACTTAAAGGTGTTTACTCTTGCTGTTAGAGAATTGTACATTCATGCCTTCAGATTTGTCCATTACAGTGTTATTTTCATTGACAAATTTTTTTGTCATAATATTCGCCAACATTTTCTTCCCAGATGAAAATGAGACCATAACAAACCAATGGAATGGAAAATTACACACAAAATCTTTATTGGCCAAATAACGTTTGGCACCATCTTACACATGCGTAAACCTAGCATACTTGCGTGCTGCATGCTTTTTCGCTCAGATTTCATGATCTAAGGAAACGCTATCAAAATACAGAATGGCCCGAACCGAGTACGCATACGTAACCAAGATGTTCCCTTTCATAGGTCACTTCGGTGCTTTGGTGACGTCACTGTACCACCTGCTGGAAGCGAAAAGGATTCGAAGCGACCTTAGGGACATGGTCAGGCATTGGTCGCAGCAAAACTTTCACAAATCCTGGTGCAAAATCCATGCACGGAGGTGAAACAGAAAGAACTTGAAAATCCCCAACTCTCTTGAGGGAAGATAAAGCTAATAGAAGGACTGTCTTTAGAGTCATGATTTTTTCAGACAAAGTTTCCAAGGGCTCAAACGGATGTCCTGATAACTCTCATAATACAATGGCGAGGAAAGGCCGCAGCCGTCATGAACCCTGCATAAAACGAGAGACCAGGGGATGACGGCCCACTGAAACCCCATCTACGTATGTGTGGTTAGCTGATATGAGTGGCTGGTGTTACTCCCTTTGAAAACCGGTCTTGGAGAAACTCCAGTACTGAGGCGACAGGGCAGTAAGCTGGGTCGATATTATGAAGTCTACACTAGGTAGTAGTGTAGGTGAAGTCATATAAACATCTTGTAGAAACTGCCCTAG
This sequence comes from Carassius carassius, assembly GCF_963082965.1. Taxonomy (NCBI): domain Eukaryota; kingdom Metazoa; phylum Chordata; class Actinopteri; order Cypriniformes; family Cyprinidae; genus Carassius; species Carassius carassius. The sequence continues at coordinate 29,943,075 of NC_081774.1, forward strand.
AATTAATTATAGTCTCGGTGGCCTCTACTGAAAGACCGGGACATATTAACTCACTCCGCTCCAAGGCCACAGCTTCCATAGATCTGGCCTTGGGTGCCAGATCATTCCCTGTGCTTGCGATAGCAAGTCCCGTCTGAGGGGAATTTCGCTAACAGACTGATCAGTTCCGCAAACCAAGGCTGAGTGGGCCACCACGGAGCTACCAGCAACAGTTGTTCCACTCTGTCCAACCACATTCTGGATAGCATTGTTGAATTTAGCCAAATCGGAGGAAAAGCATACAAATTGGTCCTGTTCTAGGACATTAGTGTGCTAGAGCGACCAGTCCCAGGGGCGACATCTCTTGTCGCAGCACTACGGTTTCTTCTGAACTCACGATCATGGGAAGAATCCCGCGGAAAGGAGGCGGGCCTTTTTGAATTGCGCAAAGTGTCTAAGGGGGTACTCGATGTGGTAGCTCGGTCAAATGCTGCTCGAGGCGGGCCTTTTCGAAACTGAATGGTGTATCCGTGATGAATTATGTGTAACACCCATTGTGGAATCCCGGGCAATTGTTTCCACGTGGCCCGAAAAAGCTTTAATGGTTTCAAGACCTCTGCCTGCGGCTGTAATGTCTCCACATGCATTAGAATTTGAGCACGAAAGTTTGCGGCGTACGTAAGCACGGGAAATGCATGTGGTAGCTCGGTCCAATGGCACTTGAGGCACCTTTTGCGGCGAGACAGTCAATGTTAGAGCCTGGAGACTGCAGTGAGAGGGTTGGATGCACATTAGCAGTCCAACCTAAACCCTAGGACCACAATCCTCACGAGGGGGTGCCATAGGTGATGGCTCTTCCTGTGAGGCGACCCGCTGACATTGAGAGGATGTTGAAGAACGTGAGCGTGCTGCCGGCAGCTGGCGTTGCTCCTATTCCCAAGGCCTGCAAGTGGAAAGCAGCTGGCAGATAGCGGCTGATTGCTGCTTCACTGCCCTATATTTCTCCACCACCAATGTGATCGCCTCTCCAAACAGCCCAGAGATCGGGGCATCCATAAGAAAATACTTATCCTTTTCTTTAATATTGGTGAGGTTGAGCCAAAGGTGGTGCTCAACCGTCACCATCCCCACCATTGAACGGCCTACTGCTCGGGTGGTGTGCTTGGCAGCATGTATCACCAAGTCAGTTGCCCGTCGCAGTTCTTTCACAGCGGGATGATGCCTTCTCCCTCCGGTCGTTGGACGGTGTTGCGCAGGGAGTGAAGGACATGCGCTATCAGGCTAAAGTTAGCATTTTCTGAAATCTCCTAGTGCACCTTTTAAGTGAGCATAATCAGTAGGGAGAACTTGTATTAGTACATACAAATTTGCCCATATCTGCTGACTGGCTTCATCACTTGGTCTCCTCTCCACCAATAAGCTGGTGTGTGGTGGTAGTTCTGGGGCACTATGGCTTCCATGGTGGTGGGTGAGGAGATCCCTTTCACAATGTAAAGCGATTTGAGTGCCTAGAAATGTGCTATATAAAATATTATGAATTATAATAAATGTCTGCTTGAAAGAATTAAGAATATGGTAAACAAGTTATATAATCTAATAAAGCCTATATAATCATTGGTATTTAATTGAAAAGAAAACCATTTTCTTGTTCTTTATGAGAAGTGATTTACAAAGGCATGTTGTGTGTCACTGCAGTTTACATTTACATGTAATTATTTAGGAGACGCTTTTATCCAAAGCGACTTACAAATGAGAACAACAGAAGCAATCAGATCAGCAAGAGAACAACAACAGTATACAAGTGCCATGACAAGTCTCAGTTAGTCTAGTACAGAACACATAGCCAGGTTTATTTTTTTTTAATGAAAGACAAGAAAAGAAAGAAAAGTGCTAGTATTAGTTGTTTAAGTGCTGGCGAAAAAGATAAGTCTTTAAATGTTTCTTGAAAATGAGTAGAGATTGGGAGGTCATTTCACCAGCTGGGCAAAGTCCAGGAAAAGGTCTGTGAGAGTGATTTTGAACTTCTTTGGGATGGCACCACAAGGCGTCGTTCACTTGCAGAGCGCAAACTTCTGGAGGGCACATAAGATTGAACTAGTGAGTTTAGGTATGTTGGTCGTCTTGGTCGTCCGTGCTAGTGGTCGTCTTGTAGGCAAGCATCAAGCATTTGATGCGAGAGGCTACTGGTAGCCAGTGTAACCTGATGAGGAGAGGAGTAACGTGAGCTTTTTTGGCTCATTGAAGACATCCCTCACTGCTGCATTCTGGATCAGTTGCAGAGGCTTGACAGTACATGCATGAAGGCCCGCCAGGAGAGCATTACAATAGACCAGTCTGGAGAGAACAAGAGCTTGGACAAGAAGTTGGGTGGCTTGCTCTGACAAGAAGGGTCTAATCTTCCTAATGTTGTATCTATCATAAAACGTATCATTAAAAGTTGACTAATATTAAACGATATGCACCTTCATCTTACCTCGCTCTCTTAACATTAAACTGATGTTTCGCACTCTGCTTCTGTAAACATTAAACATACTACTACTACTGTGATTTGATTGGCCATCTCAGTCATTTTGACATTGAAGAGCACTGTTAGACTGCCTAGTATTTTCAAGGGTCGTGGGAATCCGTAGACTAGCACAAGTTAAGTTTTTTTTAAGTATGCAGTTTTCCCTATTATTTCCCTATTATCCCTCTGTGTGCCACTGTTGGCACACGTGCCGTAGGTTACCCACCCCTGCAAGACAGCATCATCTTTTCTAGATTTTGGCCAAATGTAGGCTAATAAACAAAAGTGAAAAAAAACACGTTACGTACAGTACAGACCAAAAGTTTGGACACACCTTCTCATACAAAGAGTTTTCTTTATTTTCATGACTATGAAAATTGTAGAGTCACACTGAAGGCATCAAGGGCTATTTGACCAAGAAGGAGAGTGATGGGGTGCTGCGCCAGATGACCTGGCCTCCACAGTCCACAGGGAAGAGGGCGCTACTCTGGGAAGAGGGCGCTACTCTTGTTGTAGCGACCAGCAGCAGGTGTGTTGTTGTCTGTGTTTGTTTGTCAAGAAGTGCTAAATAAGTTTCTTGTTTTGATTCGTTGTTTGATGCAATGGACTAGATACGATTGTTCATTTAAGCAGTCGCCATGGAGATATACTACGTTGTCATCTTATGGACTTTATGGATTTATTATGTCCAAGGCGAACACAGCCAGCAGCGTGAGCCGGTAAGGACATACTCTCGGGAATGTTTGATGCGCTGGAACAATCCGCGTACGGGAAATATATACTGGGACCCGCTTGTATCTGAAGACATTCTAGCTGAGATCTCTAGGCGCAGGTCTCCTGGAAATGGTTGCAAAAACTCTCGTAAAAAGAGGAAGCGAGGAAAGAGAGGTGGCGTACGACTCCGGTTAAAACAACAAAAAATACGACGTATTCCGCTTCCTTCAATAATATTTGCAAATGCTCAGTCACTCAGAAATAAGATTGATGAGCTACAAGCAAATTCGAACTATCTACAGGAATACAGGAACGCCTGTATTATGGCCTTCAGTGAGACGTGGCTGTCGTCTAAAGACATCGACACTGACTTATCGATCAGCGGCTTTGGGGCGCCTATTTGGATGGATAGAGACTCTGAAGTCACGGGGAAATCTCAGGGTGGTGGAGTGTGTGTATATATAAACCAGCGGTGGTGTAGCAACATCACCGTCAGGGAAAAGATATGCACTCCTGACATCGAACTGCTTTCCATCTCCGTTCGCCCGTTCTATATCCCGAGAGAATTTCCCCAGATATTTGTGACTGTAATATATATTCACCCCAAAGCAAACACACAAACTGCTGCCGATATTATTCGTAAAGTGACTCAAAGACTTGAATCTCTTTCCCCGGATGCCCCATGTCTGCTTATGGGGGATTTTAATTATTGCAAACTGAGTAAATCCCTCAATTTTTATCAATATGTCACATGTCCAACTAGAAAAAATAAGACTTTGGACAATTGCTATGGTTCAATTAAGGAGGCTTATAAGGTCTCTCCTCTGGCTCCCATAGGATCTTCAGATCACTGTATTATTAATCTCATCCCGGTGTACAGACCTATACTCAAAAGGGGGGAAGTTAAAACTAGAGAGATTGAGATCTGGGACGAAGAGTCTGTTCTGAAATTACAAGGTTGTTTTGACTGCACTGATTGGTCTGTTTTCATTGACTCTGCTTCGGATATCGATGAGCTTGTTGATACTGTATGTTGCTATATTTCTTTTTGTGTGGATTCTATTATTCCAAAAAAACATGTCAAAGTGTATGCAAATAATAAGCCATGGGTCACTAGCTCATTGAAACAAGTATTAATGAAAAAGCATAGTGCTTTTCATAATGGGGATGAGCATGAAATAAGGGAGGCAACGAAGGAGGTCCGAGCAGAAATCAAGAAGGCTAAATTGCAATATAAAAATAAGATAGAGGAAAGACAGTAACAACCTGAAGGTAGCATGGGATGGGGTGAAAAGAATGATAGGGTTGCAAAAAACACAAAAAAAATCAGTCCAATTGCCAATGTATACAAATGATAGTGAGTTATCTGAAGCATTGATCACCTTTTTTTCACGTTTTGATATTCATGACTTTTCAGACAAACTAAAGAAGTTAACCGAGGAACAGGCTCAGGTAAAATCTATTCCTTTCTCAATTACAAAAGAGGAGGTTAGGTCTGTATTTAAGAGAATTAAAGTAAATAAGAGTCCAGGACCGGATGGAATTACTGGGAGATTGTTGAAGTGCTGTTCAGAGCAGCTCTGTGGGGTGTTTGCCGACATCTTTGAGATGTCCTGGGAACAGGGAAGGGTCCCAATGGCTTGGAAGGAGTCTATCATAGTTCCAGTGGCAAAGGGCAACTCTGTGAGCACACTAAATGACTTCAGACCAGTGGCATTGACCTCACTGGTCATGAAGTCATTTGAAAGGATTGTAAAGCGGCTTCTGCTGTTCAGGGTGGGTGGGGCCCTGGACCCCATGCAATTTGCATATAGGGCTAGCAGAGGGGTAGAGGATGCCCAGATTACACTTTTAGATCTCCTGTATAGACATTTAGAGGGTCCTGGTACACATGACAGGCTCTTGTTTTTGGATTTTTCTTCTGCTTTTAATACTATCCAGCCACATGTTTTAGCCAGTAAATTATTATCAGAATTTAACATTGAGAGTAATCTTGTGTGCTGGATTATGGACTTTTTAACTAACAGAACACAGCGAGTTCAGGTGAATGGTTGTCTCTCTGGAAGGCGTGTCTCTTCCACTGGCTCCCCGCAGGGTTGTGTACTTTCACCTTTACTATACATCCTCTACACTAACGATTGTAGGAGTCAGTATAGAAATAGACACATCCTGAAATATGCAGATGATACAGTTATTGTCAGTTTACTGCAGAAACATGAATCTCAGCATGGGCCAGTGGTCGATGAGTTTGTAAATTGGTGTGACAGGTCTTTTCTCCATCTTAACACCTCTAAAACCAAGGATATGCTCATAGATTTTAGGAGAAAACAATCTGGTTCTCCTCCACCCACCTATATAAAAGGAATCAGCATAGAGGTGGTAGAGCAGTACAAATATCTGGGCACTGTGATAGACAATAAACTTAAATTTAACATAAATGCAGAGATGATCTGTAAAAAGGGACAACAACGATTGTACTTCCTAAGGAAGCTTAACTCTTTTAATGTTGATAAGGTTATCCTGTCTTTATTTTATAAATCTTTTATTGAATCTGTCCTTACTTTTGCTTTTATTGCCTGGTATGGGGGCATCAGCCTGAGGGAAAAAAATAACCTCAGCTATATTGTAAAGGTGGCTGGTAAGTCAATAGGCTGCCCACAGGTTTCCTTGACAAATATTTATGAGAGGCAGGTTATGAGGAAAGCAGATGCCATATTGGATTGTGTAAATCACCCCCTTCATTGTTCTTTTGAGGTCCTCCCCTTAGGCCGGAGATTCAGAGTCCCTCGTTTTAAATCAAATAGGACAAAGAACTCTTTTATACCAAGTGCAATTCGGTTGCTAAACTTGCATAATTCTTGATCTAGATGAGTAGTAGTGTAACAGTGTTTTTAATTAGTAGTTGTATTGTTATTTGTATGTGTATGTGGTGTTTACCTGTTGTGCTACCTGTGTGTTTACCTGGCTGTAAGACAAGTTTCCCTTAGGGGACAATAAACTGAAACTGAAACTGAACTGAACAGTCACCGGACCTGAACCCAATCCAGATGGTTTAGGGGTGAGCTGGACCGCAGACAGAAGACAAGAGGGCCAACAAGTGCTAAGCATCTCTCGGGGAACTCCTTCGAGACTGTTGTAAGACCATTTCAGGTGACTACCTCTTGAAGCTCATCAAGAGAATGCCAAGAGTGTGCAAAGCAGTAATCAAAGCAAAAGGTGGCTACTTTGAAGAACCTACAATATGACATATTTTCAGTTGTTTCACACTTTTTTGTTATATAATTCCATATATAATTCCACATGTGTTAATTCATAGTTTTCAGTTTCATAGTCATGAAAATAAAGAAAACTCTTTGAATGAGAAGTTGTGTCCAAACTTTTGGTCTGTACTGTATGTAACTTTGGTTCCCTGAATAGGGAACTAGATACTGTGACAGTGGTCGCTATGGGAACACCTTCGGTGTGACGAATGTCCGAAGGCCATCACGCCAATTGGTGTGCTCATATCAGTGTGCTGTGCACCGTTTCATCAGATTTTACATCAAGGAAGTGCTATCGAAGGTACAGAATGGCCAGCATTGCAGCATCTTGTTCCATATTCAGGGTTTAATAGGTTCACTTCAATGATGCGACAGCAGTCACTATGGGAACGCTATACCATGACGCATGATGTACCTCGGATAGCTGGAAGACCAGGGAAAGCATTTGCTCCATCGAAAAAACCCAGGAGCAAGGAGCCAACCTTACGTCCAAGACTGTATACTTAAAGTGCTGGGAGAGAACCATCCTACCACCGCAGCACTGATTTCTTCTAACAAAGACCCTTTAAAGAGAGCCTGAGAAGAAGCCATTGCTCTTGTGAATGAGCATGCACCCCTAGAGGTGAAGTCAATTCAATTTTTCAATTTAATTCAATTCAAGTTTATTTGTATAGCGCTTTTTACAATACAAATCGTTACAAAGCAACTTTACAGAAAATTATGTTTCTACAATATTTAGTAGTAGCTAGTAGTTTGTGCACGTTTGACAGGATTTTAGAAAAAAAAAATAATAATAATACAAGACGTAGTCAGCTAGATGATGAACTATCAATATTATTAATTAATAGTAATTATATGATGCAGTCACACATGTAGCAATAATTGTTAGTTCTGTTTGTTGATTCAAGGTTAGGATCATCTGGGGTCCTCTGAGGGTCAGCATCATCTCTTCTCAGGTGTTCTGGATCCAGACTGGAGCTTGTGTAAAAAACCACAAGTCAAACCATGTGCCTCATAAATCAAGAGATAGCCTTCATTATTAATGATACATTCTCTGTTTAGTGTTTGGTTTCACCAAAAATACAAACAACTGGCCAGATCCAACCAGAAGTTGTACATCACTATCTGACCACTATCTGTTTTAGAGAAATGATACAGATTCAGGAAAATTGATTAGTCACTCAATACCAACTATTGATTATTGCTAAAATTTTTCCCGTAGTTTGAAATTAAATACATTTTTCTCGTCAAGATACAAAAGTTTGATAAGGTTAAATATTTACATAGAGTATAACAACAACAACGACAATAATAATAATTAGATTTAAAACAAAAATTACTTTTCATGGATTTCTCTTAAAAGGGAAAACAAAAATGTAGTTACAGGGCTATAAAACATCTTTGTAAAAAAATGTTTTTAATATAATAATATATAATGCAATGAAAGACAGACAGACAGACACTTTATACCTCCTATGTTCAGTTGAGCGTCTCATTGCCAGAAAATGGCTCTGGAGAATTACACTTTTTAATGACTGATTACATCTAGAAGATGATTGTTATTATATTAATAACATTTGTTTCTTCATCCAGATGATCTGAATAATAACCTTAATCAAGCAGTCTGCAGATACGAAACTGGAGCTGAAGGACTTTCTGTAAGTGAACCTGAATCTATTGTACTTCATAGGGACAGAGAATTAGTCAATTACAGACCAAAAATCTTCTCTGTCAAAAGTACTAGAAAAGCCAGTATCCTCACAGCTATGTTCCTTCTCAGAGAGAAATGGTATCTGAAGGTTTCTAATTAGGATCTCTCTCTATATGCACAACTGGAACTTATTGCATATGACACTATTGACCAAAACATTATTTTGACTAGACTACAAAATGATATTGGCATTAGTGGAATTGCATTTGCATGGCTCAAATCTTACTTATCTGACCATCATCAATTCATAGCAGTGAATGGATGGGTATCATATTGATCACAAGTACAATATGGAGTACAAGGCTCAGTATTAGGATCGATGCTTTTCACACTTTACATGTTACCCTTGGGGGATATCATCAGAAATTTTCCAGAAACACTTCCCATAACACCCAACGTACTTGTTACATCCCAAGAAGATGGCATCTATGCTAATATTAGTCATTTTCTTTCTTATTCTGAGGTCACCGTAGCCACCAGATCCAGTCTGTATCCAGATCAGATGGTCACTTCAGTCAACTGGATCAAACCGGTTGATAAGAAGGATCAACATCTGGCCATGTACAGTAATAGCACACATTTGCAGAACTCGATCAAGGCAAAGTACGTGCACACACTGAAGATGTTATCACTGATGTTTTGGGGGGGTTCTTTCATTTTTGTCCTAGTAGACATGGTGTAAAGGTGCGATCACTTTTATTGTTGCTCTGCGAAAATCAAAAATACATTAAAAATAAATCACTGCGAACTGAGGTTTGTTTGTGAATGCTAAAAGTTTCCCATGCAGATTTCGCTCATTTTCAAGTGAGTCACTTCAATACGGTGTTCACCAGCAGAAAGTTGGTTAACTTGAAAGGCTTTTGTTTCCACATACACATTGAAAAGACAAGTGTAAACACACTTCAAATGCAATGTTATCCGAATAGCGTGTCCTGGTCCAGATGTAGTCAAGGACCCATTGTGATCGGATCTCAGTGTAATGTAAACGCAATCCAGCCATCGTTTCTGCATTCATAGAGCGACATCACGCAAAACCCCGCCCCCTCTCGCAAACTGTCAGAAAACACCCATGTGGAACACTAATGAGACTCCTACACTTACCTTTGTTTTGTAAAATGTCCCACGATTGAAAACGCTTTTCAAAAGAAAACTACCACTTCAAATTGACTTTGTACCAAACCATTCTTTGCAGACTTATTTAAATATTGCACGAGAAAGACAGATCGGATCGGTCATCCAGATAGAAAGGTCAGTTGATGTTGCCAAGTGTAAATGCGCTTTGTTCCGATTGACTGATGATCCGATCTGCTTAATCAGATCACTGTAATTGCATGTTAATTCCAAGTGTAAACGCAGCCAAAGTTACTTCTGTTGTGAGCTATGCTTTACTACTGACAACAGACAATGTGACCGCACAAACTTAGAAAATCGTCAGAGGCTCTTCTGAAAAAATAATTTTAGTCACCATTTGTTTATATTTTTTAAATATTTTTTTTAATAATAATCCACATTCATCAACATTTCAAATGCATTTATACAAAAAGAAAAAAAAAGAAAAAAAGTGTACCCTTGTAGATAACTGACTTTGGGTTATGGAAGTAACTGCATTTTCCATTTCAAAAATAGTAATTTGATGTAATGTAAGCAGAACTTGGGTTTCTGGATAAAACCAACACAATCTCCAATATACTGCAGAATTACACAGCATATTCACAATCAACAATCTGAAGTATAGACTTCATATAACCGTAGAATTCTGGTCATTTAAATGCCTGTATTTTGAAGAAAGGCATCTCATCCTAAACCTTCCTCTAATCTGACTTAGATATACTATTCGCATTTGTGTAGTGAACCTTAATGTACTACTCTATGCTTCATAGATCAGAAGGCAAAAAAAAAAAAAAAAGGGAACAAAGTGAATATATCATTACAAGAGTTTTAGACAGCAGTCATGTATTCATATCAATGAGTTACCATTTTCAATGGTTCTCTCATCCAGCTTGTGTATTACAAATAAAGAGGAAAAAAAATCTGCCTTGATTACCAACTGCTTTAAAATTAGAAAAATGCATATGTACTGAGAAAACTCAACAAGGACCAACCCAAACATCGTGGAGGAAGAGGCTACAAATCAAACTGGTGTCAGCAGAGGGTAAAGCATACTGAAATCCAAAGTGCTTTCAGGGAGGCTGAGAGGATCAGGGGTGCAGCAGTCCATCTTGACAGGTCTCTTAGGGAGGGGAGATTTCGACGGTGGACGGCCAGCGCTCTCAGAACCTCAGATGGGACTTGTGTTTGACCATGTATCTGTAGAAGAGATGAAGATGATAATGAGCTATATAACGCTATTGAGGTTACTATTAGGGTTGGAAAATGCATCGTTTCATTGCTCAATTATTTAATTAACCAGGGACAGGTTCACATGATCAACTTCAAAAGGCTACACAGTGATCAAAGACGTACATCTGTAAACATATATAAAATCAAAAATACTGTTGGAACATGTTCCTCTCCAGTGTGTGCCATGCTACAGGTGGACTGAAAGGACATGGCGCTGCAATCCTGACCTGTCTAGTGTTTCCCAGAAGCGGAGGAAGACGGGCCGGTCCAGATGTCGTTTGTGGTGGCTTAACTCCAGTACAGTCACGTCCCACTTCTGCACGTTTGGGTCCATCCGTGCCTCGTCATACTTCAGGTGAAAGGCTCGGACTAAATGAAAAGAGGCATGAAATGAAACTCTTTTGCCCATTTTAAATGCATTGTAAATAATGTGCTGCGTTTTCCTTGACCAAACTCACTTTTGGCAAATATATCCACGGGGGATCCATCAGGCAGCAGCCACGGCCAGCCCTTGAACTGCCAGGCAGGACCCTGGACGAAGACGGCCACTACACGATCCCTGTGAACAAACAACGACAAAATCAGTCTCAAATTGACTGTTCAGGCCTGAGTTACTGCATATGAAGGGCATTCAAAATTGGTAATTTGCTGGTAGGTTGCAATTTTCAGTTTGGGGGGTGAAAGCATTGACAGAACAGTGGCATTTGATTAGCGATTCTCCAATGCCATGTTTGACTGTGAGCATCTATTTCGTGAAAACAACACGGATAAACTTCAACAGCTAAACAAGTCTGCTGTCTGGATGCTAGGTCTAATCTGACAACATTGATTTCTCAATTTGAATTAATCTTCATTTTGATGATCCGATATTTATTCTTCACAAAATTGCTCTTTAAAAGTTGAGTGATAAAACATCACTAAGCATTACTCATAGCTCACCTACCATCAAAATAACTGCAATAAGCTCTGTGCCTTTCGTTATAAAAGACTTTTAACTGCAAAGAGACAACAATATAGCATTACAGGATTTTGCTTAAAATTTGCATTATATTACAAATTCATTATATTGTACTTAACCGGTTAGGGATGTAAAGTACGTTTGAATAAATCTGTCATGAAAACAAGTTATTACAGTGAACTGGAGTAGAAAATATTAAAAAGTGTAAACAAAGACTGCCTTAAAGTGCAATTGAAATATTTGTTTACAGCTCAGCATTGATTATTTGTAAAAACTGTTTAATTGACTTAAACTATTGTTTTTTATTTTTCTTGGTAAAAGAATCAATTCAGTCATTATTAACAAAGTTAGATTAGAGAGAGAGAGAGAGAGAGAGAGAGAGAGAGAGAGAGAGAGAGAGAGAGAGAAAGATAGAAAGATAGATAGAGAGACAGACAGACAGACAGACAGACAGACAGATAGATAGATAGATAGATAGATAGATAGATAGATAGATAGATAGATAGATAGATAGAGAGACAGATAGAGAGACAGATAGAGAGACAGATAGAGAGACAGATAGATAGATGAGCTCACCAGTCCTGTGGGGCGAGTTTGAGCGGCTGGTCGATCACTCTGTAGGGTACTGTGACACTGATGGCTGCTCCGCCAGGCTGAACCTGATCTTTACGTCTCTGCAGCAGAACCTCGTTGTCCCTCTGAATTCCCTGCTTCTTCTTATCATCTGATGTGACAAACCTGCCAAGAAAAAAAAAAATTTTTTTCAGCCAGATAAAATACATTTTATTTGCATCATTGATACCACACTAAATTTCCATCACGCTTCCATCAAGGTCACAAAACTCTGGACTTTTGGTAGTTCCTAGGATAGCAAAGTCCACTAAAGGAGGTGCAGCTTTTTAACATTTGGCCCTCAAACTCTGGAATAGCCTTCCTGATAATGTTCGGGGTTCAGACACACTCTGTTTAAATCTAGATTAAAAACATATCTCTTCCAACAAACATTCGAATAATGCATCTCATAAATTGTGACTGCAGTTGTATCTGATCAAAATGCACATTCTTATCCTTTAGCTTGAGTTAAACTAGTTAATTTTACTTTGTTGGAACAGCAGCTACACTAATTTTGTCTCCGTTTCCCTGTTTTGCCACTGGATTTACATGTAACTAGGATTTACACAAGCTCCAGTCAGGTTCCAGAACACCTGAGAAGAGATGGTGCTGACCCCTCAGGGGACGTCAGATTATGCTAACCCTGAAACAACATACAGAACTAACAAATATTGCTACTATGCAATCACATAATTGCTGTTAATAGGGTTTATCATCTGGCTGACTATTTCTTGTATGAATTTTTCTGAAAATTCCTGTCATATCCACATAAACTGACAGTCACCCCTTACAAGCTACTTCTAAATATTGTAGAAACTTAATTTTCTGTAAAGTTGCTTTGCAATGCTTTGTATCGTAAAAAGCGCTATACATATAAACTTGAACTGAATTGTCTCCAGACACTGTCTAACACATAATTAACATGAACAGAGGATAAAACACTGATTCATTCTCATTTGAATCACCTCTGAATGTGCATGCACAGGCCTGAGAGCAGCTTCAACTTTACACATTCAATTCCAAAAGATGTCAGAGCAGAGGAAATATTAGCAGAAACTGTCATATCTATGTCACTGTCATTTTTTATTCATAATAATATCACTATGTAAAGCCAAAATATTAATATTCAAAAGCGTCATTGTTTAAAATTCATTAAATGTTTGACACTGTTAAATTTCTTTAAAAGTTTCACTTTTTGAATGGAATTAGTGAAAAATCTACTTGTTGATGATATTCTAATTATATGACCAGCACCTGTACATAAATTTTATATACATATATACATATATATATACACACACACATACATGTATACACATATACATATATATATATATACACACACACATACATGTATACACATATACATATATATACACACATACATATATACACATATACATATATATACACATGTACACACATACATATATATATATATATATATATATATATATATATATATATATATATATATTAGAGGCCGCAGAGAGGGCTTCTCGGTGGCTGTGGATCCGTAGGGGGGATCCGTAGGGGGGATCCGTGGAGCAACATGCCACTTGGACATAAGCCGGGGACTGATCACCCCCGGCTGGGTCGCCCGGGTGAGGGTGTATGAAGATTAAAGACCCGAAACACCCTATGACCCCGGGTTTTTCACTGATGACGTGTCCAAGTAGCACCAGAAGGTGTTTTCAAACTCTAACCTACCTGGCACAGCCAGTGACCTCCAGGAAAGTCTGGATGACATCCACGAATAGAGTGGCGACGGCTGGAGAGACAGCAGACAGCTCGGAAAGACGGCAACCAGGGCAGGGAGGGCTAGCCCCCCGACCTGCAGCTCCTGAGAGGGAGCACCCACAACAAGCTACGAAGAACCCCACCGAAATATACCCCCAGGGATACCCGAGAGGGGGGGAAGAATGAGCATCCCAATCGGACGGAATTACTGGTAACGACCCAAGCAAATGGACAACGGAATACGAGCGCAGTCTGTATTTGCGGCAAGGTCTGCAAAAACCTGAAGATCCACCAAGCAAAGATGGCCTGCCTCAGGAGGGATCAAGTGAAGCTACGCTCAGGTACGGCAGCTGGGGCAGCAGTTACTGTCACGCCGGCTGCTGAACCTGGTGAGACGGAGGAGGAGCCGGGTCCGGAATCTCCCCACAGTACCCGGAACCTCCAAGCCACACAAATCCCCCCACCAAGCAGGAAATCGGAACACCGCAGGGTGAAGTGGCCTGCCGCAAACAACAAGGAGTGGCTTAAGCTGGACGAGGATGTAGACAAGTGCCTGGAATCCATCTCAAAGGGCAGTGTCGACCAGAAGCTCCAGCCCATGTGTACCATCATAATGAACATGGGAGCAGAGCGGTTTGATGTCGAGGAAAGAAGAGGAGATAGGAATCCAGCGAAGCTCAACCGGCGAGAAGCCAAGATCAGTCAGCTGAGACAAGAACTAAAATCCCTGAGACGTCAGTTCAAGATGGCCAAGGAAGAAGAAAGGACTGCCTTGTCAGAACTCACAAACATCATAAGGAAGAGACTCATCTCACTGAGGAGAGCAGAACGGCACTGAAGGAAGGGCAAGGAAAGGGCTCGGGAACGTAGTGCTTTCATTGGCAACCCCTTCAGCTTTATCAAGTGGCCACCTCGCTTGCCTGGTAGAGGAGATCGACAACCATCTCCACGCCACTTTTAGTGACACCTTGAGGGACCATGACCTCGAACCTTGCATTGGATTTGGTGGCGCCACCTGAACCAGGGACCCAATTCGACTGTGCTGAACCCACGCTGAAAAAGGTGGAAGAAGCCGTTAGAACGGCAAGATCCAGCTCCGCTCCCGGTCCCAGCGGGGTCCCCTATAAGGTCTACAAGCAGTGCCCGCAGCTCCTAAAACGTCTCTGGAAGATCCTGAAGGTAATCTGGGGGAAGTGGGGAAGTTCTTTGATAGCTCCCTGAAGGACTCAGCTGCTATAAAACAAACCAAGTGCGACCTGACTACCTGGCTCACAGCGATTGACAGATCTGGCCTCCCCAGAAAATTCAAAACCTGGATCTACCAGCACGGAGTCTTGCCAAGAATACTTTGGCCCCTGTTAGTCTACGAGGTACCAACATCAACAGTCGAGGTTTTAGAGAAGTCTATCAGCCAGTTCCTCAGAAAATGGCTGGGGCACCCTCCGTCCTTGAGCAGCATTGCCCTTTACGGCCATTCAACCAAACTGCATCTTCCTTTGAGTGGACTATCAGAGGAGTTCAAAGTCACCCGCTACAGAGAGGTATTGATGTACAGGGACTCCAGAGACACAAAAGTCGCAGCAGCAGGAATCCTCGTGAAGACCAGGAGAAAGTGGCAGGCACAAGAAGCCGTCACTAAAGCTGAGGCACAACTAAGGCACAAAACGCTGGTGGGCTCCGTGGCAATGGGACGAGCAGGTCTTGGTTGTTTTCCCAAGCCACGTTACGATCTGGCTCGTGGAAAAGAGAGGTGCAGACTGATTCAGGACGAGATACGAGCAGAGGTGGAGGAAGAACGCTACACCAAAATGGCCAGCATGTCCATACAAGGAGCGTGGACCAGGTGGGAACATGCAGATCCACGCAGAATAACCTGGGCAGAGCTCTGGAAAGCAGAGCCAATTCGGATTAAGTTTCTTGTCCAATCCGTCTATGACGTCCTCCTAAGCCCAGCTAACCTGCACACCTGGGGCCTGGCAGACACTCCTGAGTGCAAGCTGTGCCAGAAGAGGGGCACACTGGAGCACATTTTGAGCAGCTGCTCAAGAGCGCTAGGGGAAAGGCCGTACCGCTGGCGCCACGTCCAGGTGCTAAAGGCTTTGGCGGACTCCGTCTGCACAGCGAGCCAGCTCAGCAAGACCCAGGTAGCCCCCAAACAAACAATCACCTTCATTAGAGCTGGGCAGAAGGAACAATTCCACCGGCCTAGCTCTACGGTGGGGCTCCTCTCCACTGCTCGTGATTGGCAGCTTCAGGTTGACCTTGGAAGACAGCTTAAGTTCCCAGGCAACACCACAGCCACTTCTCTCCGCCCAGACATGGTGCTAACATCTGAGTCTGAGTTAAATGAGCCTTGTCCCAGAGAAAACGCCTGCGCTTCTGGATCATGTTTAGATATGGCTTCTTTTTTGACCTATAGAGTTTTAGCCGGCAACAGCGAATGTCACCGACAATGTTTTCTGGAAGTATTCCTGAGCCCATGTTGTGATTTCCATTACAGACTGTATGTGATGCAGTGCCGTCTAAGGGCCCGAAGATCACTGGCATCCAGTATGGTTTTCCGGCCTTGACCCTTACTCACAGAGATTGTTCCAGATTCTCTGAATCTTTGGATGATATTATGCACTGTAGATGACAATAACTTCAAACTCTTTGCAATTTTTCTCTGAGAAACTCCTTTCTGATATTGCTCCACTATGTTTCGCAGCAGCATTGGGGGAATTGGTGATCCTCTGCCCATCTTGACTTCTGAGAGACACTGCTACTCTGAGAGGCTCTTTTTATACCCAATCATGTTGCAATTTGACCTAATAAGTTGCAAATTGGTCCTCCAGCTGTTCCTTATATGTACATTTAACTTTTCCGGCCTCTTATTGCTAGCTGTGTGTAGCTCTCGTGAAATACAAAATTAGCCAATATTTGGCATGACATTTCAAAATGTCTCACTTTCAACATTTGATATGTTATCTATATTCTATTGTGAATAAAATATAAGTTTATGAGAGTTGTAAATTATTCCATTCCTTTTTTACTCAATTTGTAGTGTCCCAACTATTTTGGAATACACACACACACACACACATATATACATACATATGCGAGCTGAGAGATTCGCTCGTGCTCATTATTTTAATGTGCATACTGTATACGCACTGCAGACCGAGTATGTGTGAACCTGTATAATGTATAACAAATATATTTCAACACCTGAGGCACCGCTACAATGAGCTCTATGACCAATGCTTGGCAAATAAGAAAAAAAATTCCCTGGACACAGAATTTATTTGTTTATTTTTTTGCCACATGTCTAGACATATGGACCATAGGGTTGTGCCGATAGACGATAGTATCGTGTATCGACGATCGTCAGAAATATCGACATAAGCAGAATTCTTATAAAGACGATATTAGGCTCATTTTCCTATTAATGTATTAGATTATAATAATAATAACTATTATTTTTATTTTTATTAGGCTGCTTATTATAATTCGGCTTTTAAACTGCCCAGCTATTTCACTGCCTGCATTTCACACACACACACACCTCGCACGTGCAGGAGGATTACAGCATGTGGTCGGTGAAGTTGTAACGCTTTGACTCGGATAATTCCTTAAATCCATGAAATGAAAGAGATAGAAAACGTCGAGTTGGTGTCCCACACATTTAATGGCTGGTATACGGCAAACCCGCTCTTCTCATACATGAGAGATTTTTGTGACACCTCTTTCTTGGTGTCACAAATAAAGTAAAGATAAAATAATTAACAAGGCGGCAGAGCGAATTTATTCTCCATAGTGCATGGTTCTCATGTAGTCCTTTTCTTAAAGACTGATCACTTAACTTATAAAACACACTATGTGGTGATGATGTAGAAGGACTACGTGAGAACCACTATGGATAATAAGTTAAATCTGCCGCCTTGTTATTATTTTCATGCACACCGCATATAATGTGATGCATGCAAAATACGTAGTTTTGGCCGTTACAAAGTCTCTATCCACAAACAGACGTACATCGTCTACAGATATAAGGTATTTCATTGCACTTTAACAAGTAATCTAAACGGCCTATATACTGTATGTGCAATATATTAAACGAGCCCTCACTGAGTTTAATGCCACAGTTATGTTAGACTGCATCTCATTCTTGTTTCTGTGACGGTGCGTCAGACTCATGAGCGCTGTATGACTGATGCATCAGTTCAATTCAACTTTACTACAAATATATCAACTTTCCTGTTTTAAATACTTTATATTTAAATGTTCGTTTATGCCCAATATTAGTGTTTAACTGTTGGACTTTAAATGAAATCTGCTATTGATTTTCACCGTTGACTGATTTTGCAGAACATTTAGACTGATAACTTCCCTGCGCAGATGCGGACATGCGATATGACAGTTGCGTCCGACTATGTGTGAACTAGCTGTTTTAAATACAGTATTTTTATATTTAACGTTAGTTAAATCAGTCAGTATGTTTGAAAGTAATTTTTTTATTTATTATTGGTGACTCCATAGGCTCTCTCTCGCGCACCTGCGCGGTTTAAAACACCAAATAGTTATGCTATGACAAGAACAAAGAGTCTCTCTCTTGCTCCACCCATGCTCGATAATATTGTGTATCGTCGATCTCACGGGCTACACTAATAGACTAAATATAGAATATATTCCTATAAAGCCAATGAGATCAGATTACTTGATGGCCTTTTTAGCCAAACCTGATGCAGAGGAAAAAAACTGGTTTGGCTGGTCAGAGTTGGTTAACTTTACACGGTGACCTGGTTACTTTATGCTATTTTAAGAATGGCTTCATGTCAGTTTTGACTAAAAACATTTGAATTACTCTAACAGGAATGAAGGACATTTGTTTTTTGATAAAAATTGTAACTAAATTTACCAGCCGTTTGAATTAAGTCGTAACTTTCCTATTAATCATCTAATCAGCACTTACTTGAGGTCCTGTAAGAGATCCTTGGCATTGAGCATTGTGATTAAAGATGTTGTAGCTGCAGGGATGATGATAATGGGAGTTCTAGAACCTGAAAAAAACATTTGTTGTTGTTAAAAATAAACCAGCTAAATGCAGTGATCCTACACAATGAGAAATGCATAATCAATGCATTTAAAAAAATTAGACATTGAAATTCGGTAGGTTTTTAAAAAATACACAAAAAAATAAGCTTTTACTTGACACAAGATGATCTAGTCAACTAAATATATATTTAGTGTGCGTGTATATACATTCTAGAGAAAAAAAATACTTTACGCTATATAGTGGTATAAAACCATATAAATTGATAAAGACCAATTATAAAAACATGCTTGTTCAAAACAGTATATTTCCATTCCTCATCCATGTTGTTAAAGACATACCTTTCTTTTGGTTAGGCGGGGGTCTTGCTTGAGAGACTAAAGACAAAACAAAAACCAAATATGGACATTGTTAATCTGGAAAGAAATTATTTGATAAAATAAATTATAAATACATTTATGCACAAGATACTACTATGAATATTCATAGTCATTAGATGAACATTTGTAACATTTCATACGGGTCTAAAATGATGCAGGACAATTTGTCTTTTGCAATGCCATCTCAAGCTTAAAAGAGCATTGATTGTTTGATTGGATTGGGTTGTGCTACGTGAGTTTCAGTTAAACAACAAAATCACTGATCATTAAGATAAGCTTTTCAGCTACACTGAAAAAAAATTAATGATTTAGTTGACTAACTTGGCGTTAATGTAGAAGAAAGCATTTTGAATTATAATACATAACTGAAATTAGGGCTGCAACAACTAATCGATAAAATAGATTATTATCAATAATGAAAATCATCGACATTGATTCTCATTATCGATTAGTCGGATATGCCCACAGCACAAGTACAGTTTCAGCCGGTCGCATCAAGTTACAGCACTGAATAACATACAGTTGTGTTCAAAATTATTCAACCCCCTTGACTTGCAAGACAATTTGCTGTGGAGGATAACATTTTATGAAATCAATTTAACAAAGGCATCAGTAAAGTATTAGAGAAAGTTTGTTAATACACTTTTGAGTGATTCTGAGAATGGAACATTGATGAATCATGATAAAATTCGAATTGGCTCTAAACATTCATGTTCAAAATTATTCAACCCCCTTTGTGCAGAATCTTTTATTCTTTAAAATTACCTATAAACGCTGTCTGTAAGTGTTTAGAAGCTTCGGTCACCTCTCTACTACAGTTTTGGCCCATTCCACACCTGAAAAAGCTTTCAGATCACTGATAATCTTTGGTTTTCACATTGCCACTGCTTTCTTCAAATTCAACCAGATATTTCAAATGAGAATTAAGCCTGGAGACTGAACAGGTCACTCAAGTACATTCTTTGACTGATCCCTGAATCAAGCAGTAGTAGATTTGGATGTGTACTTGACTGGCCTGCAGGAAAGTCCATTGATCATCAGCTTCAGTTTTTGCACCAAAGGCATCACAATTCTTGTCAAAATGGCCTGACACTTTAAAGAATCCATCATACAGTCATGATTTCCACTTCCTTCTACAGTAAAGAAACCCCATAACAGGACTGATCCACCTCCAAGTTTGAGGATGGAGATGGTGTTCTTCTGCTTATGAGCTTTGCCTTTTTTTGCAGCAGACATACCGCTGATCCATGGGTCCAAAAAGTTCCAGTTTGGTCACATCACTCCATAAAACATTCCTCCAGAGCTCCACAGGTCCACACAAATGAATTTGATCAAGCTCAAGTTGGCTTTTTGTTCTTCTTGATCAAGAGTGGTATTTATCAAGATGTCTCAACATGAAGGCCATACTCGTCTAGTGTTTTTCTTACACACTGCATTGAAATTGTTTTCCTCCTTTCATCGGGTCATCTTGCAAGTCTTTGGCTGTAAATTGCAGGTTTTTTTCTCAGTTGCTCTGATTAAACATTTTATGATATTGTGCTTTTTCTTCCACAACCTCAAAGATTTTCTGGTAAAACACACTTTAAGCTAAGGAATAAGGCTGAGAGCTGTGTCTCTAGGAACTTTCAATGTCTTGGAAATCTTCATATAGCCTTAGCCTTTCTAAAGTACTACGATATTTATTCTCTTTAGCTTTTGTGAGATCTCTGTTGACATTTTTGCTACTCAACTTCAATACATGCATGGGCCAAACTGTATGTGTAACAGCTCAAGCTAATTCTGTTTTTAATAGAGTTTCTAAAGGCTTAATTGTGTTTTGAGACGGTTTTATTCCCCACCATAAAAATAAGTGATTTAAAAACAGCAATGTTGAATGCTATGACATAGCAGTATTATTAAAAAATCTTATAACTCAAATATATTACATTATATATTGACAATATCACTTTTAATATGCCAGTGAATTGTTATAGATTCAAGTTTTATTATATCCTGGATCTTCAGGAAAGCTTGTATTTGTAAAGTACTGCAGTCTCTAGGGGGTTGAATAATTTTGAACAACTGTATTTCTATGGACAAAATGCATCTAAAATAGCGGAGGAAACAGAATGAGCTCCTGCAGGTTAAGTCATCCAAGCTGCCCAAAACATGAGAAATCTTTAGTTTGAGCTTCAAGCTGATACATTAGCGTAATGGCTTGCCTTTCAGTCGCTTTGATAGAGACGTGTGTGCGTCCTCAGTGCAAAAACTTTCAGTTAACGGTCCTATCCTTATATGTAAATGTCACATTCACGCAAACCTTTCCATTGTTGCATAAAGGTCCGTTCTGTCATGCTGCATTAAGTTGAAATCTTTACTGAAAGAATGCAGGCACGGGCGTTAATCAGATGAAACACGAGAGAGACAACATTCAACGCAAAAACATTAATTGTGCTGAAATATCTGTTGTTTAACATTTATATTTAGGTTTAAAAGTCAACATGCAGAGCAAGCAGTTTATGAGAGTAGGAACTGTAAAGGGTATATATAAAGGAGAGCATGTTTGATAGGTGGTAAAAAAAAATATTTTTTTTTTTAGGGAAGAGAGGGCCCTTGAAAAGTCTGGAATATATATTTTCAAGGGGAGGGGTGCCCATTAGGACTGCCTATGCATAGGGCCCGGGATCTTTTGCAGCGCCCCTGATGGCAGCCATCCCCTCTGCATATATATTTTTTTGAGAATGTTGCACTCCTGTTGCCGTTTGTTATTCTGCACGAAACTTCATGCCAATAAATAAGAAATATTGCTGACTTGTGCGTTTGCAGCGCTCTCTTTACGTTCGTCCGTTATTTGACGTTGAAAAAGGAAACTTTTTAGACATGGAAAATCGATTTTACAGCTGATTCAATGAACACTGATGTCTTAAAAATCGAAAATGATTTTTTTCACAAAAGTGACAGCCCTAGTGTCAACAGTGATGACTAGATAAACACAAACCCACATTTATTTTTTGACCACTGAAAAAAATGGGAAGAATACGGCTAACTTTATAACTACAAATGTTCTTCGCAATAACACTCTTTACTGCTCAAAAACATTCAACCACAGGAGCTCCGTTAATATGACTGAACTGAACTACAAAAAAAAAGTATTGTGCTAACCCAAAATGGTGCTCTTTGCACATGCACAGAAGATAAAACATTACTTAACAGATACAACAATTTGAACAAAGCTGCACTGGGATCTCAATATCAACCATTCAGGGCCTTAAAATGAAGAATCCAAAGGAAAAGTTTCTTACGAACTGGAATCTAAAATCATACCCAGATAACTTCAATACTTAATGCAAATTATAGAAAAAATTATATTTATGACACTTCAAAGGTATGTCCTAGAGGGAAACAACATACCTTTCTTGTTTTAACATTACTTATACATCAGACAGTCTGCTTTAAATACAATAAGTTTCAGCTGTACACATCAGACAGTCCGCTTTAAATACAATAAGTTTCAGCTGTACACAAAGTGACCAACATTTGGTTTTCAAGCACTGAAAATGGGTAGTGATCAACAATCTGAAAATGGAGCCTCATTGAGATCCCCGTATCTCCAGGACTGAATGATAGAGGGCCTGGATAATGAAGATTCCAAACTAAACGTTTAAAACTTGAATCTTAAATGATATGGCCACGTTTTTTAATAAATCCTGAGTTATAGGGACACAAACTTTGGAAAAAATTATATTTATGGCACTCACACAGGTATGATTAATGCAATTGTTTTGACAGAAGTAAACAAGATACTTCTCTATTTTCAACAGTGTTTATTCTTCCGACATTCCTCTTTAAAAGAAAGGAAGTATATTTATGCAAATTAGGGCTGTGCGATTAATTTAAAATCAAATCGCAATTACTCCAATATCCCGGAGTAATTCATTTACTCAAACAGTACACTGACTGAACTGCTGTGAAAAGAGAACTGAAGATGAACACCGAGCCGAGCCAGATAACAAACAAAACATTGACTCGTTCTCGAGTCAAGAACCATTTCTGTTAGACAGAGTCGAGCCGAGTCGAGAACCGAGGAGCTGATGATACTGCACATGTGTGATACAGCGTGAAGCAGACCGACACACAGAGCGTCTGAACCGAACTGATTCTTTTGGTGATTGATTCTGAACTGATTCTGTGCTAATGTTATGAGCCCAGGTAAACCGAAGGCTTGAATCAAGGGCAATCATCGCCAATGACGCCATTACATCGAGCGCAAAAGAACCGGTGAACTGTTTTCTTCAACCGGTTTATTGAATCAAACTGTCCGAAAGAACTACTGGTGATCCGAAAACTGATGCAACCGGTTCTTGACTCAGAGTCAGTCTATTGTTCATTATCTGGCTCGGCTCGGTGTTCATCTTCAGTTCTCTCTTCACAGCAGTTCAGTCAGTGTACTGTTTGAGTAAATGAATTACTCCGGGATTTTGGTTTGTTTGAACTCAGAGGGAGTGTTAACCACATTAAAAAAGTTAACAGCTTAAGTCATTTGTGGATTAATGCGTATTGGAGACGCGAACCGTTTAAAACGATTCAGTTCGATTTGGTGAACTGGTTCAAAAAGATCCGGTTACATCGAATGATTAGTTCGCGAACCGGATATCACCAAAATGCTTTGTTTTGAACTCTCTCTCACAACAGACACGGAAGCGAAGACAATGCTGAATAAAGTCATAGTTTTTGCTATTTTTGGACCAAAATATATTTTCGATGCTTCAAAAAATTCTATCTGACTCACTGATGTCACATGGACTACTTTAAAGATGTTTTTCTTACCTTTCTGGACATGGACAGTATACTGTACAAACAGTTTCAATGGAGGGCCTGAGAGCTCTCGGACTAAATCTAAAATATCTTAAACTGTGTTCTGAAGATAAACGGAGGTCTCACGGGTTTGGAACGACATGAAGGTGAGTTATTAATTACATCATTTTGATTATTGGGTGAACTAACCCTTTAAAATCCCAAATACTTAAAAACTTAAAAATGAATAAATCAACCTATGTAACTTATTTAATAATTGACTAAGTAAAACAGTTCTTTATTTACACAAAATAAACTAATATTTCCTGTGAAATTCAATAATTAAGCAAATTCTGTAATAGTAGTAATACAATTATAATATTCCCTGCTAAAAAAAATAGATCAAATCAAATTGCGAATCACAATTGTGTCAAAAAAATTAATAATCGCAATTAGATATGTTCTCCAAATCGCACAGCCCTAATGCAAATTAACCCACATTTGGTTTATGACCATTGCAAATGTGTACAAATTTAATGATTTACCCCTAGAGTCATATTGTGATCTCTATGTCTCTGGAACTAAATCATTTAGGGCTTTAAAAATGAAAATGCCAAAAGGAAAGTTTGTTAAGAACCAATATCTATAAGGGCATTAAGATATCTTTAATACTTCATGAGCTATAAGCACGGAAACTTTGAAGAAAAAAAAACTGGAAAAAAAAAATTATAAGGGAATAATAATACCGTCACATTTGCATTATTACAGGTGCATCATGTTGCACAAAACATTCCTGTAATCTTCAAGATCATCCATACCTGGTCTGGGAACAGGCTGCATAGCTGGTGTTTGGGCCTTTCTAGCCGATGCACCTTCCTACAGAGAAAGAGAGAAACGAGAGAAAAGGTAATGGTGAGTCAGAGGCACTTCAGGTTGGTTCACAGGCCAATCAGTCCTTGAAAAGCAATTTTTAATGGTTTCATCCAAAGATACAATTTGATGACTTCCTTCATGTCGCAGTGGCGTGAAACAGCTAGCTTTGTTACTGTGCGTTTACACCTGATGCGACCTGTGCGAATAAATTGCGCTATTCGCACGTAGTTGAATGCTTGAACATTGCGTTTATTCGCTTCATCTGCATGTGAAATTCACTTCATTTGCACATGAAATTCACTTCACAATAGACGCAAATTCATGTCATGGGAGGGGCTTCTGCCAGTTGAGTTCACGCAGCATTGTGATTTCAACGATAGGATAATTTTCTAAATATTACTGTTATCATGTCATGAAATGTAGTTTAAAAGTATGTTGAAACGCTCAATAAAACTAAACGCAAGCAGCAGCAGTCATATTTGCTGTTATCCACTTATCACAGCTAGGGCTGCAACAACTAATCAACAAAATCGATTATTATCGATAATGAAAATCATCACCTACGATTATCATTATCATCAAACTGGAGCCAGTTGCATCAAATTACAGCATTGAATAAGACATTTCTATGGACAAAATGCTCCTACAAATATTGAAGTAAGTACATAATCCAAGCTTCCCAAAACATGATCAATCTTTAATTTGAGATTCAAGCTGATGTATTAGCGTAATGACTTGCCAGTCAGGCCCTTTACTGATAGGTGTGTGCATCCTCGGCACAAAAAACTTCTAGTTAATGGTCATATCTAGGGGGTGCTCCGATCACGATCGGCCAATCGTTAATGCGCATCTCATATTGGCTGGTAGCCATATCATCCTGGAGCCCAAGACTGGTTGCCCACTTAAGTTAAGCAGGGCTGAGCCTGGTCAGTACCTGGATGGGAGACCTCCTGGGAAAACTAGGTTACTGCTGGAAGAGGTGCTAGTGAGGCCAGCAGAGGCTGCTCACCCTGTGGTCTGTGTGGGTCCTAGCGCCCCAGTGTAGTGATGGGGATACTATACTGTCAACAAGGCCTCAGTTGGTTATTTGTCCAAAAATTACAATAACATTTTTAGAATTACATTTTTTTTTACACATTTCTTAAATATTTCTGTTTTGACTTATGACAGGTCATCTAATAAATTAAGCACTTTATGTTTTCATAGTATTCAGTTGGCACATTTTTAAGGACATTGGGCAGAATGTGGAATAGTGCGTTTTTGTCAGGATGATTAAAACAAAAGAAAATAGGGGTTTTAATCTGATTAATACTAAAAAAAATAATTGGCCTACTAATCAATAATCAAAATAATTGTTAGTTGCAGCCCTTATCACACTATATTTTGATTTCAACAAAGCAGTTTGAGTGAACACAATGAATATGAACACATATGCGGTTGCCATGTTTTAGTTCTAATTAAGTTCTAACATTGTCTAGCCTTCTAACAAAAAAAAAAAATGCACGATTGACTGATGTTTGTTTTTGTTATGCTTTCAAATTACACCAAATATTAATGTATCTTCTTAAAAAGCTGATTTCACTGGGAATTCAATTTCAATTTAATTATCATATACAAATAATAATACACAAATTAAAACAATATAACTCAAGCAATTTTTGCCTTTATGTATGCCTGTATTCAAATGTGCAGGTCAAAAAAATCTGGTGAGTAAGCTTTTTATTAATTATTCTTATTTTCTTTTATGGTGATTCACTTATTGTCAGTGTATGAACATTACCGGATGGCCATAATGTGCCTCACCCACGGTGCACACCTAGCTGTGAATTTCCCAGTAATTAATAAAAAAAAAAAATTCTTAGTTCATGACACCAGGTTTAACAAACTGAATCTTACTGCAAAGTATTACACAATAACTGGCTTTTATAAACAAAACAATTAAACAAATAATACTTATCTAATGTAATTTTGGTTCAGTGTTAGTTTAGGGCAGCCTCATCATTAGCTATTACTTTTACCTCAATAAATTCGCTGCCCAATAAAGTTAGCAGTTAAGTTTGGGTATGGTGTAAAATTAAGAGGTCTAAAATACACAGAATAAGGCAGTGGTTTTCAACCTGTGGGCCGCGGTGGTATTGCAGGTGGGCCGCCAATTACTTTTAAAATAGATAATATTGTTAATATATGTAAAAATGTCTAAGTCATACCATAACATCATTTCATATATATAATTAAATAACAAAAAATACTAAACTGTTACTATGCTTCCACTATTTGAGCTCGCTGATTGGTTTAAGAATAAACCACCAATTTATCTTAGATATTTTTGCTGCATATGCTACAGAACAACAAATTCAAACATGCATAAATGGCTTTTAGTATGTTCCCTCCTGACTGCTTGCTCCGCTGACTGTCTATCCGCTGCCGAGCTCTGTCTGGATCTGGTTTTCCCGTTTCCAGAGTTATTTTCTGTTCATTTACAGTCCATTCTAGGGCTGTGTGATTAATTGAAATCGCCATAAAATAACGATTGGAGAGTGTGCGATTTCTAAATCACTTTATAGCGCCATTTTCCACGGCCCTGACCTCTCGCAGTATGCCATCCCATCCAATAAGAATGCAGCGCTCCTAGAGTGAGAACAGAACAGACTGGGCATACGCCTAACTCCAGGTTCACACACTGTCTGTGATGCACCTTTTTTCCGAGCCCATGACGGATCACATCGTTCACACTGCACGCGGTAAAAGGCTAGAAATAAAAACATGCAAAAATAATATCTAATCTAGCAAATGAGCATAGAGAGTTGTGAGTGCACAGGACGCAGTTTAAGTGAGAGTAGACACGTTTTAAGTGCGCACACTCCACGCGAGAGCAGCGTGTATCGGAGCAAGCGCGTCTGGTTTTGTGACAGAGCAAAGGAAATCTGCGTGCGAGTGGAGAGATTCGCGCTCGTGCATTATTTTAATGTGATTTCGCATTACAATAACTCGCTGCTGCTTCTGCACCGCTCACACATACTGTATACACACTGCAAACGGAGTACGTGTGAACCTGTATAATGTATAACAAATCTATTTCAACACTTGAGGCACTGCTACAATTAATGAGCTCTATGAACAATGCATGGCAAAAAAAGAAAAGAAAAAAGTCCCTGGACAGGGATTTATTTATATTTTTTTTGCCACAAGTCTATACATTTTTTTTACACCTTTACTATAGTGATTATTTTGACTAATGTCTGTTCTAGAGACGTTACAACTTTTTGATAAAGCTCTAATTGGTTTTCTTTTGGAAATATGTTTCAAATTCATCCTGAATGCATTTAGCATATATGTGTGTGCCAAAACAGTTAACAATGTAGCTTCTGAGTACTAAATTATTAACTTACTAATAGTGGGGTCAGTTAATTTTTTTGCAGTGGGCCCCGCAAACATATGTGGGCCGCGAGTTGAAAAAGGTTGGGAACCACTGGAATAAGGCATTAATGTGTGCTTTATTAAGTACTGATAAAGAACTAATATGCTAAGTAGCTGAGTTTTGTTTTCGAAGGGAATATTCCCCCCGATCAACGTCAATGCTTTCATTTGCGAATCGTTTCTCACCAGACTGCTTCATAAACGAGTGTCAGTATTAAGCTGGTTTTGCTAAGAAGCTCCTCCTGAAAAAAGGATCGGTACCAATTATTCGTGTTCCTGCTACACCTCCAAAATAACGGAGTGTAACATTTTATATTAATCTTTGGTTTAATTAATAAGTTTTACACTCAGGGTACATTACGGCATGTTTTCTATGTACGAAGTTTTCAATATAATTCATAATACCACGTAGTGTTGTCACGATACCAAAATTATTGTTTTGATACCGATACCTAATCAAGAATGCGATTTCGATACTTTTCCTGAAAAGGGAAAATACACTCTCAAATATCGCTGTGCTTTATTTTAAAACCGGGACAACATTCTAATCATATAACACACAAATAAATGAACATATGAACAGCAGATATATTAAACATTTGAACAAAATATGAAATATCAAAATATAAAAAATAAATTAGAGCAATGACATTCAAGGTAAAGAAAGATTAAATTTAGCAGCATTATCTCAGTTATCATAAGGAACATAAGAGTAATAAATTTATCTTGATTCTGAACTTTGAATAAAAATATGAACAGCGATTATATTAAACAATGTTTCTGAACTCAGAAGATTAAATGTCAAAGGATAAATAATATCAATTTAAGCAATAGCATTCAAGTTAAAAAAAAAAAAAGCAAATAAAATTTAGCAGCAATATCTCAGATAACTCAGGTAACTTCTGTCAGTTGTGCAACCTTCTCTTTCAGAGGAGAAAACTCAGCCAGTGAGCTTAAATGAGCGTCATCTTTGAGCGTCATCTTTTTCTACCAGTCGTGGACCGGCGGCCACAGTATCACTTGTGCTCGCACATGCAGCCTAGTGACGCGCGGGTCGGGTTTTTTTCCAACCCGCGGGTCCCGCTTTTATGAAATTATTTGGCCCGCCCCAGCCCGCAAATAAAGTACAATTTCTTTACCCACCCCGACCCACGCATCGGGGACATCACGGAAGATACGTTGCTACTTAGACCTTCGTATTGTAACCTTATCATGGGGTGGTGCTAGCGCAGTGGATAAGACACATGTCTTTGGTGTGAGAGACCCGGGTTCGAATCCACTGTGAGACACCAATGTGTCCCTGAGCAAGACACTTAAACCCTAGTTGCTCCAGAGGTGTGTGACCTCTGACATATGTGGCAATTGTAAGTCGCTTTGGATAAAAGTGTTAGCTAAGCTAAGTGAATAAATGTTATCAAAGAACCTAATAAAATATGAAAATATATATTCCAAATATTTAATATAGGCTATATGAAATTGCACTAGTGATGGTTAGTCCGCGAACAAATCTCTTAGGTGAACGAATCGTTCTCGTTCAGGTAATCCACTGACTCATATTTCTTGTTCACTGAAGTTCCTCCCTCCACAGCAGCACGCGAGCACGGCGCTATTAGCAGTGCATGCGCAGCTCGTGAACAGCTCTGTGAACGGTTTCATCCTGTCAAAGAGTTACTCAAGATGTGACGGAGCATGTGATTTGTTGAATGTAGTGAACCCATACGCCCTTCACTGAACGAGATCGAAAGATCTTCTCATTCGTGAACTGATACATCTCGTTTATGAACGAAATGAATGATTATACAGGGTCAGTGAGCCAAGCATGTAAATCTTGATCAGCAATCAGCAGATACAAAGCGCAGTTATAGGTGCTGTGCACATACGCTCGTTTTCATATTTAGCATACAGAACATAACTCCACGTTTAATCCCCGATTAATGTGAATATTATATATGAACTGTCTGACCAAACAATTAAAATGTTAATTATGCAAGAAAAACTTGTGCTTTGTTTGTGCTTTCTGAACAACTTATTTAAACTATTTAATGCAATTATGCACACATTTTAGTAAAGCCAAATCAGTTTAGTAAAGCCACTAATGCAGCCATCTCGCTGTAGTGCTTTTTTGCTGCTTGCATGAGGAGAAAAAACAGACGTCCATAGGGAGGCACTGGAAGCGTGCGTTGCACACACCAACATGAAATACGTCTCTTACAAATCTGGAACGCAATCATTCTTTAAAGTATCGATACTAATAAATTTAGGTATCATGACATTTTTAATTTCCGAGAATCGCGATACTTTTGAAGTATCGGTGCACCGTGAAACACTAATCCCAAGTTTAAAACGGTGTACGCTGGTGGTCAAGTTAACGTGGTAACACTACATTAAGCTTACTTCTGTAGATGGTTTATAACGGTGTCTGTTACTGATTAAGTAAAACCTGTTGTAACAATATCTGCATGAAGCTGAATGGGAACACAATACCTGCAAAATACTGTTTACATCC
The DNA here is from genome assembly GCF_963082965.1 of Carassius carassius. Lineage (NCBI taxonomy): Eukaryota > Metazoa > Chordata > Actinopteri > Cypriniformes > Cyprinidae > Carassius > Carassius carassius. The sequence continues at coordinate 29,973,876 of NC_081774.1, forward strand.
TGCAAATGCATATGATTCAAGACTATAAATACTCTGATGCTTTTCAATATTGTGCAGGAATAAGTTAAGTTATTTGATCACTAATTTGCTTTTGAATAGGCAAGCACATCTGAAGAATTGACCATGGTGCAACATGTGGCCAGCCAAAAGAAACTGTGTGTGAACAGTTCACAATGAAGACTTTACGTCCGCACTACAAAAGTGCAGGTTTGCTGATCCAGATCATATATAGTGTGAAGTCACATATTCAGTTTTTGTGGTATTGTCAGTAATAATATTTTTTTTACATTTTATATTACTCCCCGGTCTTAAAATGTCAACAGGCACACAGACAACTATGTTATACCTGGATATTGGAGTTGACGTCAATACCACTGCTATCTTCAATACCAAATAAGAGATCTCGCTTGGGGTCAGAAGAGGAAGAGGAGGACCCTTCTGGAGCCAGCTCAAGTATGAATGTGGAAGAGCCTATGGATTCCACAGTGTTGTCACGGTACTAAAATTTCAGTATTCGGTACTGATACCAGGGAAAATCCACAATTCTCAGTATCAAAGCAAAACACAAAAATATGCTTATTAAAAAAAAACTAAAAAACTTATCACTGAAAATTAAACCAATGCCATTCTTTATACTAATTTACAATTGTGTTTAAAGTTTTTCTACGAGTAATAGAATTATGAAAAACAACTTTCACCCAAATTTAATTAATCTTTTAATTAAAGAAATCTAAACATTTTATTTTTTGGTAAATAAAAGGGGATTTGCTATTAAAATTAAAACATGGAAGAAATATTGTGCGATTTATTTCTTAAAAAAAAATAAAGTTTTATACATTTTTTCAGCATTAGTAGCAGTATCACATACATTCTACTAAATTATAGTAATATATCCAGCACAATGACTTTATATAAAATGAACTTATTTTGACGTGTTGCCGTGAATACCTTTAAATTGACACTGGTTTTACTCAAATGGAACGGTAAAATGCTTGTGAAGTGACTCAGAACAGTTCTGGTGATGTTGTTTATGTATTTATGTCCATATTATTACTGCAAGCGTCATGCGCTTCAGTCTATGTAGTAAACAAACCATTCATTCATTCACACAGAGACATGCACGCAGAACATGCAGGATTCAGATTTCAACCATCTTTTGTGGCTTAACATTTACAGATACTGGTCCATATGGAGATTTGATTAATTTATGCTAACTTTGACAAATTCGGTGACTGTCCATATTAAAATGTAAGTTTCATTTTCATGACTGGATTTTGAGATTCCGTCCGCGTTTTCTGCTTCGTGGAAATCATAGCGCTGTATGCGTCAATAACCGGGTTGATCGGGTACTCGGTACCACCGGTACTTAAAGAAACCTGGTACACTCACATTTTCATTTTTTTAGTACCGAATTGGTACCAAAGTACCGGGTTTTTTGATAACCCTAATTCCACATATGATCCAGCTGACTCTATCACAACCTTGACTGAGCAAACAGATGTGACGTAAGTGACAAGACTATTTTTTTTGTTCGATTGTCTTAATTTTTTTATTATTATGTTATGTGGAATTTGGAACTTTTCTAAGTAACTACTTATTATTCTAATAGATTTGAGTCTTCAAAGCCAGATCACAAGACAGCAACTTACATTGTTTATGGAAACTGCCTGCTCTTTGAGAAGTGGCCTGTGTGTCAACAGGTTACCAATGTACAGATAACAGTATTTGGCACATTCCTCTCTGTGGAACAATGCTGCCCACACTGTGACTTCTTCAGAAAATGGAATAGTCAGCCAATTATACAAAGCACTCCTGCAGGGAACCTCCAGCTTTCTGTTGCGGTGTATGCCAATGGTGCCTTTTTCTTCAAAGTTAAACAGGTAGGTTAGTGAGGATTTTACTGTCCAGCCTATAATTTACTATTGCAAGTAATATCACAAAGATCAACCCTGAACATAAATAAATGAACATACTTTCCTTGAAGTCATGCTAAATGAAGGAATCCTCTTTTCTGACCTAAGATATTCCAGGCAATGAAACCGAAGGAGGAGCCTTGATCTCTTGAGGACACACAGTGTGACGTTTGACAGCATTGTTACAGACAGGCACCCTCAAATAGAAAAATACCTGCGGGAGGCCAACATCACACAGTATTACGATGCATGGCACACTGAAAAAGGTATTAGCTCCAGTCTGAGTATGTGTTGTTTATGTTCCTAATGACTGTCATAATCTCACAGACTGGTTATTTTTTAAACAGATCAGTAAAGTTTTATTACAATGCATTATGATACAAAACCATACCTTTGACCAGAACTTCCTTTTTATTATATTGTGTTCAATAAACACACTGTGTCTTTCTGCATGGCTGGTTTACAGTTTGTTTGTTTGTTTATATATTATTAGGAGTATCAAAGAAACTGCTGAGGATTGCTCAGAACAAAGACTGCAGAAGTGGTATCGAAGTATAAAAAAAACCACATATATTGAATTCTGAAAGATGTTGAAAACCTGAGCCCTCATCATCACACCTCATCACTGGAGGCATGCCACAGCGTAATTCTGCGCTTTGCGCCCAAAAAATATTATCTTTTCTTATCATTATTTGATATTTCATGCTGAATGGTATGTTAAGTGGTTATAAAAATTACACTACAGTTGATCAGTAACCCATAGTGTACTTTGCACTGCAGTCGCTTGTTACAGCTTTTCATTTAGACCCTAAAGAATCATATTAACGTATACAAAAATGGCATTATAGGACCCCTTTAACTTCCCATTTACTGTTGAAGATTCATAACTTTGCATTCAAGAGATGTTTGAAAGCGAAGCGGCAAATTCTGCATGAATCTCAAGTACATCTATTCCTGCAAGATTGGAAGTGTTGCAAAATAAGCTTGATTAACAGAACCAGGAATCGTTAATTATCATAAGTCTTGCAGTAAGTGTGTCAGCAGCATAATGCACACTGGGTATCTTTAATTGTCAGGAGGGAGGGAGCTCGCTCAAGCAGGTCACATGGATGGAGCGGTGCATGTGTTTGTGTGTGTGTGCACTTCAGGATGTTGGCAGACCAGTGCTATCGCACATTTTCACCTCCCTTCCCCCAGCAGCTTCTTTTTTTTTTTTTTTTTTTACCCCTAATGATCAGAACAGCAGAGCGAAACAGCACAAAAGAAGAAAGCTGCACAGCATCACTATACATACAAGCAGAATGAAAGTCTTTGAGGAATAGGTGTGGACCACCTCGTCTAGCGCTGCATCGCATCACCTCTCAGACAGCATTTGATTAAAGAGAGGCTGGTAACGGTCTCAGGAATTCAAACTGGGAATGAGGAAATGTCTGAATGAATGGGCAAAACCGGGAGAGATAATCCTCGATGAAATCTACAGGAAATGCAAATTCTGCAACTCAAAGAGATGAGAAGCAAAGGAGTGGCGAGACATAGGAGGAGGAACAGACTAGAATAGCAGGAGCTATAAAAAGGTGCAATGGCAGAACACACTGCATCTATCTGCAACAGGACTGATGAACAGCAAGCATCTCTTTCAGTCCAAGAGAAAGGTATGTCCAGCCAAACATCTGCACATTCCTATCCGAAGCTGTTCTGATGCGTTTCATTCTTTCCTGCAATCCAGGTTTCAAAGCGTGTTTGTGCTTTTTTTGATGATTCGGATGCGAACAAGAATCTGCTCAAAAATGCATTTCAGTCTCTTGGGGTGTACTTACAATTAGCTAGTGGAAACATAATGGCTGAATATAGATACAGCAGAGAAGGGAAAAGAAATAACACGGGTCACCTTTGCCCATGTTTACAGCTGGTATTGAAAGAGGACTTTGACATTTTGAGAGCCGTCTCTGGTGTTTTTCTGAAGTATCTTTCATGTGCCACAATAGAAAATCATACAGGTTTGGACAATTATGAAGGCAAGTAAATGACTGAATTCTCATTTTAGGATGAGTGATTCACAGATGGTCAACTCATGTTGCTACTAGCTGTAAACAGCAAAGGTGTCTTGTAATATAAAATGACCAATAAATAAATAAATGATAAAAATGGAATAAAAATAATGCAATACATTATCATGGTAACATTTAGTTTAGAGACTGATTCTCACGATCATTTAGTTGTTTATTAGCATCCTTATTATTAGATTACTGGCTGTTTATTAGTACTTATTAAGCACTTATTAATGCCTTATTCTGCTGCATGGCCATACTTTAGATTCCTCAGGGCTTGACACTCACCTTTTTCCCCAAGGAGCACATTAAAATATTTTTGGGGCACAATGTAAATTTTTCAAATTATGTGTTTTAGCTTAATAAGGGCATATAAGGAGACATTTACAAACAATTTTTTTTAATTTATATAAAATAAAATAAAAAAAGTGTCCTAAGTCCTAAGGTTAAATAACTTTATTATAGATATTTTACTAAAGACAGAAAAAACACAAAAGTATATTGTAAACAAGTGTTAAAGTTCAAATGAACCAAAGAACAATAGGAAACGCTTCACAATAAGCTCCCATTAGTTAACTTTAGTTAAAGCAGGTTAACATTAACGATGTACAATTGCTAATTTTTGCAGTAGTTAATATTACTTGTTACTGTTGGTTAATAAAAAATACAACTATTTATTGTTAGTTCGTGTTAGCTCCATTAAATAATATTAACAGACATAACTTTGATTTTATAATGTATTAAAAGTTTCAATTAATATGAACTAAGATCAATAAATGCAGTCAGTGTTATCTCATGTTAACTAATGTTAAATGGAACCTGTTAATTGTTACCAGACAATAATGTTGAATCAGTCCATGTTTTAGGTTAGATTAAAAGAAAACAAACAACTTAAGTCTTTAAGTATGAATGATTTGGTTCTTTGGTGAAGGCTAAAGGGAATAAAAATATAAATGACTGTTTGAAACAAAGTAGCGCAGCTGCTTTTGAGTTGATTAGCAGATGGAAAGTTACTGATATTAAAAAGAAGCTCCTGGATAGTTTTCTTGCCGAACAAAACCTCTCTATACTGGGCATCACTGATTAAGATCAAAGGAATATTTCCCCCCAAAATAAAATTTCTGTTATTAATTTACTCTCATGTCAATCCAAAATGACTTAAAACAGAAAACGTTATTTCTCAGAATTACTTACAAAAATTGATTTTAATATGTCTATGAAGACTGAGCCTTTCAAGGTCCAAAATGGCATAAACAAAAATTTAATAATTATTGCCCCAATTAAATTAATTTAAGTGCCATAGAAGTGATCCATGTCACACACACACTTGTTATTAATTCAGGGTTTTAACACATATGATAAAAGTTCAATTTAAGACCTGTTAAGACTTTTTCAATACCACATTATGTGAAGTTTAAGAAATAAAGCTGCGATGGAAATATACATTATACTACATTCAACAAAATGAGACGGGATGATAATGTTATTTGAGGACTATGGCTACGTTCACACTGCAGGGCTTAATGCTCAATTACGATTTTTTGAAAAAAAAATTCCAATTAAATGCAACCTTCTGTGATCTCCTGTGTGAACCTGAAATGACCCAGAAGTGATCCGCATGCGCAGAAGAGTACTCAACGGCCAACGACGTCACTCGTTGTTTGTGGAAGTAGCTAAACATGGATGTCAACAACAGTGTAGGCAACAGCGGAGCTCGTTTAGCAATATTAAAGTTATTTAAGCAGCATCGTCCGCCATGGTTGTTGTTTAACTTCTCATTACTGCCTACTTCAACGCAGAATTATGACGTTTGTAGCGTATCAATGACGTACGGGTCGGATACATTTGACCTGGCTAGGGTTGGGTATCGTTTGAATTTGAATGATTCAGATTCTGATTTCGATTCCTTCTTTCAATTCCAGTTCCTAACGATTCTCGATTCCGATTCTTTTAAGAGGCAGGGTCAAAAAAAGTTTAGGATATTTTAAATGATCTAGCTAACCAACAGTCTTTCTGAAGGAAATAGTCTGACCTTTTTCATCAATTTTAATCCTATGAACTTTAGACTTTTTTTTTTCACTTATTTAGAGAGACGACAGACTCTGAAATCACCACGAGCGTTACGCGCGCTTCCGTGTGTGTGATGAATGACGACGCGCTTCTGCGCCATTCATTAACACAGACACGCAGAACATGCAGGATTCATATTTAAATAGACTTTTCCGGCTTAATATTTACAGATACTAGTCCATATCGCTATTTGATTTAAGTGCAATGACCAACCTCTGATTAATTCATTCAAAAGTTGGCAAATTATCTGACATTCCGCGTTAAACTGTAAATTCCGTTTTTATGACTGGATTCCGCGATTCCATCCGCATTTTCTGCATCGCGGAAATCATAGGGTCTTACGATAAGAAACAACTTGTAAAACCCAGTATAGATTAGCAGCAGGTACAGTATAAAATCAGAAACTGTTCTTGTTTAGGAAAATTATCATATCTGCCTTCTCAGGCAGGATGCGTGAGCGTTCTGGACAGATAACTTTATTATCTCCTGCTGTGTTGTAGAAGAAGCTTGAACGCATAAACAGGAGAAAAAAAGAGGCAGCGGAGGACGGTCGGCGCAGCACGTCAAAGACGGGGCACATATTTATTTCTACTGCATGAACTCGGAGGTGCATTATCATGTTCAACGTCCACCCTCCCACGAAACAATCTTAATGCAAATGTTGCATTTTGCCGAGATTTCTTTCTGTTTAGGAAAGTGAAACCACACTTAAACTCACTCGATTATGCGAACACTTCTGGTGTACGCTTCTTTGTTGGTGTTCAGCGGTTTCTTCTTCTTCTGGTCGGCGGACTAGGAATCGAAACTAGGAATCGAAATTTTAACTTTTGAACGATTCCGGGAAAATCGCAAAGCTAGTCCCGGTTCTAATCGATTCTCGATACTCGATACCCAAGCCTAGACCTGGCCGTTCAGACGGAGGTCGCATTTCAAAAGATCGGATACGTATCGGATAAGATGCATTTGCATATCTAGTCTCAGTATGGCAGGCGGAGTGGATCGATAGGCAACCACCCCATGACAGATTTAAGTTTCACTTTCCACGATCCTTGTCCTAACCAGACGTAATGCAACAAGATTCCAGACATTACACAACACTGCGACGCTAGAGGATCACTTATATCACACCCATTCAGAAGCGAGAAGCACACTGCAAACCCAACGAAATGGAAAAGTTTATAATCTAATTAATAAATATGAAATCTTTTTAAAATTGTTAAAACTACATAATGAGTGACGGATACCATCTTTGTCATGGAAAACACTTGTTGGTTCCCATTGAGCACAAAGTTTTAACATATGCATTTGCTTTATTTTCAAGATCGGAGGAAAAATATCTATAGTTGCTTTCAGTATGACGATACATGTCACGCAATATAACCATCATAGTTTGTGGTCTACAAAAATCTAAAGAGAGTTACTGCCCTTAGGGCTATCAGGCATTATTTACAGTCATTCAACCTAGCCATACTTTCAGCTACCAAAAAGAATGTAGCACACCAAGATCCATATACAATCATGCAAATGGAAATATGCATAAAATATTAAATCCATCATATACAAATTGAAACGTTTTCTTCGGTAGCAATAAGTAAAAAAAAATGTCCCATTTTTATTTGCAGGTTTCCACCTATCTGGACTGGCTGTTTTCTTTGGGAGGCCTGACAAATCCAACGAACCCAAAGAGATGATGCGATGGAAGCGGAGACACAGATACTGCAGTGTGGCCCTTTTCCTCATAGTGCTCGTGTTTGCAGGAGGCCTCGTTATTCAGGTTCAATGGCCTTGTCATTTCACCAAGGAGATGTTTGCTGCTCAAGAACTCCAAACCATGAAAACCTTCCCCAACTTAACCATGAATAATCCAACCAGGTTGCGGGAGCTTGAAGAGTCACCATTAAATTCAAAAGAAAATGTCATCTCAGTTTTGGATGAAAGTTTGCAGCAGGGGTTGGAAAGCTCCTTGCTTTCGAACATCAGTTTGGGTGAAGAGATGAGAGTGGCAAGGATACTTAAAGAGGAGCCTTATGAGTACATCCTCAACGAGCCGAACACATGTCTGCAGCGAGCTCCTTTCTTAGTGCTTTTGATTGAGGTTGAGCCCAAGAAAACGGACGCCAGGGATGCCATCAGGAAAACGTGGGCCAATGAAAGTGTGGCTGGGGGTTTGGGTTTCATCCGCCTTTTTTTCATAGGTGTTAATAAAGACACCCAAATTGATGGCAGCAAACTGCAGCATACAATAGAGGAAGAAAGTCATCGATATCATGATATCATTCAGCAAGATTACAGGGATACTTACAACAACCTTACCCTGAAAACGCTGATGGGGATGTACTGGATCACAAAGTACTGTCCCGAGGCCAAATACGTCATGAAGACAGACAGTGACATGTTTGTCAACACTGAATACCTCATTGAAGAGCTCCTAAAACCCAGAGGGCAACCAACACAGAAGTATTTCACAGGACTTCACATGTCAGACTTCTCCCCAAACCGAAACAAAGAGAGTAAATGGTACATGCCTGAAGAAGTGTACCCTGGTAGGCAATACCCCACCTTTTGCTCTGGGACTGGGTACGTCTTCTCAGGCGATATGGCCCAAAGGATATACGTGACATCTCTGACCATACCTAGACTGCACTTAGAAGATGTTTATGTGGGTATATGTCTAGCTAAACTAAAGATAGAGCCAACGCCACCACCAAATGAACATCTGTTCAATCACTGGCGAGTGCCCTACTCTAGCTGTAGGTACAGCAACCTGATCACCTCTCATGGGTTTCATCCCAATGAGATCATCCAGTACTGGCAGCACCTGCAGAGCAACAAGCACAATCCCTGCCAAGCGACTGGGTAGAAAGTTCAATAAACAGATTTGTTCTGCTTGGAGGTTTTATCAGTGAAAAGGTTAGGTTATCAGGTTAAAAAGACCTGGGACATTTCACGTTCTGCCAAATACAACAGATTAAAGTTCTTGTTCTGAGGGTTCTGGACAACCTTAGCTGGACTTTTTTGATTATCTTTTTTTTTTTTAGTTACTGTAATCTTAATGATCTTCACAAGCCTGCCCGTTTGAATAGGTATAAAATATTCAGTTGCTGTAACTCAGGCAATCAATGTCTGATCTTCCCCAAACTTCACACGTGTGAGGTGTTTTGTTCCGAACAAACACCCATGACCAAATTCAGTTATAGTCATAGCGCTACCTGCTGTAAACAGGAAGTGCCAAGGTTAACACTGTTATGGACTCCTAGGAACAAATTAAAAAGTGTCAAAAAGTGTTAAATAGGCTGGCAACATTCTAGAAGCTTGATAAAACATGGTAGCAACACTTAGCTAAGTGCTAAAGCATGCTACTAATGCAGTGAAAAAGGAAGTTGCTGTAATTCAGGCAAGCAATGTCTGATCTTCCCCAAACTTCACACGTTTGACAAGAGTCCTGTCCTAAATAAATCAACATGCCCATATTTGTTTATAGTCATAGCGCCACCTGCTGGCAACAGGAAGTGTAATGTTTAACACTTTTATGCACTATTTGCAACACAATAAAATATGCCATTGTGTGCAAATCATGCTAGAAATATTTTCAAACATTCTAGCAACACTTACTATGTGCTAAATGATGCTATTAATACTATGAAACAGGAAGTTGTTGTAACTCATGCATACAATTCTCAATTTGACCCAAACATATGTTTTATAAGAATACTTGCCTGATCACTACTAATGGCCAATATTCAATTATAAGTATTGCGCTGCCTGCTGGCAACAGGAAATGACTTATTTTATACTAACTTAAACACGAGATGTCTGATCTGCCCGAAACGTTGCATGTTTGGTAAGAGTCCTGGCCTGAAGACATTTACATGTCGATATTCAGTTATAATCATAGCGCCACCTGTTGGCAGCAGGAAATGTAGCACAAATATTTGCTATTTTATAAGCATATGGCCCAACGTTCACTGTTCCTCCTATGGGCACCGGGTGGTGGTGTTTAGCTCCAACCCTAATTAAATGCACAAACCATGTAGTTTTCAAATAAGCCTGAAGGACTTGATTAGCTGGATCAGGTATTTTTAAATGAGGGTTGGAGCTAAACTCTGCAGGGCTGTGGCCATCCAGGAATTGAGTTTGACACCCCTGGCTTAAGCAATTATTTTGAAGAGAAGAGATGAACAGAGACATCACTTTTCATGTTCAACACTGCACCCCACAGTGACACCGGAGGTTAAAGATTAAAGTTACGAGAATGTGTTGTGAATTACCTTGGTCTGTGTGTCTCTCTCTACAAACAATGAAGTGGAGTTTAGTTACTTAGTTTAGGGGGGAGGGATTTAGAGCTGAAGATCTTTGCCCGAACCTGACAGGACCCGATGGGTTCGGGCTTAATTTATATCATCTTACGCGGGCTCGGGTTGGGCTTGGGTTTGCGAGGTAAACGAGCGGTCATCTGTGCAGATGTGCAAATGGATGCTGAGTATGTGTAATGGAGGCTTGCCTCTGGCGATTATGTTTTGGTTTCACCAGCAACTAAAGCAAAGTCTGAGGTGTGGAAAGGTTTTGACCATGATAATAATGAGTGAATAATGACGCACCATCAGTGAGCGCAGGAACGCGCTGAAGACATCTACAGTGGATTCAATCATTTTCCTCCACAAAAACATGCAGACTTAGCCTAATCTCTGTGAGTAAAGGTTTTTTAAATGAGAACTAAATATTCATTGAGTTTTAAATGCATAATGTGGACAGAGTATATATGCTAATGTTGGCATTATTCTTTTATTAAATGTCAGCTGCTAGTGGCGAAGCAAATCCGGCGGAGCCTTTATCTTAATTTCGTTATTGCCAAATACCCATCTTAATTTAAAATGTATCTTAACTTAATTTGTTAAAATAGACTCGTTTTTATTGGTGCGTTGGTCTATTTAGAGCCTATGTCTATTTAGAGTGCTGAGATGTTAAGATGTCACAGAGGATTTATTTCTTTAATCCAACTTCTTAGTGGTCTAGTCTACGTTAGTTATGAATAAATTATGTTAAAACATGTATAATTGACTCATTCTTGACAAAAGGCAAAAGAGCTGTGTGTGCGCACATTTGAATAATGTCGGGCTGTAAACGGTTTCGGGCTTTTAAAAAGCTGTCAATCAAAATGTACTTGTCGGGCTCGGGCCGAAACCTGTCAGGCCTAACTTTTATGGCCCTGTTACAGCTCTAGAAAGATTATTATTGGCACAGTAGTTGACCATTTTAAACGGCACTTTATGCACAAAAGGTTGAAGACTCTTATACATAATGGTCAACATGGTTAAAGAGAGACCTGAAAATGGCTATATAAAATAAGTCAAACCAAACAATCTAAGTTGGGAAACCACTAGGGTGACATGTAAAGGCCTCAATATACTTCCAGTGAAACTGAAGAACTAATGAATGTGACGTCATTTCAAACTCAATATAAGACCAAAAAATAAGTTTCACTGGTTCAGCATAAAGCACCAAATTGAAAAAGTTGAAATTGAGGTTGTAAATATAATTGAAGTTCAGATTTCTGAAATTAAAGCAGCAACACTTTTTTTCTTGTTTAATACTTAAAAAGTGCATTATAAAACAGATAGTTTTGGTCCTTGATTCTATATGGCTGAGCCGCAATTGTAGCTGTTGCATATTACTCTATAATCATACACCTCTTATTTTTCTGCATCTGTGTGTTGCTCTGCAACCACTTTTTTGCAACCACAACGGTTTCTGAGGAACTACTTTGTTTGGCAGAATAATGTTTTTAGTAATAGCATTATATTTTATTTGCTTTGTTTTAATTAGTGCAACATTGCTACATATGCAGTAATCATTTTATAAAAGCTATAAGCCCTGTGCAGCCATAGTTTACAGTGAATTTATAACAGATAAGGAGGTTATAGGCACTCCACTCCATGCCTAACAATGCCCCTTAGATGTTATAAATTCAATGTAAACCACAGCTTCTTGGGGACAAATGCTTTAATATATTTACTGTAAGTGGTTAAAATGTGTATTTCACCTTAACTTTAAAATATTAGACAGCATGGTTTCCCCTTCCCCCTTTTCCCCAGACTAAAAGCTCATGCGGGTTGCCAGATTGAGGACACGCAACAGGAAGAAATGCAAGTCTCTCTGGGCTTTTTTTAAGCGGTCTCCATCAACCAAATGCATCTTAACTACATATTAAAATGCTTTTGGTCAAACCTTAGGTCAGGTAGAATCTGACAGCTCGGAGCCAATTCATTTGCCGGCTTTCCAGGACGATGGACAAAATTGGTACTGGGTGGGGTCATGGACCAAAACTAAAAACAGACATTACATCCCAGGAGAGACATTAAACATAACTTGTTGTAACACTGTTTTTCAACTTGGGATATTTTGTACATCTCTGCACACATATAGTATTTTTATGATTTAGTACAGTTAAAAAATAAATACATTCTGCATCTAAGCTGCTTTGAGGCAACCTGTAGCCTACTGTATGAAGCACAATATAAATAAACATGACAACTTCAATGAATGGAGCACCGAATTGAAAAGCTGGTGCAAACACCGACATCTGTACAATCAGATGCTTTACCTGCATTTTTCTCATCAAATCATCTTTGAGAGGACAGTGTCGCATATACCGTTCATCTAAAACGCCACTCCCCTAAGTTTGGGAGGTGCTGAATGTTTTAAAAGGACAGTATATTCTGGCCTTGGTGCGTTTGCGCGGGTGAAAAGATGGGACTTCACTAATGCATCTGTTTCAAGAAACACGATGGTGTGTAACTTAGCAATCACATTACACCAGAGGATTTTCATCCCGGCGATGTGAAACAGTTCAACGTGGGGTATCGAACCAAGCGGTATCCCATATCTTACAAGATATGCATAGGTAAGCACTAGCAATAACGTTATATACCATTTAAAAACGTTAGCATATGAGAAGACGTAGCTGGTAGGTTAACTTCAGTTTGCTAATATTATAACCATCAAGTCTAGTTACAACTTAGTGACATTGTTTGCACAGCTAATTGGAAATGTTTTAGTCATGTGGTGTGTTTACAAGGCTTTGGGAAACATTGCAAGTAATGAGTGAGTGTGAAGATCTGAAGCAGTGAGGGTCAGCTGTTAATAACCACCTCGACTGGACTGCAGCTTCCACTCCTAATGGAGAAGCAGATGTGATGGAGGCCAAGTGGAAAAGTATGGTCAGCAGTGAATGGTATGTAAGCTTCACCCAGCATGCATCAGGACTCATGGAGTCTCTTAGAGAGGAATACTGAGGTCACCACAGGCTCCAGGAGAACGCAGCACTGTCTTCCACTACACCTGCTCCTCTTTCCAGATCCCTCCAGATGATCAACAAGATGAGGCTGTTGTTGTGTATCTAGCACAGCATTCACCATTTAACACTCGTTATCAACAGTTGCAGTGTTGTGTTTTGAGTTAAGTATTAACAGTGCTAGGAAATAATATTTTTAGCTTGTCTTTGTTGAATAATACACAGGGTTCCCACTCTTTTATGAACACCAGATTCAAGGACTTTCAAGGACTTTTTAAAGCACTATTTTATTAAATCAAGCACCTTTGAAATTCACACCCCCAGCACATAACATCATGAAAGTCCTTACTGTACTTACCATTTCACTTACACTTAATATTTATATAAAGAAATGTCAGAGTAATAATGATGTTTTGAATGTGTAGGTTTTATAAAATTAAACTGTTTTAGACAGTCGTGTTTAAAGGACTTGAAATCCATTAAATTCAATACTGGTAATATTCAAATGCAGTTTCTGAAATATTGATAAAAAATGCATTACACTGGTTTTTAAAGAGTTTTTAAATTAAGAATGAATTTGTCTCAGCTTTTCTTTTTTAATAAAAAGCTGTTAAGTGTGAAATTATGGAGATGTGTCAATTATTTTGTAAATCTCTTTTTATTGTAAATCCCATTGAATTTGCTCTTTCCCGGCATTGAGACTTGCACTGCTTCTCCATAGGTTTATGTGCTAGACTTTGGGATTGGGTTCCCGCAGGACGCAAATCTCGCGGTTAGGGTAAACCCCCCCCCGCTACCGCGGGATTTGCCTATTTAAATACCCTGCATATTGATAGCTGCTCACTGATGTGGAAAATTATATACCACATACAGGAGCAGGACACACACTGCAGGGAGGGTACAACGGGGCTAAAGACACACCTTAAGAAAAACTGCTCTATTCTCTGCGCCTAAAATATATTACAAAATAATACATAAAATAATAAATACAAAAATATAATACAAAAATATGTTTGTATTGACTATTAACGGAGAAACTGATTTAGTGTAAAGATAATTAATTCAAGGTATTTGTTTTGTTTAAAAATCCTATAAATGTATGAGGTGGCCTTTTACCCCACACACGGGGGAAGAGGCGCCCCAGCACGTGGTAAGAGGCCCACACAGCCCCATAGATACAAATACTTTTAAAAAAGGTTTAGTTCACCTAAAAATCATAATTATGTCATTATGTCAGAAAGGTAAGAAAAACATCATCAAAGTAGTCCATGTGACATCAGAGGGTCAGTTAGAATTTGTTGAAGCATTGAAAATACATTTTGGTCCAAAAATAGCAGAAACTACGACTTTATTCAGCATTGTCTTCTCTTCCGGGTGTATAATAAACCAATATCCTGGAGTAATTCATTTACTCAAACAGTACACTGACTGGACTGCTGTAAAGCGAGAACTGAAGATGAACACCGAGCCGAGCCAGACAACGAACAATAGACTGACTCGTTCTTGAGTCAAGAACCATTTCTGTCAGACGTGTCCGAGAACCGAGGAGCTGATGATACTGCGCATGTGTGATACAGCGTGAAGCAGACCGACACACAGAGCGTCTGAACTGAACTGATTCTTTTGGTGATTGATTCTGAACTGATTCTGTGCTAATGTTATGAGCGCGGGTAAACAGAAGGCTTGAATCAAGGGCAATCATCGCAAATGACGACATTACATCGAGCGCAAAAGAACCGGTGTATCGTTTTCTTCAACCGGTTTATTGAATCGAACTGTCCGAAAGAAGTACTGGTGATCAGAAAACCGATGCAACCGGTTCTTCACTCATGAACGAGTCAGTCTGTTGTTCGTTATCTGGCTCGGCTCGGTGTTCATCTCTCTCTTCACAGCAGTTCAGTCAGTGTAGTGTTTGAGTAAATGAATTACTCCGGGATATTGGTTTGTTTAAACTCAGAGGGAGTGTCAGCCACATTAAAAAAAGTTAACAGCTTAAGTCATTTGTGGATTAATGCTTATTGGAGTCAGACGATGTACAGTAAGTGTTGGCGTCACAAACTCAAATGAGACCCAGTAGGCATCTCACTTCCTGCAGCACTGACTTTCCTCGGCTGTGACCATGACAAGTAATGAAATGTGTTTATCTCTCTCCTGCAGTGATGAGAAACTGCTATAATCACGTAACGTTTGTGTCAGGATATTAACGAGTGTGACACGCCTGGTCAACGCTTATTAGTTTCTGTTACTGGTAAGTATCAATACTCATGGACGACCAATACTAGCTTTGCTACTGCCCGATTACATATCGTTAGCAAACGTGTGTATATCTGTAGGATAACACTGGTCTCTCACCAAGACACCTACCATCTTCTCCTCACACAACTCAATTTGTCTCGTCTGACCGTTGTTCGATCTAATCCTGGCCTGTCCCTGCTCTCTTGGCTGCATAGCAGGCTCATAATTGTATCTGTGGTCCATCGTAAGTGTAAACAAACATTTAAAATCTTCTCAGCATCCGAACTGTCATTGCCATCCATTGTTTTCTTATGGACCGCTCGCCCTCTGTTACACTGTCTTAATAGTGTATTTTTAAGTATAGTTTAAAGAAAATCTAGTTCCTACATTATTTTTCTACACATCGACTCACAAGGGTCTCCAACCTGGAATATGCACTTTAAGGCCAAACAATATTTGTCATTCACTGATGTTTAACAAGAGCAATGATTAAACTTTGATGATAATTTTGCTTTGAGAGAAATCAGACCAACGATGACAATTACAAGTTACGCAACCGTGAAACATTTGTTAGAGTATTATGGGATCAAGTTGCAATTTTAACTGTGAGACAAAACAGTCCAGTTGGCAACATGTCATACACAGCATGCATAGTCTAACAGTACCAATTCATTTTCATATATATATAGCCAGAAAACCCAAAACTTGCATACAAATAAAGAAACAGGCATAGCACAGATTAGCAAATCTATGCAAACATGTGTTTGATGATCCTAGAATTTTTTTTTACATTTCCAATGAACTGGAATAAATAAATCCAAAGAATAAACCAGTTTGTTTGCTCCACAACTGTACGGCCTCACTGCTGACGGTTCTCTGGCACAGAGACATACAGGACGCAATATGAACTCACCGTCACCGACTTCAGCGTCATGCCGTGATAAGTTCCCATAGTGTCAATTTTGAAACCCTCCGTTTCTAGAGGAGAAAAACAAACAAACAAAAACATTAGAGCTAAGTTTCCAAATCATTAAGAGTTCTTTAAAACAACATTTTTTAAATAATCCTCAATTCCATTTTGGGGGACTTCATCATCATAATAAATAGATGATGCACTTAATGATCTCTTCGCAGGTTCACCAACAATGACATGCTGGTTGTAACAAAATTAGAATTTCCTGAATTGAGTTTATTCTGAAACAGGTTACGTCTTTTCTACAAGTGCTACTTCTACATCTACAACTAAAGAGGAACTTTTTTTTTATTGTCTGCACGGGTTATTTTCTGCATTATCAATTATTCATCACATTTGCTGCATCAAATGTCAAAACTAAAGCTGATGAAATCAAACTTACCTTCTTTTCCTTTGAATCGCTCCTGATCGTATCTGTTGTAGGCCGCTGGGACGGGCTGTTTATTTCTTATTGCCGGATCCTAAGGGATAAAAATTGTTTATTTAATTGCATATTTGTTCGTTTCATTTTTATATTTTAATTTAATATCAATCACAATAAAACTATTATTTATAGTAATAATGAACTGAAAGAGGAAATTAATTTTGACGCTCATGTGACGTTACTATGCTAGAATTGCTTGCACCACCGAAAAATGTGTTATTAACCACCCAGCCAAATATGAATTATAAAAAAACAAAAAACACCAACTAAATAAAATAAGTTATCAATTTCTTGAAAAAAGCTTCCTCTGCTATCAAATGCTGCTGGGGGCGTGTCCGCTGTTGGCGATGAAGCCACTCCCACCCACAAGAAAGCTGCCGCGTCTCTCAACTGTCAAACACGAATAAATTTAAATAAGGATGCCGAGCTGTTTTGTAAATGATCACTACCATGTTAACAATGCATTACGTGACAAAGACATAGCTAGCAAGTGAACTGTAGGCTGTAGTAACTAACGGTAATGACAGTAACTCGTGATTGAGCGGGCGAACCATTGATGCTATGCTAATCGTGAAAAATCCTGAAAATTGAAAGTGAAAAACTGTATAATGCTCTAACTCCACAATTCAGTACTACATAATTAACCGTCTTCGTAACGTGTTTTCAGCAATACATTTCTAACATTTATAATAGGTTTAGTTACAATTCTTCGAATTGCCTTTACACAGACCTTAAGTGAAAGCAAACTGAGAAAGAAAACGTGTGTAACAGTATATTGGATCCGGGCAGTTCTTAAAGTGACAGCAGTCCAGCATTCCTGCTGCCTTTCATTCATGTTAATCAAACAACAAAATAGATCAAATCTCTCACTGCTCTTGACTAAATCACTTTAATAAGAAGAAATGTTTCATTTACACATTGAAGAACCTGCAGTGTTTTTATACAGTTAGTTACTTTATACAATCTATGTAGCATTTCTTATTTGTTCTACTGTAGTTTTTGTCTCATTGCTAGTAATTAGTTTCTTATTCTAATGTATTCGCTGACTGTTTACCTCAGTGAGTGTTTTTTATGCTAGTATTAGTTTATTTATTTTTTTGACACTGGTGACAAGAATTATGAAATTTCTATGGTATCAAGAATTTTGATATCAAGACCTTATTTAAAGCAAAAATAACTATATTGTGAGATATATAATATATATTTACAGTGATGTAAAATTATTCATATTGTGACACATGGTTTTGGTCATATTGCCCACCCCTAATATGACTGATAAAAGGAATAATTCACAGCTCTTAACATGGTGCTCTCTATCCTTCAGTAAGGTGAGCTTGGCTCTAGATAAAAAAAAAGGTCAAATGGTCAGAGAAAACTAAAGAGTCCTGAAGGTCTTCTTCACTTAATTTGATGCATTCGAACATGTTTAGGAAATGAAATTTCTGAAGTAATATTAACTTCTGAATTCATAAATATATATTGAAAAATATTTTGGAAGACTGGCAGTGGCAAGTCACAATTATTAAACTTGGCAATATTGGACATATTTTCTTTTATGTAATATTATACATGTGCTTCATAACACGCATGTTGCCTTCATCCAGCTCACATTCTTCTGTCATTAGTTTTTTCTTTTTATTTAACAATTACAAGCACAATTTTTCACTTTAAAATCTCTTCACGCAGAGAGCACAACAGCAGTCTATGTGGGTTAGACTAGGAATCATTTATCATTGCATTCAATGACTACAGCTTTTTAAATTACATGAACTCTTCTGTCAGACACAAACACAGACAAACTTTATGTACCCACAGGCAAATTTGCATGTTTATATACTCTTTTCTAAACTGTTAAACTAGGGGTGGGTGACATGACCAAAAAACTAAATAAATAAATCTAAATGTTTCTTTTTTCTTGCAAGTTTATAGACAGATTTTTGCTCCCAAGTGAAAGTTGCAGGAACCAGACGGTCTACAAAACGATTATCTATTCAAATTAGGAATAATTTTAGACTATAAAGTAAACATGGACAACGTCACATATACTGCAGTGAATTCTGATCAGAAGAATACGTCAATCTTGTTTGGTAATGAAATTTTACAAAAGAAACCATTGTAAACTGCCAAGCGTTTTGTTGGTTTATGGCAAATTTAAAATGTAAAATTAACTGCTGTGCAAAGCTGAAACTTGGTTAGGAGAGCTGTTTGAAGAGTTTTGAACAAGTATTGAGAGAAGTAACAAAAAAACAACATCATTTTCATATCCAGCTGACAAGGACACCGATAGCACTAACACTGACACACTGATAAAGCGGCTCTGTTGTGTACTCACCACCTGAGTTTGGTTCTGGGTCTGTCTCTGTTCAGGGGCTCGACCTTCCTCCCGAGCCTTCACTGATTGTAGGATGGCAAATATATTTTTGGAGAAATTCTACAACATCAAAAGATCATCATGTTCAGGACAGGAGTTCATATTATTTAAACGTAGCCAACATTTACCTTCTTTCTGCACAATTAATTGTAAAAGAAAGTATTGCGGGGAAGAAAGAACAAACATCACAAACATGACTTTCAACCAAGTTCCAAGTTTTTAACTAACCGATCAAAATCAAACCGTAACCAAATAAGCCACACAAGAATACACCACCACCTGCTGGCCAACTGTTTTATATTTCATAACCACCGAAACACTAGCTACAACAAGTGTGAAATCTAGGTGTACATCATTTTAATTAAGCAATAAACTGTTTTTAATCGCCTAATAAAAATGATGTACATCTGGATTTCACAATTGTTGCAACTACTCTTCTTCTTATGCTATTAAATAATAATAGTTTCAATGATTTAATTTAGGCAGTAAATAGTTTGTAACGTAAACAAATATAAATGCATGTTTATTCAAAAAAAAAAACTAAAAGGAAAACAATGGCCCAACTCATCTTTGTCCAACAAATTAAAATAATTGTTTTGTATTTTTGTTGCCAAGAACAGTTTGCAAATCTAAAACAATTCACTTTAACTGGATATACAGTTTGATTAAATGTTGACTTGTTCATTGAAATTATGGCAGCAGAGTAAATTACTGAAGAGACATTGGTAGCTAAGTTTAACGTCCATGATGCCATTTCTATTTATTGTTTTTAAATGTTAACGTATAAACTCTGTGTTTCCTCCCACCTTGCCGGTGCTCTGTAATATGGTGGTCCTCGTCCGCCACACTCGCTCTCGGCTCACAATGTCTCGGGTCACGTCCACTTCAGCGTCCACGAAGCTTCTCTGTTTCTGGGTGATGTCATCGTCCAGGTCAGTCTTGATGGTGGAGCGCTTCTTAGCCATGATCTTAGCCTTGATAGCAGCGATCTTCTCCACAGACATGGCTTCCGACAGAGACCTAAGATCAGAAGAACAATCAGCTAAAGTCATATCTAGGAGAACTAAACAGTTAAGACAAGACAAGCTGTGTGTTGGGCACAATGCAGAATTCCGTCAATACTGATTATATCCACGGCTTTATTGGAATAATACAACAGTAACTACACACAAACATTACAAACACAACATTAAGTTCCAAACACAAAAGATGATCTTTTGAGGAATGTGGATAACCGGACAGTTCTAGTCCCCATTGGCTTTCTTTATTCTTAGTTTCATACAATAGAAGTCAATTGAGAATGAAACCGTCTCACTCCCAACATTCTTCTAAATATTTCCCAGTCATAAAGAACTACTTGCATCTTCTATGAACTTTTTATACGATGCTACCCAGTGATATAATGTTCGATCAGTGAGATCATACCTGATCTGATCCGTCTGCACGATGCTTTCTTTATGAGCCTCGAGACGAGCGGCCAGACGCTCCTTATCCAGACGAACACGCTCTTCATCCTGAGAACCACAGGCATAAATCACGACAAGTGTCCAAGCATTCCAGCATTTCTTTTTTTTTATTATGTCTCTTACCTCAACCCGAGGCTTTTTAGCCTCTGAAGACACTTCATCTGCTGCCCTTTTAACTGTTAAAACAATGCAATGTAATGCCAGGTAATGGGTGAACACTCCTTTAAATACTGAAAAAATGACATGCTCTAAAATAAATATCTTATTATGTCCTTTTGTGTTTATTTTAACCATAAGAACACACTCAAATCAAAATAAAGCTCACACACCTTGCGTTGGCCTTTGTAAACCGATCTCAATGGGCGCACTTCTGTCGATACTCGTTGATGATGCTGTAAAGTTTGATTAAATGACAAACGGGTTAATAATTATGATGTTTTAGACACGGCAATGTCTGCGATTCCCCATCACACTTACAGCTTTCTCCATTGAGATAGGACAGCAAGTCTTTTCTGTCGGGTCGTCTTACAACAGGGATGTTCTCTGTCTGCAATCACAAAAACAGGCTTGCGTTTTACTTTCCAAACACCTGTGTACACAAACCACATTGTAAGAGAAAACCATAAAGATAAGGATATTTCCTGTTTAAAGACAGTAAACGAAGCTTTAATTAAAGGGTGAATATAAAAAGATCTTGCATTAAGCAGACAATTGAATTTTGGGAGAGGGAGGGTTTAAATGGAATTAAATGTTGTGCTTACCGCGGCTCTGCGCACATAGGACGGGTGAGGAAGATGCACATTGTTGAGCAGGAAAAGAATCGAGTCGAGGGTGTAGTACTCTTTAGGCTGTCCCTCTTTCCCAGTTCTGTAATTACATTAAATTGCATGTAAAAAAATAAATAAATAAATAAAACAATGTTTAAAAGTTTATTCTGAATTTATCATCCCAGCATAATTGATATGCAAAGTTGCATGTAAAAAATAAAAACCCTACTGTATGTCCAACATATTTATAAAATAATAAATAAATATATACACACACATACACACTGAACAAATGAATAACTAACTGAACCAGCAAGCCAATAATTTCGGCCCCTTTTAAAACGATGCATTTCATTAAAATGCATTACAAAACAGAGCAACCTTGGATAAAACTTAAATATGAAACATAAATAATACGAGATCAGATGGCTTCACGAGAAAACATGATGTGCAGAACAGTTTTAGCACCTTCCAAACACAAACACAAAAAAGGATTCTTGTGGATCGATGAAACAACAATGTTTAAAAGTTTATTCTGAATCTAATCACCCCAGCATAATTTCTATGCAAAGTTGCATGTAAAAAAAACACTACTGTATAACGTTATGTCCAACATATTTTAGACAAGTAATTCTAATTCTGATTAATTGCAAAACAAATGAATAACTACCTGAACCTGCAAGCCAATAAAAAGTCATTGTTGTGGTTCCATGGTACATTACTTTATGATTAACATACGAGTACTATTTACGTTAGTCCAGTGTACTTAAAAGTATAGTATGCCTAAAAACATACACTGAAGATCTACTTTGTGGTACAAATGTTTGCAGACAGGGTTTTAAACTCTCAAGAGCAGATGATGAATGTTGATTCAACAGTGACAAACGAGATGATGTTTCGCGAGCAGCATCAGTGCAGTCTCTGTGCAAACAGCTCAGTGGGTTTATACTACAGACAACAGATTAGTTACAAACTCCAGGTGTCTCTACATGTGTCCACAGTGACTTCCAGACACAGAGCTCTTTATGAACTGCTCGAGAGCAGTTGAACACAACACGAGTTTAGCCTCAGGAGCTCATTAGCAGCTAAAGCTGCTCCGCTCAAAACAACACGCGGAGCTGAGCGCGACACGCGCACACTTACCCCCAGATCACATAGTTAGTCTTCACATTTTTAGGCCAGGAGAATTCTCCGAAAATAACTTCATCCCCTTTTGCAACGATCTCCTTCTTCTGGATGTTGTACTGCCGAAGAACACTCAACACGTCCGCCATGATCGCGCCTCCTCATTAAGACCCAGCAACTTCTCAGCACTGGGGCTCGCCTCGAACAGCGCCTATCTTAAATTATTGAAATAAAATGTATTTTATTTTTTTTACTATCGTTTATGTTGAGCTTCAACAGCAATGGAGAGAATATAAGCAGATTAAGTAAAGGGAATGTTTATAGGTGGATAAAAGTAAAGTGTTAAGAAGTATTTAAGAGTCGAATGCACAGCTCAGGCAAATCTGGGGCAGCTAAACAGAACAGCCTCAGGTGCCACTGTTACAGAGATATAACATACAGATATATTATATGTATTTATGTTTATATAAGAAAAAATAATTGTAATTTCTATTCTATTAGACAAAATAGTTTAAACTTAACTTTACATAACTTCAATTTAACATTTTTTTTTAACTTAATTTAATAATTAAAAAATCATTGTATCACTTGTATTTATTTGATTATTGTTTTCTAAGTGTCTAATTTTTTTATTCTTATATTCAAATATTTTCAGCCTATCATATTCTCAAAAAAAAAAATATATATATATATACATACATATATACACACTATTAACGCTTATAATAAATTCAATATTAATAATAATAATAGTAGGGTGAAATTCACATTTTGCATCACACAGACTTACTGTGAATAGAATACAGAATTGACAAGCATCACAAAGAAATCACTCTCAAAAGGCTCTTTATTAATTGATAATTAATGTGTTATTCACAATATAAATATATAAATATATATATATATATATATATAGATATTTTCTTTTTTTTTTGACAGAACCTAGTTGGGAAGGGGAAATATCATGTGTAGTATACATTTGAACAGCAATTTTGGCTTCAAAGACTATTTTATTATTTTAATAGTGTTAATAAACCTTATGATGTCATCTTATGAAACAAATGTATTGAGCAACATATATAAAAAATTAAAATAAACTTTGGTAACTCGCTATCGTGTTAACTATAGAAACAAATTCAATAAAAACATGGCAAATACATTTCAATTTGTATCCCAATTTTGTAACATGAGAGCACAGCCTTTCATTATTTGCCATATATATTATCCCATAATTCAAGAACTTTAGATCTAAATTATCTGTAATATTACACAAATAGGTACATTCAGAATCGTATCTCAAAAGAAACTGGTAGTAATTGTCTACAGAAGTTTAGTGTTTGTTAGTTTGTGCCTACTTTTTCTTGCGTAATCCTCATTTTAGCAGCGTTAGCAGATGTATACAACCTTGATTTGACACTAAGAGGCACAAAAAAGCAAAAGAAAATGCAAAAGAGTAACTTTCTACACATATAAAATGAATCTAGAAGCAAGATCCTTTAACAATCTCAAAAATTCAATCTGTTCCCCTCTTCTTTTTGAAATGTTATTTAGTTCATCAAAAGTGTGCCAAAGAGCAAACTGCTAAACATTCAGGTTAGTCTTCAACAGAGTTGAGTGTCAAGCCTCTCTTGAATCATAATAAATGGTCATTTGCGATCGTATATCAAATATCAAGTTACTGGACTACAGAACACTTGAGGTATTTCAACATTAAAACATTACCAATGAGTCTACATGGGTTTCAGAGAACATCCATTTCAATGGAGTTTGCTTAATATTTCTCTCTGATGTTTGTGGAAGACCTATGGAGCACTTTCAGCTTGATGTGAGATATTTTATAGCATCTCATGATAACACGAGTGGAGACATTGGCCTCTAAAAATATAGTACATTACTTCCAATGAAGGTCAGAGACACACGTGAACTTCTCAAACATGTCCTTCAGTTATGCTCTTCTCAGAAATGAGCGTTATTTCACTGGAC
The DNA here is from genome assembly GCF_963082965.1 of Carassius carassius. Taxonomy (NCBI): domain Eukaryota; kingdom Metazoa; phylum Chordata; class Actinopteri; order Cypriniformes; family Cyprinidae; genus Carassius; species Carassius carassius. Next base: position 29,998,542 of record NC_081774.1, read on the forward strand.
CAGGTTAAAAACATACAGTACACTGAATGAATATTTCGTGAATTTGCTCTCTGTGATTTTCACTGCAACTAATCCAGCCTGCTGGATATTCAGTTAGATTTGACCTCTATTCCAAACTGCAAAAACATGATTTCCAAATTATAATGTTGATATATTTTTTTTTGCATGCTGATGCGGGGTGCATCCATGTCTCCTTGTCCTTTCAGAAAACTCTCTGCATGCTACAAAACAATCGGCTTTTAAATGACATCGAGTGCGAAGTTACGGATGACGTCCACTGCTTGCGAGTCAAAGCCGCAGATGTCCAGCATGCCGCAGTCTTCAGGGTCAGCCACGGACAGGGAGCTGGCAATCAATCCACACACAATCAGTTTGGAAAACAAACCAATTTTCTGAAGAAAGAAAACACAAACAGGACAAAAAATTAAGAAAACTGTGCTAGAAGTAGTATCTCCAATTGATGTTTAATTAGTTTAATTATGACATGATAAGCCACCCTTATTTTGAAATAAATGTTTTTATTTTATTAAGGACATGTTCGAAAGTGACAGTACAAAATGTATGTTACAAAAGAACTATTTCAAGTAAATACTGTTTTATTTATTTTTTTAATGTAGATAAATCAGTAGCTGTATTGGTACTGGTATTGATGATTATTCATAATAATTCAATAATGATAATAATAAAAAAATAATTCATTAATAATAATTAACAATAATTCATTAATAATAGGTTCTAAAAGATGCCATTAGAAACATACCTAAAATGTACCATCTTAATGTTGATGAATTTGGAGATTCAATTTGTAATTACGATAATATAAATATACTATATTAATCAGTGTTGGGTGTAACGTGTTACTGTAATTAAAGGGTTAGCTCAGCCAAAAATGAAAATGAAGCCATAAATAACTCATCCTGAAGTCATCCTAGGTGTATATGACTTTCTTCTTTCAGATGAATCCAGTCGGAGATATTTCAAAAATTGTCTTTGATCTTTCTTAAGGTGGTGCATCTAGTCTCAGCCTCAACCATTAGCCGACATCGGATTGGTTGAATTCTACAGGATTTACGCGAGACGTGTGCGTCGCGTTCTTTAACGTTCCTCCTGGAAACAAAGATACCGTGGAGCCAAACCCCCTCACGAAAGAAGAAAGCTGCAGAGTTTGACAACTGTGACACCGAGCACTTATCAGGATCAATTAAACACTGGGAGTATTACACACCGGTCTGTTATTGTGGTGACATTTCCACGCACGGAAACGTGACGATGAACGAAACAAACTGTGATTGGTTGTTTGACACGTCAGTCAAACGGCCTCGTGGGCGGTGCTTGGCCAGTGAAAGCTGCCATAGATTCCAGACCTTCAGTCTACTACACTCCATCAGTCCATGATAAGTTTAATATAAAGCACATCCATTAAAAAAAAGGTGTGAAAAAGGCCTTATTTAGCGAATCAATGCGTTTTTGTAAGAAAAATATCCATATTTAAAACGTAATAATCAATTTACATTTATTCATTTAGCTGACGCTTTTATCCAAAGCGACTTACAATTGCTACATATGTCAGGAGTGATGCACGCAGAAACACAGCGGAGATCAAAACAAAACAATGGTTACTAATTAGAAGTACAAAATGAGGATTTGTAAAGAAGAATATCGGAGGATTGCGATATAAGCCAAGATGAAACTGGATTTCCTTTGTTAAAGGAAACTTTGCTTCCTTTCCTTCTGGTAACAAATGTTGGTTTTCACGAAACTCAGCAGCACAAGCGCAGCGCTGACCTCATACATCATCCTCCCAGAGCTTCTTCTGTGTACAACTGTGAGTGCAAGCTACATCACAGTGATTATTTTGATTATTTTTTTAAAGTGATGTTTTGAATATAGATATTTTTCTTACGAAAACGCATTGATTCACTACAGGAGTCCTTTATTCATCCCCTGGACCCGTGAAAGACACTTTTTATCAATGGATGAGCTTTTTATTTCACTTCTTTTGGACTGATGCAGTGCAACACACGCTGAGTTGCATCAACAGCTTGAAAGATCAAAGACCATTTTTAATATAACTCCGACTGGATTCGTCTGAAAGAAGAAAGTCATATACACCTAGGATGACTTCAGGATGAGTAATTTATGGCTTCATTTTCATTTTCAAATGTGTGATTCGATTTTCTAACCGTCTGACAGCACTAATAATAACCAGAAACATTTCTTGATCAGCAAATCAGCATCTTAGAAAGATTTCTGAAGATCATGTGACACTGAAGACTGGAGAAATGATGCTGAAAATACAGCTGTGCATTACAGGAATAAATTACATTTTAAATTATATTTGAAAAAGAAACCAGTTATTTTGAACTGTAATAATATTTTAAATATTTATGTCTTTTAAATGTATTTTTTTTGCAAATAAATGCAGCCTCGGTGAACATGAGAGTCTTCAGTATAGCATATTTTTGACAAGATTTACCTAATAAAAGTCACATGACTTCTGGTTTCACATTCAGGGTGCACTCACTTGTCTATAAGTCTTCAGTGTGTCTGCTGGATTTTCCCTCCCAGACGTTTGATTATTAGTGAAAATGATGAAGATGTCCACAGTTTTATCATTCTCTGAGGCCCAGGTGATGGGTAAGGCACAGTCTGTGCTGCCACCAGGTGTCTAGAGAGAGGTCACATATCAATTATTAGGAAACTAGATCTAATCAATCACAAGGGGGATTGATGAATTGAATTTTTTTTATTGTTTGAATACACTTAGGATTCTGCTATTATGTTGTGGTCTCGCAGCATTAACAGCAAGCAAGATTTCTCTACATTTTCACAAGAAAATGAGGGCAAGATTTTTATAGCACAAGCGCCGTGTTACCTGGATGAGCTGTGCTGCTATCTGCATAAATGTCATATCAGAAGAGACAGCGCAGGGACGAACGCTTCCTTCAGAGAAAACCACAATCTGTGCGTCTGGCTCCGTCTGAGCAATCACCTGCCGTTACAATGAAGACCATCAACTACACAGGAAGTCTGAAATGATTGTACATTTTAACCCCATAAAACCTATTGTATTAGAAGAATCAAATAATACACAAATAAGTAAGGCTCTAAACTATCAACATGATCAAAACTTGTACTTGTTGAAAAACCTGTTGTACCCAATCAACTGCATGCCTTCTGTCATCTACTTTATACTTTTATACCAAATAAATTAAATGTGTTTTGCTGTGAAATCTTTACAGATTTTTATAAACTAAATATTAGAATATTCTTTTAATATTCTCAGTAATAAAACAACTTAGGGTTACTTGATTAGCCATACTAAAATAATTAAATAAAAAACTGTTAAAATGTATCAAATATGATGTATCAGGTTTTTGAGAAACATTTATTTGTGCATCATTGTATTGCACTGATTTATTCAGTACTTTTTTTCAATTCAGTGCATAAAACTAGGATTTTAAAAATATCATATTATTTAAACATTATATTACTGGGGGATATAGAGCGCCACTTGGTTTTTATATGGATTTTATGCAACTAATTTACTATAAAGGCTTGATTGATTTACATCACAAACAATCAGAAATTCATCTTACTTTGAATATCAGCAAATGCACCAAATTTTCCTCAAGCTGGGCCACTAAATAAAATCATTATTCAAAATTCTTACTATATCATAAAATATGAGCTTTAAACCCTATTCTATTTTGTTTAATACAATATTTAACAAACAAACTAAAACATGTGCAAACCTTTTTCAGATTTCTGTTTATGTTTTGTCTAAATGTTCTTCCATTTAAAAAATACTAACGGGGTCAGAGGTGTATATCAGCTACTTTCAGACATGAACTAGCATGCAGACAGCATTAAAGCTAACCAGAAGTCTTGATCTCACGGGGTTTGTACATTCTTGGTTGGTTATAATCACCATTTCACTATTCTTAAAGAATGAGTCGTATATGAGAGCAGTGCACTGGAGAGGCCATCCATCCATGTTTACAGGACCAGAGCGTCCCATCAGGAAAGCAATGGAATGTGAAATACGAGGAGGACGGACCCCGACAGCCACACACAAAATACTAGCTTCCAATATGACATCAGTGTCTTCACAGACTTCATGGTGTTGTGTAACAGTACTGGAGTAAGTGTGCAGTGCTGTGTGTTACCAAACACATGGCTGCCGCCGCTGCCACCGAGCTGATGGAGCTGCCGTGAGTCACGCTGCTCAGAGAAGAGCTCACATCCACGGCCACCAGAAACCGCTTTCCTGTGGCCTCCACAGTCTGGAGACACAAAGAGCCTCAGCTTAACATCACAACATGGCTTCTGTAGTCAGTGGAAACTTATTTCACGACGGCACTCACTGAAATACTTCTGCTGAAGGCACAATCCAGGGCTTGAACAATGTCTCTGTCCGGATCCCATTTCAGTTTGCTGCGCTTCCCGTGACCTCTCTTATAGTTTTCAGACGCCACAAGAATGTTAAAGGGGTGTGTTTTGACCTGTCAAAAGTCAAAAATCATTTCAATTTGTTTTTGCATTTCCTGATAAAAGCTCTCGTGTCACTCGTTTGAAGACACCAATTGTTTTCTAATGCAATGACATTCATGTAATGCTATTTCTAAAACTAATAATAACATGTAATGGAAATAAAACTGGATGCTACCACTGTCTTAAAAGGCTGACCTTTTTCAGAGCGCTCTCATCCTGAATCCTCTCACAAACAGCTGCAACATCTGCACTTCCTGCTGCCAGAACCTTGTTTGCTGTCAGCTTCCCCAAATGCTTCAATAAAACAGCAATGGGCATCTCTTTCAGCAATGCTTTCCACACCTAAAAAAGGACCATTAAGTAAACTATCATCATCATAAACTTCTACTGAAGATGTTATTACAGTTGAATGTGGTTCAGACCTCTTTGGACCTGAGGTGGCTGGTCAGGATCTGCTCTTTCTCCAGCCGCTGCTCCTCGATCAGATGAATCAGCTCCTGTTCATCAGTGCAGCGCTTGGCTTTCTCCACTGCCTCCAGATACACAAACACCTTCTGCACTTCCTCGGAGTTCTCTCGATCAGCGTACACTTCCTGAACCCCTTTCCAGCCTTTCGTGATGTATTTGCAAACCACTGCAACAGCTGTAAAGAACAAGAACACATGCTCAGCTTTCATCATGTGACTTCTGACACACGGATGAACTTTTCAAAATAAAAGCGGATAAAGCTTGTAGTTTAAACTGATTACAGTTATCCATTTATTTTGCATAATACTAGCAAACAATATTCTTTGGCGAGATCATTTTAATAATAAATATTAATAAGAGAGCTCAGAAGTACAGAATGCAATCACATGGTAGGCTGAAAATTACTGCATTGCATTTTTAGAATTTATATCCACTTATGCAAATAATAATATTATTATCAATTATTAATATTATTAATATACACTTCTAAACCATTATTTTGATAACTGCATTATTCATATTTATAATTTATTTATTGTGGCATATCGAAGTGATTAGATGTTACAAAAAGTGTCATTAGAATTTAAGTGTCATTAGAAAAAGTGTCATTAGAATCCTATGTTTAGGTTCAGTAATTTTACTTTAATGGCACTGAATATGTCCCTTTCTACGCACACAATTAAAGTGAAATAACTGAACATAAATACAGGAGCCTGATAAAAGTGCTCATTTTAGAAGAACATTTCAGACAGCACTGTGAGGCTTTTGCATCTTTCATATATATATATATATGTGTAATATTTTTCTAGTAATTTTTCTTTTTTGATAATTCTTCTATTTACATATGTGTTCTATTTGCGTTATGGCATTCCAAATCATTTAATAGTCATTACAAAAGGTAATACACAGGTTATTTCAATAACGAACACAAGTCTATGGCGGGTCACCATCCACAGCTCACACTCACTGTCATCGGTCGGCTTCATGTGGGACAGTCTGAGGAGGTCCTGGTGGGACCAGCCTGCTCTGTGCTTGCACTTGGTCACGGTCCGCGCCAGGCTCATCCCGTCCTGGCTGTTGTACCAGTCCGCCACGGCCCTCCGCAGAGCCCGGCCCCACATCCCAGAGCCCTGTTTCAGCTCTTTCTTATACTGTACAAACGTGAAGAGCTGCGTGGGTGTCCGACACAGGTCCTTCAGCGCCCGTATGGAGGCCTGCCTGGTCCTGCAGTCGGCGTTCTGCGAGCAGACAGCCAGAGCGAAGAGGCTGGGGTTGGGACGGACAGCACGGCCCTCCAGATTGAAGCGTCTGATCTCGTCTACCACCTCGACGCCCCGCGTCCCCTCGATGAGCCGCATCAAGCCCAGGGCGCTCTCTATGCCCAGAGCACACTCTTTAGTGCTGTAGGTGGCGCTCTCAGAGCCGTAGCAGAGGAAGCGGCGCAGACTTACAGCTGCGCTCTCCGATCTGCCCCACGAGTTCAGCAACTGCTGATTAACAACTGACAGCTGCTCTGGAGGAGATGCTGGATCCATATTTAACTGTCCTTCAGTCCTGCAGACAGAGCACAGCGGTCAACATTACACTCTGAGCACTGGACATCAACAACACTGTGAGGAGACAAGCATGCATTCTGTTCTGTGCTGCGAGACTGGAAATATAAACAACCATTAACAACATCACACACATACACACACACACAGAAGATCATATATACAGTACAGACCAAAAGTTTGGAAACATTACTATTTTTAATGTTTTTGAAAGACGTTTCTTCTGCTCATCAAGCCTGCATTTATTTGATCAAAAATACAGAAAAAATGTAAAATTGTGATATATTATTACAATTTAAAATAATTGTTTTTAAATTTATTATACTTTGAATTATCATTTATTTCTGTGATGCAACGCTGAATTTTTAGGATCATTATCACATGATCCTTTAGAAATCATTCTAAAATGATGATTCATTATCAAAGTTGGAAACAGTTCTGCTGCTTAATATTTTTTCAGAGCATGTGATACTTTTTTAGGATACTTTGATGAATAAAAAGTAAAAAAAAAAAATTTAAATAAGAAGCATTTTTTTTTTTTTTTTTTATAAAATCAATACTTTTATTCAGCAAGGATGTGTTAAATTGATAAAAAGTGATAGTAAAGAAAATATATTATTAGAATATATATTAGACTTTTTTTTTTTTTAATAAATGCAGTTCTTTTTAACCTTTTATTCATCACATATATTAGACAGCAGAACTGTTTCAACACTCATAATAAATCTGAATATTAGAATGATTTCTAAATGATCATGTGACAGACTGGATGTTACATGTGACACTGAAGGCTGGAGGAATGATGCTGAAAATACAGCTTTGCATCACAGGAATCAATTATTTTTTTTAAAAGTATATTCAAATAGAAAACTATCATTTTAAGTTGTAATAATATTTCACAATATTACAGTTTGTTCTGTATTTTTGATCAAATAAATGCAGGCTTGATGAGCAGAAGAAACTTCTTTCAAAAATATTAAAAATAGTAATGTTTCCAAACTTTTTATCTGTACTGTACATCATTTAAAAAAAAAAAAAAACATATATATATATATATATATAGTTTATTTATATACACACACATGACATACATATTAAACATAAATATGTATATTTACAGTACTATATTATATATAATAAATAAGTATAAAAATATGTACTGCTATTGTATGTTTATGTATGACAAATAAATTAACAAATAACACATACAATTAATATATAGATATATAATACATATCTATCTTTAAATATTTACTTAGATATGTATAGTTTAATACATTGTATGGTATATACAATTATACAATATATAATAAAGAAATATTAAATATAAACTATAAACACATTAAATAAAGATGTACAGATATATTTAAAATGTACTTTTAATATTTATATATTCATAACTTATAATTTATACAAACTATATTAACTTAGATATGTGTAGTTTTATAAACACACACACGATAAATATTAAATATAATATATAAAACATGTATACTTATATAAACTAATATATTATATAATAAAGTAATATAATATTATTTATATATTTTTTTATATTTACGTGTGCGTTTATAACATAAAAATATATACATTAACTTAAAATTAAAAAATAATATATAAAATAAATATATATCTTTAAATTTAAACATTTAAAAGAAATAAATATCTACCTTAGGGGTTTCATGTGTTATAGTTTAGTTAAGTTATAACATACAATCAAGTGTGTACTTGTTCAGTCTGATAATACATGCTAAGTGATATTATAATAATGACACGACTTTTTAGTGCAACTTGCTGTAATACAACTCTAAGTATACTTCACTGTAGCTTTTAACCGTTAAATAAACCAGTATTTGTATGACTCGGCTGTTTAGAGCCTGTCAGTCTGAGCGCATCAGTTTGTTTTGTTTGGTCAGCTTTATGAGGCTCAGATCACTAACGTTAGCGCTTTTAATCCTGTTAGCCGGTTAGCCAGAGCGAACAAAACCTCCTCAAAATACACGCATCCAGTCCATAAAGTGTACACTGAACTGCTTCTTCACATCCGTACTACATCACTGATCAACAACATCGAGAACACAACCTTTAAATCACACACACACATGAAGAAGCAGGGAGGGGTAGAAGGAGCTCGGCTAGCCTCATGCTAACACACATCACTAAACTCTCCCGCCGTGTGAAAAAGAACATCAAAATGCTGCTGGAACACTTTTGATAAATCCAAAAAGCTCTCTACCTGCTCTTGTCCTCAGACGAATCTCTAGATCTTCCCGAGAGTCACAGCTCCTCCCTAAAAAAACCGACTTGGGGAGGAAGAAAACGGAAGATTCCTGACTGAGCGCAACACGAAGGCCGCGTCTCAAATCCTAGTGACACACCTAGATAGACATCACTGGAGAGCACTGGAACCCGCTCCGAAACTTTGTTTTAGTAAGGATTTGAACTGTCCTAGTTAATAGCATCATGAGATATCATGTGCACGCTCTTCTGACTCTGAACGCGCCATTTAATGCTCTCTAAAAGGATTTCTCTCACTAGGGTTTATATATAATATATATATATATATATATATATATATATATATATATATATATATATATATATATATATATATATATATGTGTGTGTGTGTGTGTGTGTGTGTGTGTGTGTGTGTGTGTGTGTGTGTGTGTGTATACAATATTGTAGAAACAGATTGTTTAATGTTTAATTCCTTGAAGCCTTTAATTCTTTCATCACAGTGTACAACAGTAATATATAAAAACTGTATACATAATATATAATAAAAACTGTAAAATATAAAATGTATATATACACTTGTGAAGTGTTATAGCACCTTTATTATTGAAAAAAGAATAATGTTGTAGGCTATACTACACTACACTACAGTTCTCTCTCCACCTTCAATACCACGACTTAGGTGCCCTTGAGCAAGGCATCAAACCCCCAACTGCTCCCCGGACGCCGCAGCATAAATGGCTGCCCACTGCTCCGGGTGTGTGCTCACAGTGTGTGTGTGTGTGTGTTCACTGCTCTGTGTGTGTGCATTTCGGATGGGTTAAATGCAGAGCACAAATTCTGAGTATGGGTCACCATACTTGGCTGAATGTCACTTCACTTCACTTCACTAAAAGAGAAAAATCACTGTAGTTATGCTGACACAGTATTTTGACTGATTTGAAATTAACGAAATCCAGTTTTCTGAAAATATTTTATCTTTACAGTACATGGTAATTTTCTATTAAATATACAAAAGAAATATATAAAAGTATATATATATATATATATATATATATATATATATATATATATATATATATATATATATATATATATATATATATATATATATATATATATATAAATAATATGATAATAATAATTTTCAAACATGATATGTTTTTAAATGGTTGTCTTTAGGTGTACATATGACACAGTAATGATTTACTGGGGAAAAAACAGATTCAGATGTTTAAATGCAAAACATAGGATACTGGATCTCTATTGAATCTGATTATCTTAGAGACTTTTATGTTACAACATTTTTCTGAGTTTTCTTCAATGCACAATGATTACATTTTATTATTTTTATTTTTTTATGTTTCATCACATCTTTTATTTGTAGCATAACATTTTATTAAATGTTGAAATTTAGAGAGCTGGTCTCATTAGATGTTTTTGAAGTGATTTTAAATTGTATGGAGACTGGAGAATATATATTGTATGGAGAATATCAGGGGGGTATTCCAGAAAGCAGGGTTAACTTACTGTGAACTAAAACCTGAACTCTCGGTTGATTAACCCCAAACCTTGCTTACTCGACGTATGTGGTTCCAAAAACTCGTCCGGGAGTAAGTTAATTCAACTCAGAGTATGTTCCTGGTTAAGACTCAAGACATTCTCAACAGAGCGACGAATCGACGAGTCACTATAGAAACGGGCGCTAAGAAAACACGCGCCATGCTGTTTCTTTCTTCTTCTTTTGTTAATTAGTTGTTTACATGCTTAGAGCATATCTCCACCTAATTGATGGCGGTGCAATCATTTTTATTTTTTTCCATTTAATCTTTAATACTTGAGAATGTGAATTATATTGTTTGTTTTATGCTAATTATACATTAAGTCATATCAGATATGTATTTTGATTTAGAATTTAGACATTATAGAAAAATGCCACTCCATGCATTGAGATATAACATATAATAAATAAAATATATAAATATATATAAGTTAAACATTACCTTGTCATAGTAATTTATACATACCTCTTAATACATAATTTACAGATAACTCTTATATATGCCAATAAAAGAAATAATCATATTAGAATAATATATTACCTTATTTATTACTTATATTAGCGCTTCCTCATTAACATATATATATATATATATATATATATATATATATATATATATATATATATATACATATGTTGTGCGGTATCTATCACGCCCACTGAAGGCTCGCTGAAGTGAACTAATCGTGGATCATAACCTGCTCTGGAGCAGGTTATGTTCAGAGAGTGAGTGGCTATGACAACTAACATAACCTGAAAGTTACCTCCGTTTTTGGAACCGAAAGTTGAGGTTATCCATTTACTTACTCTTAAACATACCCGGGTATGTCACATAACCTGCTTTCTGGAATACCCCCCTGGTTGTAAATGCTTTGACTGGTTTAGTTATTGATTCCCTTTCTTATTATTTATTTAATTTTGTCTGTTTTTGTGTCACTGATGGATGTAATTTGTCAGACTCTCTTTTTTGTTTTTTGTTTTTTGTTAAAATAACGGTTATGATTATAGTAATAAAAAAGGTTTTTTTGAGGTGTTTTTATATATATATATATTTTTTTTTGTTGTTGTTGTTGTTGTTGTTGTTGTTGTTGTTGCTGCAAGAAACCAGTAGGCTACTGCGCAATGTGAAGGACATTTCAGTTCAGCAGAACAAAAAAAGAAAAATAAATAAAATAAATCATACGAGAAAGACAGTTTACTGAAATTAAAATTAAGACAAATCTTAATTAAATGTAATTAATTATTTAATTAATTTAATTAAAATTAAGTCAAAAGCGCCTGTGTTCGAGTGGGTCTTGTCTTCGATAGAGGGCGCTATCCTGCAGCTTTTCTGTCTATTTCCATTAAAAACTTACTAAGCAGACAAACTTTCTTATAAAACTGCGGTCATTATTTTATACTATTATTAATGAAGTGACCATCGCATTTTATATCGCTGCTTTCCAGTGTTGCGAGTAAGTCTGCTTACATAGACATTAGCAGATACTTAATTGCGTACAGGCAAATCTCAAAATAATCCACTGGTTCTCCATATAAAGACAGCCAACGAGCTAAAATCAGTAGAGGGGCTAAAAACTGGACTACACCCGAGGGACGACACTCGTGAGTCGTGAATATTAATTAGGTTGGACTGACGTTGCTTAGTAACCTTCCTTGAGTGTCCACTCACGTACCCTAATTAATATTCATGACTAAGACCGCAGCGGGTTGACTTGGGCGGGGTCTGAGCCGGGTGGCCATGATGGTAGGAGACGCTATCGGTTTTTATCATAGACTGTATAGGTTTTTATACAGTCTATGGTTGCCAGGGGCAATGCCTTCAGAACTTCACAGAGGCGCGACTAAACATTTCAGAGCTCTTTCATTTTTGCACATTTATTATTTCGGCGGAACAGAGACGGATCTACGAATACGAGAAAGAAAAGAAGAAAGTAAAGCAATGCAAAAAGATAAGGCGAAAGAAAGGGGACCTTACAGGAACAAGCTCACACCAAGTGCAAAACAGCGGTGTTTGGAGAAGCTCTCAGGCATCCAAAATATAGACCCATAAGAGCCCCCTGCAGCGGCACAGAGACCTGGACCATTGACCATCTCGTTACAATCTAGTGTTTACGAAACAGTGGCAGTTATTTAAGGTACTTTGTCATTTTGGTCAAGAATTTTCTGCTAAATGCAATGTATAATTACAACACGCTAAAACGCATGTGAAGAAACGTACTTTGGCCAGTACAACGCTTGTTTTCATCACTTGGAGGCTTGTAGTGTCCTGCAGAAAGCCTCGTAACTTTCCAAAGACTTGAGGCTTTTAAACTCCTGCATTGTGTAGTAATTTGCACCAAAAACAAGATAATTCACAATGTCCATATATGTGCATGGAGGTATGGTCCAGATCTCTGTGCCATTAAGATGCAGGGAGCTCGTATGGGTCAATATTTTGGATGCCTGAGAGCTTCTCCAAATACCGCTGTTTTGCGCTTGGTGTAATCTAAAAAAAACTGTATTCCATTGTTCCTATGTTTTCCATATGTATCGTGTGAGGTACTGGAGCGGTTTTAACGCAGCTGTAACTTCCAGGCATTTTAAAACAGTGAAGAATTGCGAGAACCTCCTCTACTACCGAGTTAACAACACACGTAAACAATCCTGTTTCGCCGCCGGTGTCCTGCCAACATGGCGGAGACTGTGATATCGAGGGGAGGGGCTCTGTGATATGACGACATCCTCACTCTTCTTACATTTGAAACTCGGAAACATTTTTAATTCCTTGTCGAATTACGACTCAGAGGGTCACCGTCTAAATCCACACGTATAAGAGCCTCGACACTGACACACGCAAATGGAAATCCACTCAAGAAGCGCGAGTAAAACACGCATATACAATATAAATTCATGGAACCACAAACGATTCTTATTGGTTATTTGCTTCCGCGTTGAGTAAAGGAACACTCATCACGTGACACCATATTACAGGAAGCAGTTCAGACATATGTATACAGGCTCTATTTAAGCCTTAGCCTAAACTGATTTACATTTATTTTGGCATTACATTGACTTCTTTCGAAACATGCTATAAAACTCCCCGTTCAAGCTCTTGTTCTGCACAGCAGTGCTCTCTTGGCAAGGCTTCCAGTCAGTTCTATCAAACCTCTGCAGATGATCCAGAATACAGTTTGCAAGATTAGTCTTTAACAAGAAAGAAAAGAACAAAAATGACCGCACGTCACACCTTTGTTCATCAATTTGTATCGGCGACCAATAGCTTCTCGTGTAGATTTCAAGGCATTGATGTTTGCATACAAAACCAGCACTGGCTCTGCAACCCTTAACCTAAATTCTCTACTCAGGCTTATTTGCCCTCCAGAAGGTTGCATTGACCCTCTAAACTTTACCACTCTCTATTCTAATTCTATTCGTGTGTCTATATATATATATATATATATATATATATATATATATATATATATATATATATATATATATATATATATATATTTATATTTATATATATATTTATATTTATATATATATTTATATTTATATATATATTTATATATATATATATATATATATATATATATATATATATATATATATATATATATATATATTTATATATATATATTTATATATATATATATATATATATATATATATATATATATATATATATATACATACGCTTGCATACTGCGTTAGGCTGAGACGTTATTGTTATTTTGTTGATTTTGATTGCTTGTATTGTACTCATTTATAAATCGATTAGGATTAAAGCGTCTTCTAAATTACTAAATGTAAATGTAAAATTCGTATTAAATAAATACATATTGAAATAATTTCTGTAATTTAGAATTTAGTTTTCAAATGCAATTTTATCCCCCCTTTCGTCATATCTGTGTTTTATATACTCTTTAATAATATTTTGAAAAGCAATTAAACCAACGTTTCGTGTGAAGGCTTTACAGCTTCTGTGTGTGACTTTAAATGGACATTGACGCAATCCAATCAAACAACCAATAAGAAACGCCGAGTCACAAGCCCCACCCCCTCCGCCTTCCTTCTGCGGTCTGTTCCATAAAAGAAGCACAGAGTCGCCTCGCAGAGCGCCACCCATCTTCCGTCTTTAAACTCCTGTCTCTGTTCACCTCTGCATCCTTTATTCAGCTGCAGCAGCTCGAGTATCTCAGAGACCGGAACCGTGGGCTTTATAGGGCCATGATCTCACTGGAGCTTAATTTTAATTTATTTACGAGTGACCTTTCACATTACTTCAAAAACCAAGTCAAAGTCGGGCTCCTCGGCTCTGGGGTGGGACTCTCAGTGGTGCTCGGATTCAGCGCCGCTTATGCCTGCTACTACCTGCTCTCTGTGGCCAAGGTAAGGACATTGTCTGTCCGTTCACGTTAATGTACAAATGAATGGCGTGATTCGGATGCTCGTGCACGCCTATCGCTGCGCGCGGACTACCGGCTAATAAAGACGCAAGCGACTGTATTACGTCATCGTAGTCCTGTCACTCCGTGCAGAACAGATATTAATGTCATAATGCGCTTTGAAATACGCATTAAAGCTTCCATTTGTCAAAATAGGTCTTATTCTACTCTCTTGTTGCATTTGAAACATATACACAGGTAGAAAAAAATAGTGCCTTAAAACCATATTTCCCCATTTTAAAGCTTAGACGAGGAAATACATTTTAAGGTAGTGACACTGCATATTGTATTATAATTCACTAGTGTTCTAATCTATATCACACTGAACAAAACACTGATTTATTGTTAAATAGTGATGGATAAACATAATAGGATAAAAATAATGGTAATAAAACTTCGGTGATTGTTTTTTTGTTGTTGTTGTCACAATTTGTAACAGTCACAAAATAGATCTAAATGGCACAAATAAATATAAAACTATACAAAGATAAATTACGGCAATTAAACTATTAAAATTATTAAACAATTATTCATAGGATATTCATGAAGTCACTATGGACTAAGTTTATTTAGGCTAAACAGTTTATTTTCTTGAAGTTTGACCTAAAAATGTTTTGTATTTTTATGTCACAATTATATTCTTTATTGTAATAAGTCAATAAAATACATCTATATAAAATTTGTCTTGTTAATATTAATTGAATTATTATTCATCATAATTATAATAATTATATATTTATGAGTGAATAAATTATGAGTGGATAAATGAATGAGTGAATAAATAAACGAGGGAATGAGTGCATTAGTGAATGAGTGAATGAATGTGTGTGTGAGTGAATGGGTGTGTGAATGAATGAGTGAATGAATGAATGAGTGAATGAATGTGTGTGTGAGTGAATGGGTGTGTGAATGAATGAATGTGTGTGTGATTGAATGGGTGTGTGAATGAATGAATGAGTGAATGAATGTGTGTGTGAGTGAATGGGTGTGTGAATGAATGAATGAGTGAATGAATGTGTGTGTGAGTGAATGGGTGTGTGAATGAATGAATGAGTGAATGAATGTGTGTGTGAGTGAATGGGTGTGTGAATGAATGAATGAGTGAGTGAATGAATGTGTGTGTGAGTGAATGGGTGTGTGAATGAATGAGTGAATGAATGTGTGTGTGAGTGAATGGGTGTGTGAATGAATGAGTGAATGAATGAGTGAATGATTGAATGAATTAGTGAATGAATGAATAATTGAGTGAATTAATGAATAAGTGAATGAGTGTACGAATGAGTAAATTAGTGAATGAATGAATGAATGAATGAATGAGTGCATTAATGAATGAATTACTGAATGAATGAATAAATGAGTGCATTAGTGAATGAGTGAATGAATTAATGAGTGAGTGAATGAGTAAATAAATGAGTGAGTGAATGAGTGAATGAATAAATGAGTGAACGAATAAATCAGTGAAAGAATGAGTGAATTAGTGAATGAATGAATAAATAAATGAGTGAATGAATGAATAAATTAGTGAATGAATGAGTGAATTAGTGAATGAATGAATAAATGAGTGATTGAATGAATAAATTAGTGAATGAATGAGTGAATTAGTGAATGAATTAATGAGTGTATTAATGAGTGGATAAATGAATGAATAAATGATTGAATGAGTGAATTTATAAATGAAAAGGGGATAAGGAGGGGGTAAATGAATGAATAGTTTAGCTATTTTTCTTTTTCACAGAAATATTTAACTGTTCTAGTTAGGGATGGGACGATAACCGGTTTTATTGATAACCGTGATAAAATGTGCTGAAGGTTAGTAATATCGTTTAAAAATGAATTATCATTAAAACCGTGTTTGATTATCGCGGTTTTAATAACTCGCTATTAAATCATGTCCAGCCAGCAACAGTCTGACGCAAGCGCAGCGCACAATGTTTTTTTGTTTTTTTTTTCGAGAAGGAATGGCGAAAGTCAGTGACTTTTCTATGCTTCTACACTTTTCATTGTAAGGAAGGAAATGCCACAGAATTTAATCTTTCTTTAAATTAAGTGCATAGAGTTGCTAGTTTTATTAGTTGTTTGTTGATTATTAAATATAAAACTTGCTGAAATGTTTTCAGTGTGAGCATCAACTATTTTTGAACACTTTCATCTCGTTTCAACAAAACCGTGATAATATTGATAATCGTGATAATTTTAGTCACTATAATCGTGATATTAAATTTTCATACCGTCCCATCCCTAGTTCTAGTTTTGCTTTCTGAGATAACCACCAGTCCCTTTGCTCGTTGTCTTGCAGAAGCCCATACTGATATCTGGAGGAAAGAAGTTTCATCAGTTCCTGAGGGACAAATGCCCCGTGGTCTCAGAGACATACTACCCCACGTTCTGGTGCTGGGAGAGCCGGGTGCAAACGCTGCTCAGACCCTTCGTGACCGCCAAGCCCTGGGTCAACTACAGAAAGTGAGCACACTTCCCTCACAGTCAGAATGTGTCAGGCTTCACTCCACCAAGCCAATAAAAGTTTTCAAAGAAATGCACAATTATTGGTAATGCATGATAATTACTCCGGCATCTTTCACTATCAAACCATTTCACAAGCCTTAAAGTCAGAGGAAGTGGTTGATCACAATACCAGGCTTGCTTTAGACAGGAAATGAACATTTTCTCTGAACGCTGGTGAATATGCATTGTATGTAGCTCCTATTTTTAATTTGCCATTGCCTAATAACAGGTTAAAGGTATAAGAATAGCAGTCTGAAGGTTAATTTGCCAAAAGCTGAGTCTTCATCTACACTGAAGTTGCCACCGTCTCTCCTCTTGAGGATACATTTAGCCTTCTTTAACATATAAAAGAGCCCTTGGTAGATGATCAGAGAGCTTCTTTCAGCATTCATTTCATTGATTTTCTGATGCAGTGATTGTCTGATGAGAGAGTAGCCTCATGCAGATTCACAGATTATTTTTTGCAAACAGCATTAAATGAAAACAGTCCATTTTATATTTTATTATATGATATATGTTATTGACCCTATTGCAAAAATAATTATTTATTTATTTAATTTTTACTTTGTCATTTTAATTAACATGTAATATCTTGATTATTATTGTTATTCATTGTATTTTAGAGTGAAATTGTATTTTTCACAATAATAATGTTTCCTATTTTGTTTTATAATTCATTCAGTAATAAGAAATATCATAATTTTCCCATCACAGTACAGGAAATAAATCTCTTGTACTTCGTTTACATTGCAACTTTAAAGCCTCTGGGATTTGAACATTGTTTGCTGCAAAAAAAATAGTTAGCTGGTGAAACAGTGTTTTGTGTGGTGAATGGCAGTATATTTATCTTATGGTAGAAACTGTTAGTTATTGATTCAGTGCTGCAGTGCATCTCTCACTAAACCAATCTGGAGGCTAAATCACCTCCTGTGTGTTTCTGCTCAGCGATCAGAGAAGATGCATGCATGCAGTATCCTCTGCATCCGTTCTGTTCGACTCGTCACCTGCGCTGCTTTTAACGGGATTGGAATCAATAGCTAATCCGTGTCCTACGTCTCAATATGCAGCCGGCATGAGCGAGCAAATCTGCTTACGGATCCTGCTGTTTGTGTGCAACGATCGAGGACAGTGTTTGAAGTCAAGGGCGTCTGAGTTTGACCGCCCCGGCAGCTGCGCTTTCCTGTTAGGAAGGAAGGGTGTGATGCATGCTGGGACGCACTGAATGCTCTGGTGTGTGATGTCATCCGTCTCTGACACCGCCAATGTCATGTAGTCAGGTGTGAAATTAGAGCTTCTGTTTTGGAAACAGAATGTCCTGGGAATACAGATCCAGACGGGATAGAGCAACATCAAATACCAGCAGGGTTTGAGCTTTCTGTTCAGATTTAGTGTCTAAAGTCTTGGTACTAAAGGAATCTAGGTGGTTGAAGGCCACATACAGTAGTTTTACTAAATAATCAAAGTAGTCTGATCTGTGTTTGCAGCACAGCACTCGCAATAGAAGTCTATAGAGCAAGGCTTTGGTGATTCACACTTTTATCTTTTTCACTTTTTCACAGATTTATTTATTTAGTTCACAGTAATATACAGTATTAATGTTGCATATCTTTTTAAATAATAAAATAAATTCAGTTGAATATGAAACAAATATTAATGTTAAAATTGAAATTTACAGCTGAGCTTTTTCTCAAATACACAATGTTTTATTTTAAAGAGATGGTATTTTATATGTTTATTAAAAATAAATATATTATTATTTTTATTCTTTAAAGAAATAAAGCAAACCTGGATCTTTTTAAAATAGCATTTTAATTGTAAGATTTTTGCACTAGTAATATTTCCTATTTTCTTTTTTCAAATTTGATTTATTAATGATAAATATAACAAATTATTATTATCATCATCATCTTAATACATGACCACAACATTCTTGGCCAAATTGTGAACCCCTACAAAAAAAAAAAAGATCTGTGACAGATTGGTCTCTCAATGTCTGGCGTTTTGAAGGGTGGGATTTACATGTCTATAAAAAACTTTCCCACATTCAGAGTGACGCAGTGACTGCAGACAGACTTGGTCTAGAGTGCATCTTCAATGTTGGCTCTGAAATGACATCGCACACATGTAGCTCTACATGACGTCTGGTCTCTGAGAAAGCTAGCTGTAAAACAACACGAGAGTCTCTGGAGGAGTCATGAAGAGTCCATTCATTCAGAAATATCAGCCGAATTCAGCCAATTTCTGCCTGACCTTCATAGAGAACATTTCTATCTCAACTAATTTGGAGTAAATAGTTAGTCAGATAAGTGTTTGTTTAACAATCAGTTTCTACAATTTAATAAAAGTTTGAGGTCTGTACAATAAAAAAATGACTTTTATGATCCCCATGGCTGCATTTATTTGATAAAAAACAGTTAAAAAGTAAGCATATTGTGAAATACATATATTATTTTTGTTTTATTTTAAAATATTTTATAATATATATATTTTTTTGTTATTTATTTCTGTGACGAAAAAGCACTTTTTTTAATAATCACTATACTAATCAAAATAAAGTGATTTACAATAATACTGATGTGTCTGTATTTTGAATTTCTATGTATTAATCCTTTTTAATCAAACATCCTTTTAAGTAGTTATGATTATATTTTACTATATACGGGGGGGTGCTTTTGAAAACTTTTTATAGGCGTATAAAACTCTAAAGGCAGAGGTTGACCCAACTTTTTAGGCAAGCACCAGATAATAATCTTAGGCGGTATGTCATGAAATGTTTTTAACACGACGGAAAATTATTTTACGTGATCACAGTGTAATAAAAACATTGTACATTAGCCCTAATAATTTTAATGATTTAATTTCCAAACAAAGAAATTATGTAGACAAAGAGAGCAAAAAACACAGTATCAACAGGAACTGAATTTTGCGCAATTTTGTGTCGCGAAATGATCCACTGTTTAGAAGCGCTCCAATTGGATCGCGTATCTCAAATAATTAGATTCAGATCGGGACGTCTGAGTGGGTTTGCGAGTGTTTTTATCCCCACCAGAGGCATAGACCAAATTGCACCATGTATATATATATATATATATTGTACTAGTATATTTTGTTTTAAATATCAGATATGTTATGCTCTCAGTCATCTGCAAGTACATTCGTTTGATAGTTTAAAGGTAATTTCAATCAGGATCTCAATCACTTTTACATTTTACATGCTTAAGCATTAAAGTTGGTTTTCATTATACAAGCACAAACTATTTAAACGGAGTTTGCATAGAAGAACCAAGCACACTATTTTGTTTGCAGTTCAATCCAATTACATTCATACTGTACATTTTAAGTGGCTTAAGAGGCCGCTGTGGTGTGATACGGATTGCCATACAACTGTTGTACTGCAATGGTACTTTATGGTACTTTTGTAAGCGGACTAACATTCCTGTAACAGTTTCTCTCTTTGTACTATTTATGAGAGCTTAAGCTAGTATTAACACACAATTCTACAGTTTGACTGAATGTTCCTAAATTAAGCTGTTCTGTGTGTCCGGCAGTGAGCTCATTACAGCACCAGATGGAGGCCAGATCTCTCTGGATTGGTTTGACAATGATGACAGCGCGTCCCACCCGGACCAGTCCACGCGCCCCACTGTGCTGCTGCTCCCGGGACTGACGGGCACAAGTCGCGAATCCTACATTCTGCATATGGTACAGCAAAGCCGGGATCTGGGCTACAGGTGAGCAGCCTGATTCACAGCCGTTCATTTAGAAAAGGGTCATGATGATTCACTATGTACTTGTTCTCTTGATAAAGAATGCTTGTTATACTATGGAACTCAATAATCCATATTTACACATCCCAATCAAGCCATTTCCAGTTCAGTCACAGTGAGAAATAATAGCACATCAAGGGTAGCCAGGTCTGCGAACAAAACTAGCCCAAAACTATGATAGCTGACCCAAAAATTCTGTCCCAATTTACTCACCCTAAACTGGTTTCACATCTGCATGAGTTTCTTTCTTCTGTTACTTATTTTTAATTAATAAACCTATTTTTTAAGGCAGTGCTGATTTTTGTTTATTGACAGTGAAGTGTTTCATGTGATCGAGCACCTGCCTTAAGTTTTTGGATGTGTGCATTTTATAGCTTCTTCGTTTCTTTCTTCTGTTGAACACAAAAGCAGATGTTTTGCAACAGTTGCTGGTAGCCATTGACTTCCATGGTATTTTTTCCCGGTACTATGGAAGTTAGTGGCTACTAGAAGTTTGTTTGGTTACCAACATTTTTCTTTTGTGCTCAACAGAAGAAAAAGTCAAACAGGTTTGGCTCAACTGGCAGAAGTTTCAGTTTTGGGTAAACTGTCTCTTTAAAAAAAAAAAAAAAAATTCAAATGTGTTTTTATCAAATGTTGTAAATCTCAAAAACTGAATCATTCTGGGGAAAAAACTAACTCAATTTATCTGTCAATTTCACCTTACTGGCACAATGACTCACTGACTTCAGAAGCAAGTTGAATAGACTACTTTTATGATATATGTGTAATATTTTTATGATGCTCTTGCGTCCTTTTTATGACCTACACATCATTCCTGTGAATTTTAAATTCTTAAAAGCACATTAATATAGATAAATTGATGTGCCGTTACAAGTTTGCTTATATCAGATATTTTACAATCATCACAATTTCTGTTTTTTTAATGCACAACTGTGTTCTCCTTCCCCTTCAACTTGAATCCTAACCGCAGCAGTAGTGCACTTCA
Source organism: Carassius carassius (assembly GCF_963082965.1). Classification (NCBI taxonomy): domain Eukaryota; kingdom Metazoa; phylum Chordata; class Actinopteri; order Cypriniformes; family Cyprinidae; genus Carassius; species Carassius carassius. Next base: position 30,020,543 of record NC_081774.1, read on the forward strand.
ACAGCAGCAATTTCTATTAGCTGTGCACATTTTATACCATGGGATTCAGAAAGGCTTGAATGGATGCTTTTGTTAGCTTTATGCCACACCTGCACCAGAACATGAGTAGCTTACAATACCCCTGTAACATCTTTGTGCACACTAACACAAAATCAGTGACATGTGCTATAGATGTTAACTTTGTTTTGCAGCTGAGCATTTTAACCTCGTGAAGTTTTAATGAGCCATTTGTGTACCGACTGATGGATTTCGGGATCTCCGCTGTTTAGATGTTGAAATTGGTCTTTTTCATTTCAAAATGCTTACAGTATACTTAGTAAATTATGTTGTGGTATTTTAAGTTACATTAAGTAATGACGTGCAGTCAAAATCAATGCAGCACTTATTAGACAACAAATGAGAAATAAATCAATAAATGAACATGAGTTATTGGAGAAGAACGAGACAGCTGTATGATATGAGAGATGTACAACTAGAGTAACACAGAGACAGTGGTCTGTTATCGATTTAGCAGTCATTGCACAAAAATATTTGTTAATTAATAATGCAATAATTGACCAATCTGTGAAATAATATGTCCAGGGATGCCTTTAGAAAGGTAAGAGGGTTGACAGTTTTTGCCATTTATTACACTCCGTGTGTACAATGTCTAAAAAACATTTTAGTTACTCAAAAGAAAAGAAATATATATTTTAAAAACTAAAACTTATTTGATTTCATCTAATTGCCTGATTGAACTGTTCTTTTTTTTTGTTAAAAAGCTAAACTTAAAACTAATAATTAAAAAAATTATAAATACATATAGTTATTAAAAAAACTATTAAAATGACAGAAACACACATCAGAATTACTAGAACTTTAACTATAATTGAATATAAAACAGAGACACAAAACTAAAATTTCATATTACCAAAAACATGCAAGTTTTAAGCACTTTGAAACCCGTTTTCAAAAATACGTGTTTTCAGTCCCCAAAACACAGATGCCATGTAAATGAACCGGCAAAACACGTCCAGCTTTTGGCTGAAAATGTTGTCGTGTAAATGAGCCCCTTTTAGTTTTAGTTGATGATATAACAGCAGTTTGTCTTTGGAGGAGTACCCAAGAAATCCAGAATGAAATGTAGAGAAAGAAAGTAGCTTAAATGGAGTGATATCAAACCTGTTTGAAGGAAGAGAGCAGAAGTAGGAATGTAGTTTGACTGTACAGAGTTACATGTTATATCAGATAACTCTGGCTGTGCTCTTATCAGCTCCATACATGTAATGTGTGTGATACACATGCAGTGAAACAAGATATTGCCCTCCTCAAAGGGAAATGATTGAGTTCACAACAATTAATATCATTTGGTGTAGGACATGACTTTGAGATTCAGGAGAACCTAATGACACAAACACTGTCACTGTGTGGGATCTCTAAAATGCTTGTGTAGATGGAAGAACTACATGTATTTATTTAGCAGGTCACTTTTATCCAAAGTGACTTACAGGTGAGGGATGTACTTCCTTAAACTACTAATGAAATGTCAGTTTTATTTGAACTTGTGTGTGTGCGAGTGTGGTGTAGTGATATAGAACTATAATGTAGTCAACAAAACTGGAAGTACTTTATACTTTACACAAATGAATGAATGCCTTGAGAACATGAAGAATTCAACTACAAAACGTTCTGGGAATCCTTTCTTGTGTTTTTCAGATGTGTGGTGTTCAATAACAGAGGAGTATCGGGTGAAAAGCTACTGGTAAAGAGAACCTTTTATCTCGGTGTTTTGTTCAGTAACTTAAACCAAAATGTTGTCACGTTAAGCTTTGGCATAAGCAACACACACTTCTGCCAGCATGAGTATCAGTTATTCAAATTAAAGTTATTTAATGTTTGTAAGCTTTGTATACAAGAGCCTGTCGATAAATCCTTTCCTCTGACTCAAGAACTTTGTTGGTTTTTCCGTCCAACAGAAGACGCTTAAAATCCCTGCTGTGATACTCAGAGAGCTAGTAATAAAATGTTTGAAGATGTTTGAAGAGAATCTTCATAAAAACCTTTGCAGATGCATGATATTGTCCCATTGAAATAGATGTAATTGTAGGAAAAATCAGTAAATGCATGCTTGATCTTAGAGTCAGATTGAAAGATTCCCTGAGTATAAATGCAGATCTCTGGTGTGTGTCTGTGGTTGTCCTATATCCTCTGCTCACTGTGCTCTAGACGCCTAGGACGTACTGCGCAGCGAACACAGAGGATCTGGAGGTGGTCATCGAACATGTCCAGAAGACCATTGACAAAGCTCCGCTCATGGCGGCTGGGGTTTCAATGGGCGGGTGGGTTTAACACACACACAAACACACACACACACACACACACACACACACACACACACACACAGGGTTTTATCCTGCCCTTAATGGGAATTCAGCTGCTATGATCACACATCACACACCAGGACACTCTAGCAGTGTGTTTTCCACTGATCCGAACTGTACAGGGCCTTTAATTAAATAGAGAGTCAGCATGCAGTTGTCTGTGTGAAATCCTCCACCATTCAGAAGTCTGGGGTCTCCTCTGCTCACCAAGGCTGCATTTATTTCTAAATATAGTGAAATATTTTTCGAATGTAAAATTAATGTTTTGGAGTTGAATATATTTTAAAATGTAATTTATTCCTGTGATGCATCATTCCTCCAGTCTTCAGGGTCACACGATCTTCAGAAATCAGTCTAATATGCTGATCTGCTGCTCAAGAAGCATGTACTATTATTATCAATGCTGGAAACAGTTGTGCTGGTTAAAATTATTGGGAAAACTGATTGAAATTTCTGTGAAGCGAGAAACACAGACAAACTTACATAATCAAACCGTGATTGGTGTTTGTGATTATTAAACCAGGAAAAGACTGTTATTGATATATGAAGCCTCCATGTATCCATGTGAATAATCACTGCAGTTTCACCTCCACACATACTGCACTTCATTAAAACATCATCTATTATGAAGGAAACAAACCCATACACGACTGAAAAATGGACGTTTTTCCCTGAAAAGCGTTATATTAACATGTTTATTCCTGACTGGTATTATAAAGTGTCCCCAATTCATGCTTTGTTCATGCATGTATTTCCCCAGATGACATTTAATTTCCCAGATCCTCACAGCGTCATTTCACTCTAAATTTATACCTGGTTCTAAGTAAAAGCGGCGCTCTATACCACTCTGTCTTACAGAAAGAAAAGGGTCAGCTTCACACGGCTTGTGTACAAAAAAACTAGCAGCCACACATGATGATGAGACAAATTAATTTGGATATGTGAGATGCTATATGTTGTCGCCACTGTGGTAAATGTTATATATCTAAATGTCATCATATAGGATGATGCTGGCGAACTATCTGGGTCGGAAGGGCTCGGAGGTGCGTCTGAAGGGAGTGGTGGTTTTCTCGGCAGGCTGGGATGTGTTTGAGTGCACGGCTTCACTGGAGAAGCCCCTGGACCGCTTCCTCTTCAACTCCTACCTCACCAGCTGCCTGCAGGCATCCGTGGACCGGTCAGTGGAGTCACAGGGGGTTAAACCGGGCTTAAATCACCACAGTTTAGTGTCTGTGTGTGTGTAGTCCCGTCGCAGAGGACATTGTCCTCGACTGCCTCCTTTTTGGGTTTGATCTCTTGTTGAGTGTTACCAAATGTGCCAAATAAGATTAAACAGAATTTGTTACGTATTATGCTGAAGTACACCGAGTTCCAGAACAGGACGTTGAATTTAAAATTTGCACATATGGGGCTTATTCTACTTTTAATGAACTTTTAAGCCGCTTATCGTCAACTTACAAAAAATGCTACAGTTGTGTTTGATATAGTATATATATACCATGCAACTACTAAACGGCTGCCTGAAATAGATGTACTACTCTTACCATATCTGTAGTATGCAGTACACTATGCACTTTTCTTCTTGCATATAATAACCAAATTACCTTCTATGTTTGCAACAACGCACACTACACTGGGTACGCTATCCCACAATGCTATGCGATCAACTTGACCTACCGTTTGCAGTGTTATGGATCAGCCAGAATTAATATCACCAACAAATTTGACATCTCTTTCATTTAATTGGGCAGCTAAAAGTTTTGACACAAAATGAAATTTAAAAAGTTAAATAGCTTCTGTCAGGCATACCAACTTTGAGAATTAAGCTTGCACTGTGGTTCCTGTAACATTTGGCGAGCAAGTGATGTAATGATACATTTCTCCAAATCTGTTCCCATAAAGAAACAAACTCCTCTACATCTTGGATGGTCTGGGGGAGAGTACATTTTCAGCAAATTGTCATTTTTGGGTGAACTACTATTTTAATTACAAAGCATGTCACTCTTATGAATAGAGTTCTTGTTTACATAAAGATGATCCCAAACCACCAAAACCTGACATTTTCCTCTTTTCTTTTTGCAGTCACCGAACCATTCTTGAAAAACAGTATGACATAGACCACGTGATGAAGGTGAGTCAGTCGTTCTGACTTGCACAATGCCGTGTCACATGCTGTTAATGTAGTATTTCGTATTATTGCTTGCATTCCACAGGCTAAAACAATCCGAGAGTTTGATGAACGTTTCACATCCATCATGTTCGGTTATCCATCCAATGACGACTACTATCTAGACGCGAGCCCCATTCACAAGATCAAGTCTGTGCAGGTGCCAATGCTGTGCCTCAATGCAGCGGACGATGTCTTTTCCCCCAATCATGGTGAGAGATTACAGCACATTATTTCCTTATTGTTAAGAAAACGTGACATTTACATTTAGGGGTGAAGCGAAAGAAACTTGATTTTGGCCCAGCAAGTTGAAAAGGTCCCATCCATGTTGAGCTAAAAATGGTCTTTCATTTTCAGCCTTTCCGGTGGAGGCGGTGAAGCAGAACCCCAATGTGGCGCTGCTCATCACCTGTCACGGCGGCCATATTGGCTTCCTGGAGGGTCTGTGGCCACGGCAGAGCACCTACATGGACCGGGTCTTTCACCAGTTCACCAGTGCCGTGTTTGAGAATGGCAGCGGTCTGGATGATCTCCACTGACCTTCTCTTTCCATTCCCTCTACAGCCATGAGCAAAAAAAATCTGTATACATTTCCAAAATGAAGTGCACAGGTTCACTTGAGGGCCAGGATTTAATATTATTATTATTTATTTCTTTATTTTAGTAGTTTTAAGCACATTTGCATTCATGGAACTGAAATTCTTCCTAGAAATTCTTGCATGTTCCATCCGTCCATCCACTGATGCGCTTATTTGTTTCTTAATTGCATGTCTGCGTATGACTCGCTTAATTAAGTATTTCTAAAAGTGATTTAAGGAAGCATCCACCTGGACCATTGAATCACTCATCAGGTGATGTTACTCAACATGAATCCACACGACGATGAGATTGTCCTGAAAAACAAAAAAAACAACAAGCCTTGTAACCTATTGGTACAATATCACAAAGAAATGTCAAGGTTCACCACTAAATCAAAATCAGCATTAGTTTCATTGTGCTTCAACGGGTATATAAATATTTTAGGCCATTTTGGTTTAAAGACAGTGAACATCCACACAAGGCTACTAAAAAAAATAGATGACAGTTGGCTTAAATGTTGTGTTCCAGTCATTTTGACCTGGATTCTTTTTCCCCGAAATGTTATTTAATGTTATCACATTGGACTAAAACTAAAGCTTGCCGACTTCGTTCACACAGGATATAATAACTTCCTTAAATATTTTGAGAATTGTTATGCTTTTTGGGCTCCAAAAATAAATACCAAACCTGTGCTAATTGAAAGCTGTCAAGCTGACAAAAAGATTAATTCCAATATGACATGTTTCCAAGCAGTTTAAAAGGCTGCTAATTTTCGACTGGGAACACTAAATTAGCTAAAGTGTTTTAAACACAGAACAAGGGTTAATTGTCATGGAAATTATGCAAAAACTGTCAGTTTTTTATGCAAAATGCCTTTAGATGTTTTATGAGATTTTGTCAAATTGCACTAATGTAGAAATGGTTGACCCGAGAATGTTGGAGGGCGTTTGTGCACTTGTTTTGTGCAAGTCTGAAAATTGGTTGCAGAGGCTTTACCTAAACTTTTAATAATGATTCAAAGATGCCGTAAAACCACACCTAAGTAAAGAGTTCCCAGTTCAGCAACGTTAGATTTCACTATTATTGTCATTATTATTGTTCCCAACACCGATCCTGGAGGCACCCCACACTGCACGTTTTGCATGTCTCCTTAATCAAACACACCTGATTCAGGTCATTTGTAAATTTTTGTAAATTTATTTAATTTCGGTCCTCACAGACAATCAATCATACAAAAATAAATAAAGTTATACATAATAACCGAAAAGGTGTAGGCTGAAACCTATGCTTCATCAGCTCATAGGTAGAGACTTCAAGAATTGGTGTGTCAGAGAAAGGAGACATGCAGAATGTGCAGTGTTGGGGTGCCTCAAGGATCGGTGTTGGGAACCACTGGTACTCTACAGTATCAGTTGAAGTATCACTGAAGTGTGTGAAGCCAGTAGAGACTTGTCACGTATTTACAGACAGTATCTTTCCAATTCTCTCCCTAACTTGATGTTTAAGTATCTTAAATGTCTGTAGCTTTGTAGCCCTCAGGGACTAACCCCACTTTCTTTGTGTTTCCCATTTGTGTTTTTAAGGCAAGAAAAGATTGTATCATATCAGTTATTATTTTTCATATGAATGTACCGCATGCACTTTTTTCCCTCATTCAGTACTGTTATATTGACATTGACTAGTTCAACCTTGTAAATTAATTGTTTTTGTTTTTTATGACTAGGAATGTGAAAATTGCACTGATTTTAGTTGAAGGCACTTACCTGTGTAGCCCTGTAAGTCAAGTGTGTTTTCTTGAACCAGACGGACTTGGCTTCAAGGATTCTGTGAAAATGAAAATGACTTGAGCTACTGTTTGTCTAAACTAAAATATCATTGCTTTGAATTTACTTCAGACTCAAATAGCTTTTTATATGATGGCGCCATTGAAATCCTGCCCACGGCTAATTAAATTATATAAAAAATGAGAAAAAATGGACAGGAGCAGTCAATATTTATGTGAGAATGACAGGAATAGCTCAAACTGAAATGAAGGATGTATGTATGACATTGCGGTGACAGGGATTTTATGAGGAAGCTCTTTATAAATGATGTAAAAATCCACCCCAATATAATTGTATGTAGTGATTTTCATGGAGGAATGATATGATGTCCAGAACTAGATGTTAGTTAAACCGCCTAGCAATGTGTTGTATATTGACCTTTCTCTGCTCTAATGACGGTGCTGCTTCATATTGTGCTTCTGACTGTCAGCCGCATCTGCTTCTGTGGACTTTAAAAACGCTTTCTTCTCTGCTTCCCTTCCATCCTGTTTCTGAGTAGCATGTGTCATTGAGTAACTGTACTGACATGCATCACAAAACCTGTAGCACAACGGACATTTTTCCATGAAGACGTCTTTCCTTTTATAGATTTATAAAAGGATTGTGTATTTAACATGTGCAGCAATAAGATTTTAATACCAGATCTATGTCTATGTAGAATAAAATGCACATGTACTTAAATAAATTATGGAATTCATCTGTACAGTTTTTTTTGTTTTGTAAATATATTATTGATGTGGCAATGATTTAATTATGCCACTGTTGTAATCTGAATCTCACAGTCATATATCAAATAGCCTAATAAAATGCATTTTCCACGAATACAGTATACAACAGACCTTGCAGGTTCATTTTCATTCTTTTTTAAATGCTAGGAAGTCAAATGATTATATTTATTCATTAATAAATGTGCATAATTTTAACTAGGGCTGCAAAAAGGTAAAACATTTCCAGTAAATTCTGAAAATGTTCCAGAAATTCTTCCAGGGATTTTTGGAAAGTTTACGTAAATTAACAGGACATTTTCCACCCCTTTGCAACTCTAATTTTAATTCTGTTACCACAATTTGGGACATGCATACAACCTAAAATCCTAAATTTATTTGATTTGTTATTTTCCAGCTACAAACTTTAATATCACAGGGTTGATATTTTTCTAAATCAATCTGCGACTCAGTAAAGATTATTTAGTTTGGGATTCAATATTGCTTTTTAGTTATTTCTGAACATGCTTGATACTAAACTATTTGATTGCTCATTTTTCTCACACTAACAGAGCTGAATATTTGAACTTGACTTGATGCAGTCAACAATCTGTACAAAATCTAAGAAAATGCAATTATTTACTTATTATTAATACTTATTCATTACTAAATGATTTACTACATCCTGTCATGCTGTAGAAAAAAGTATTTAAAGCAACACATCCGAGGTCAAGAGTAAAATAAATAAATAAATAAAATGTTTTGTTTAAAAAAGCTAAATAAAAGAAAGCTTAATAAAGCTAAATAAATATGCAATAATTAGCTTTAAACATCGGATAAAGCCAGGTTTGTGCTAATAAACTTAATTTGAGCTCGATAAGAGACATTGTTTGAAGGAACTTTGACCCACATTCCAAGCCCTTTTCTGTTTAAATTCCCATCCAGACTGGAAGGGCAGACTGCTAAGATCATCAATGTATAGCATATCTGCTATACACTAATTATAATCTCATTATAAACCTCTAACCAGATGGAGAAGTAGTTACCAAGAAGATGAGTGAGACATTAACATTATCAAAATATATGTTTACTCCAGAGGGTTTATGTAAAACATAATGTTTCACCAAAAGAAAATGCACTTTTTGAAATACAAGGCATTCTGGACACATAACTAATATAAAACCATGGTATTACCATCCGATTCCATTACTGTAGCATAGTATGTTTTTTAAACGAATGATTCATTTCAATTCTTTTTGCTTCTGCAGGATACATTCACTGTATATATTCAGCCTTATATTATTAGCCAGTATATGTTTCTAACAGAGCATATGTCTGCATCTCAGTGTGAATTTGTGTGTGTTTGGGCATGTAAGTAGGGCATCTGGGCTCTTCTGACTATAATAGGATGTAGCAAAGCATCAAAACACCGCCTGCCAGATTTATTTTGGACTCTGCGGTTCACTCCTCACTCGAAAACCACCCACAGGCTTTCACCCTTGGCAGTCATCATAGGATATCTCGACGAGCTGAGTGGACTGATAATGTGTCACGCTGCTTTAACAGGGTTAAAGTTCACTACTTCTCTTGGGTTGAACTGTGGTGTGATTTTATACAGAGTCCTGCAATATTGAGCACAGAAGTGACTGTATACAAGGTTCATTATCGGTTGATGACTGACGGTCTGACTCGGCAAATAAACACAGCAAACATATAAGACTGTGTTACGGAAACAGCTTATCATCAATAGATACAACACAGTAAGGTACAGTATACCTTATACAGTTAGCTAAACCTGCACATGACAATGAACAAGAACATTTTTGACATCAGAAAGTTTCACATAAATCGTAGATAACACTTTATTACATTCATTTATCTCGACAGCAACAACAACATTTTTGTGAAATCAAATGTTTACTAAAGCAGTAGATCACGAGGTAGAAGATTTCACAGCTGACAGGAAAGATGCAGAGATTGTGAGAAGCAAATTGCATCATTTATGTGCACATCAAATTAGCTACGAATGAGACACATTCGAAAGGTTGTCCAGTGGGTTTTAGGCTTTCTTCATCATTACATTCAATATCATTATGGGAACCGGTGCATTTTATTCCAAACACTCCAGTTGGTTCATAATAACGTAAACCATACATCTGGTATGCTTCACATTAATCGATTTCTAATACATCATCTGTGTGCAAAGCTTTTGGTGATGAATTCAAGGACTTGACCTAGCAAAGCATTCCTGATATTTCAATGATTATCAGTCCAAGAAGCTTTTTCAATAAATAAAACCACCCCTCAAAAAAGGGATCCATTTTTCTCATTTTAAATAAATCACCCGAGACAGAAACGAATGGGTCCTAGGAAGATTCTTTGTGCCATGGAAAAACAAAAGGACATGGTTTGATCCGTGACACATACGGCTCAAAGTGACTCTTCGGTAAAACTAGCCAGAATCCAAAACCAAAGTCTGTCATATATATTAATATCGGCATTTCTTAAAATGTAAACAAAGTCCTAAACACAATTCAGAACATTCATCTTCTCAAACATACCATATATAGGTAGCTATCATTATGAAATGGCCATTGTTTTTCCAGTTTCACTGATCTTAATCGTCTCTTCCAGAGTGGAGTTTGGGATTGTGTCAACGTTAACAAGTGTGCAACTCCAAAACATCCCCAGCTACTTCAATAAAGGCAATGTTTCAATGAAGAATATGATTAATCGATGCTAACTTTAAACAACATGGCCTTAACACTTTTGAGACATGCACCAAATGGCATTTACAATCATTCTGGCCGAAATCAATAAGATCAGAAATGGCTTTCATTGGCGGCTGCTGACATCAGTAATTGAAACTTGGGTGACTGACAACTCTGAGGAGCAAGGAATGTTTTTTGGATATCTTTGGCAAGATTAAAGATTATAGAAGATCCTTTGTCTTTTCACCATGATGAGATTTCCCAGTGAAACGCTCCTTGGTCTTTGGTGGACGGCATTAATGGTGAGCAGTACATAAAGCAGGCAAGAAGAAAGAAAGAATAGCAGTCTTATGAACATAATTCCCTGAGATCATGTGTAGAAGGACATATCCTTCGCAGTGTCCTCGTGTGTTAGGACAAGCACAATCACCAACAAACACATTTTTCCAAAATATAAAAAGGGAAACGCAAAATCTGCATCTGTCATTTCTTCAACGGATCTATCCTCATGGCCGGTGTTGGAGAGCTACGATGCTGGAGAACAAACAGCCAAGCGGTTGAAGGGAAAAGGAGATGAGGAGGTCAGATATGGCGGCCAGTGAGGAAGTAGAGGGGACGGTCCTCGCTACAGTTGGCCGTCTGAAACTCGTCCCGCAGACGAAACTGCCACTCGTCCTCCAGCTCCAGACGCACAATAGTCTGACGCAGAGAGCTGCGGTCCTGACAGATCACACACAGCGTGGCGCCTGCAAGACCAGCGACAGAAGTGATCATGATTTCAATCTCCTCACAGGAGCACAATGTGCTGTTACTGTTCTGATGAACTTTCATATTCAATGTGTATGTGGAGCGGAGCTTAGAAATTTGAATGAGCTATTTTAGTTAGAAAAACAGGGTTTTCTGTTTGAGATGATAGAAATGGGAAGGTTTGGGATCAGTGAGATTACGTTTATTTAGAAAGGATTCATTAAACTGATTAAAAAGATATCATATGTGATCCTGAAGCAGAAAAGCAGTCTCAAGTCTCTATATTTGTAGCAATAGCTAAAAAAACATTGTATGGGTCAAAATTATCGTTTTTCTTTTATGCCAAAAATCATTAGGATATTAACTGAAGATCATGTTCCATGAAGATATTTTGTAAATTCCCTACTGTAGATATATTAAAACCTAATTTTTGATTAGTAATATGCATTGCTAAGAATTCATTTGAACAACTTTAAAAGTGATTTTCTCAATATTTAGATTTTTTTGCCCCATCAGATTCCAGATTTTCAAATAGTTGTATCTTGGCTTAATATTATCCGATCCTAACAAACCAAACATCTATGGAGAGATTATTTATTCAGCTTTCAGATGATGTATACATCTCAGTTTAGACAAATTTATATCACATATCAGCATGTAAGAATGATTTCTGAAGGATCGGTAATGATGCAGAAAATACAGCTTTGCATCACAGGAATAAATTACATTTTAAAATATATTCAAATAGAAAACAGCTATATAAAATTGTAATAATATTATAGATTTTTGTTCAAATAAATGCGGCCATGGTAAGCTGAAAAAAAAACGTATTTAAAAATAAAACAAAATAAAAAACCTGACTGACTCCAAACCGTTTGAACTTTTTGACAGTGTGAGTGTATTTTGGATTTTTCTTTTTATATAATCATTATTTTATTTTTTTCACATTCCAGCTGTAAGGGACCCGGCCTCACCTTTGAGGAAGTTGAATTTCTTCAGGAGGCTTGAAACAACAAAGGAGTCACACAAGTAGAGCAGCAGTCCACCGAACATCACGCCTTGATGATCCACGTTCACCGAGTGAGGCCGGGAGCTCATGTAACACATCTGAATCTGGAAACACAATAAACTGTCAATACTGTGTCTCAAGTAATTGTTTTCATTTTCTGACTGTCGATACTTATTCAATAATAGCTAGCTGTTGTTTTATGAAAAGAGCTGCGTGAACATTCTTCAAAAGCTCTCCTTTTGTGCTCCAGGAAACACATACATAAGAGCACACAGGTTTGGAGTTATTTTAAGGTGAGTAAATAATCAAAACATTGATTTTGAGTGAACTATCTCTTGAATTGTGAGACTTGTCATTTATTTGCACCTGTGGGCCGAGGTTGAGGTAGCTGTCTATGGAGAGCACGGGGTTAGCGCTGTTACAGAGGGCCAGAGGAAAGAGCCGGTGGCTGCAGGACTGAAGAAACTTCTCCAGCAGGAACTGAGCCGGCGCAGACAGCAGTGTGTGTTCACTGTCCGGAGCGCACACATACTGAGACACACACACACGCACCGGGGTCTCCAACCTCTGCGGCACAAAACACATAGTCTTACAATTACACTCGTTCTTTACAAACTGTCAAAACATTTTCACAGTCCCAGAAATGTGTCAAATCCAAAAAATATCGAATCTAATCTAATGCAATCATTTTAATGTCCCGATTTGCTGCTAAAGAAACATTTCTGATTATTTTCAATGTTTAAAATGTTTTTTGTGGAAACTGTGATATGTTTTTTTTTTTTGCAAAGTACAAAAAAAGCAGCATTTATTTCAAATATATATATATTTTTTTTTTTTTGCGACAACATAAAAGTATTTACTGTCACTTTTGATTTAATTTAGTGCATCCTTGTTGAATAAAATTATACATTTCTTAAATTAAACCTTACTGACAGCAAACCTTTGAATGGTATTGTAACTCTACTCATTTTATTGATTAATATATCGATATTTAATTATAGAAATTGCACAAATCTCGCAGACATACGTAGTGAATGTAAATTTTAGGATGATAGAAAGCTTTTAAAATGCATGAAATCCAGAATCAATATGATTTCATAGCGCCCACTAGTGAATGTATACTATAACTGCAGTCTCCATTAATGTCATGCTAACAAGCTAATATTAGCGTCTGGATGTAATGAAGCATTTTGAAGCAGTCCTTTCTGAAGCTCACCATGAGTTTGGGCTTGATGAGGAAGTCTTTATGTCCTCCGATGGGGATGTGTTTCTTCATGACGCTCAAGTGATTGAACCGACAGAGCAGGAGACCACTGCTGTTTGCCCTCAGGTTAAAGTCCACCTCTTCACATGTGAACCTACACACACACACACATTTAGACTGTTACTGGTGCATCACTAATGACTTAAAGTCTAGTACTCAAAACTACATGTGCAAACACTCACCGGTTGAGGTCGTACTGGACGTTCTGGGTGAGGTCGACGTTCAGCATGACGAGGTCGTGCAGGTGACAGCGAGAGAAAGGGCTTGTGGGTGCTTGAGAAGACAAAGCACTGTTCCATTTGCGCAGGCCACACATGGCATACAGAGAGATCTTAGGAGTGGCCTCCATGTGCTGCAGGACGCTCTTCAGTGACACGTTCATCACCGCGCTGAGAGAGAGAGACACAGAATCCAGAGATGTTAGACAACGACAATCCAACAAATCTGTCCACGGATCCATTTATCATTACATGCCTGTTGCCCTCGGGTCCAGGCTGATGGGCGTTCCACAGGACGCAGGAGTCGTCCATCATCACGATGAAGGGCCACACGTCCTGTCGTTTGACGCCCTGCTCCTCTTGTCTGTTCCTCTCCAGCTCCAGGTTGTGATAGGACAGTTCCTTGATCATGAATCGAGCCGCTCCTGAAACGCCACATCAACACAATCAGTCTCAACTATGAAAGCACTGAATAATCGCAATTTTGCAAATCCTTTTTTTCCTCAGAATTGTGGGATAAGCTTGCTATACTGAGTTCAATATACACACTTCTTTTCTCACAGTCGAGTTACAAAGTCTGACTCTGATGAATAAAGTCACAATTCTGACATTTTCGTATAAATTTACAAGTTTATATCTCACAATTATGAACAATTGCAGGATATACTGAAATATACTGCTAGAAAAGAGTCAGAATTGTGAGTTAATATCACGCAGTTCTAACTTACTATAACTTGCAATTGCGAGTTTTTTGTATCATGCAATTATTCGTTTTTTTTGTCCTGCAATTGCAGTTCATATCTCACACTAACTAACTTTATCACTTGCAGTTGCAAGTTTCTATCACACAATTCTGAGGGAAGAAAAACTATTTTTTAATTTTGTTTTAATCAATTTGCGGAAACATTACTTATGCAATAAAAATACAAAAGCCACAAATTACTGTTATGCACTATGCAGTGGCTGATGACAAACGTGCATAATTAAAATAGTATACTATTTTATCTAAATCATCACAATTACAGTATTTCATTTACTTCTTAAAAGTACTATAATTTGGTAAAAGTAAATTTAGGCAACAAGAAACAGCAGTAGAGTAGTGCTGAGTTGTTTCAGTCACAATAATGAACACACAGTCTTCTTCATCATCACTCACCCACTCCGGAGTTGTTGAACATGGCGGGGAGCACCAGGAGGATGTGGTTGGGCCAGTATTTCCTGTAGAGAGGCATTTCATATTGCTTGACCACCAGAATGTGCAGGTGCTGGGCTCCCTCCGTGGCGTGGTAGATGTTGAGCAGGCCGTGCTCCTGACGGCCCGTGGTGGGGGTGAAGATGGGACTTTTCAGCATGCCAGACTCCTGAGTCAGCAAACAGAGCACCACGGTCACTTTGAGACATTTGATTATTCTGTATTTTGTACAGTTCAACTACTTTAAAATATTGAACTGTATGTCAAATATTTTAGATTTTATGTATATATTTTTGTTGTATTATATAGAATGCAAATATTTTTATATATATTTATATATATATATTTTTTTATACAAAATCCATTTGTATATTTTGTGTATTTGAACTATTTTTCATATTTAATTAAAAAAAGATTTTTGCACATTTTGTGTATTTTAACTCAAAAGATTTTTTTTTTTTTAATACTTAACTTTTTAAATATTCTGTATATTTTGTGCACTTTAAATACGTATTTTGTATCTCTTAACTTTTGTATTTTTGTCCATTGCTATGTATCAAAATACTATGTATTTTGTACATTTGTTTGTATATTTAATGTTTTACACATATTTTTTGCATATTTTGTGTATTATTTTTTACATTTAAAAAAAAAGTAACTTTTTTTGGTAAATTGTGTAAACTGTGCATTTGACACATATGCTGTACTTTTTTTATTTTATTTTATATATGTATTTAAAATATGCATTTTTTCAGTATTTTTATATATTTTATTTTATCTTATATATAATGCAATATATTCTAAATATTTTTGTATATTTTGTGTATGTTTAAGACAACTTGTGCAATAAGACCAGAAAACATAATGTAAAAAACAGCAACCAACAGGACTTTTGGCATTGCTCAGGTCTCCAGGTGCGCCTGACATCAGGATATTTCTTTATCTTTTTTACTTTTACAGACTTTTAAAGTTATTCAGTGCTTGTTATTAATAAGCGTGCCACTCACCTTGTCTGAGATCAGCGGGAGCCGCATGCTCTCTAAATGACTGCCCTGCTGGCTGAACACGAAATGAGGCTCTTTGGCTTTAGGAATAATAAAGTGCAGCTGGACTTCCTCTCCCAGCATGGATGAGCAGAACGTGAAGGCATGGAAGGTGCATTCGGACAGCTAGAATCACACACACACACACACACACACACACACACACACACACAGAACATCTTACAGCAGCCATATACCCATCTAGACATACTATTACATATGTTTGAGGTGTTTTGAAATAATGTCATTTAAAAATATGGCACTAAGTGTTAATGCATCACATATGTCGTCACCTGAGCGGCAGGAGCAGGCTCGCTGTAATGGTGGCACTGCTCACAGCGGTGAAATGCATTGTGGGCCGCAAACAGGCTGAGTCTGACAGACACTGTGTTTCTCTTCGGCAGCTCCCCTTCTGCCTCCAGCCTTTCTGTTTTAACCCCTGTGTTTCATACGAGGATGCAAAACAGCACATAAGCATACCTGCTATATGCATGGGCATGTAGGCACACCATAATAAAAGTAAGTAAAATGTGTTTATATAGCACATAGGAGTCACAAAAAGCTTTACAGTAAAAAATAAATGAGAACAAATTAAATACCAGCTGTACAAATACTACAAAATTCAAAAACAGCCAAACCATATTGTTAATTAAAAGTGTGTTTTAAAAAAAGGATTCTACAGAACCCAGTTCTCAATGTTAAGAGAGCAGTTTACTACCATTCAGTGTCTTTGGCATCCTGTCTGCATACACTGGACTCGTGTATATGAACTTGGGGTCACGGGGGTAGAGGTCAAAGGGCAGTTTGCGGATGTCCTCCACGTCAGGCCACTGCTGTCCACTGGCAGGGGCAGCCTTGGATTTGTCTTGCACATCTAGAGATTGAATTTGAGGGTCATTAAAACAGGTGAAGGGATGGAGCATCGGGTGGAGTAATGTGAAAGCACTCTCTCACCTTCCTCCAGCTCTTCTTCATCATACACGTCCACCTCCTGCAGGCGGATCAGCATACGGAACAGGATTCGCAGGAACTGCAGATACGCACCTGTTTTCCCAACCTTAAACAAAAAAGAAAGAAAATGAGACACTGGATGCTTGTTGGCGAACAAATAGCATGAGACACAGGTCATTGTAAATGGATGTGGCTCTGAAACAGACATTGGGTATCTTTGTATATTTTAACTATTTATTATTATTTCAATACTTAATGTTTAAAATACTTTTGAAAGCTAAAATCTTTTTTTTGTACTTTTAAATATTGAACTGTTTGTAAAATATTTTATATTGTATGTATATATTTTTATTGTATCGTATAGAATGCAAACGGTTTTTTATTTTTCATTACAGTTTTATATAAAATCAATTTGTATACTCTATGTATTTTAACTGTATATTTTTTTGTATTTAAAATATTTTTCATATTTAATTGTAAAAAATATTTTTGCACATTTTGTATATTTTATCATTTTTAACCAATTTTTTTTAATACGTCACTTTTTTATATATATTTTGTGCATTTTAACTATGTATTCTGTATCTTTTAACTATCATTTTTAAATTACCATATTTTCCGCACTATAAGGCACACCTTCAATGAATGGCCTATTTTAGAACTGTTTTCATATATAGGGCGCACCGGATTATAAGGCGCATAGAACAGAAGATACTGTAGTCAAACGTTTGAGTGGGTTTGCGTTATGCATCCACTAGTTGGAGCTGTGCTAAAGGGTATGTCAACATTTTGACAGAGCGCCTTTATCCATATATAAGGCGCTCCGGATTATAAGGCTCACTGTCATTTTTTGAGAAAATTAAAGGCTTTTAAGTGCGCCTTATAGTGCGGAAAATACGGTATATATTTTTTCGTTTTTATCCATTGCATGAACTACGTATTCTGTACATTTGTTTGTATATTTAAGTTTTTACAAATATTTTTTGTTTGTATTTTATCTGTGTATTCATTTTAACATTCCTAAAAAAGTAACTTTTTAAAATATTTTGAGCATTTTAATTGTATTCCGTATAGTAATTAAAAAAAAATATGTAATTTTTTTTTTTTTGTAAATTGTGTAAACTATGCATTTTACACATATTCTGTACTTTTTTGTTTTATTTTAGACGTTGTATTTAAAATATGCATTTTTTTCAGTATTTTTATATATTTAATCTTAGAAAAATATAAAAAAAATACGATTAATTCTAAATATTTTTGTATATTTTGTGTATTTTAAATGTGTATTTCATATTGTTTTTGTCTATTTAAAAAAAAAAAAAATTCCAGCTGTATTTTTGATGACTGTATAGTCGAAACACACACAGCACCAGCAGTGATGCTCACCTTAACAAACAAAAAAACTCTCTTTTAGTGATTGAGCTACTCCTCACCTGTGGTGGTCCGCTCAGCAGCAGTCTTCTGGGATGGGGCACAGCCGGCCCGTCATAATCTGCGTGGTGCTGCCTGGCTGTGGTCCACTGGCGGTAGTACAGGGACATCTCCACCCCTCCGAGAGCGTGAGGAACTGGTGGTCTGAGCGGGCTGCTCCAGGACACATCCGCGTGAGGCAGCAGAGACGCCGAGCTGGGCTGACCCAGCGCCTCAGGGGCCAGCAGGGCGTACGCCGCCCGGGACAGCACCGCCGTCCGGGGGAACACCTGTGCCCGGCTGCATTCACGCGGGGCCTGAGTGGACTGGCTCGGCAGCTGAGCTCCTGGAGAGGAGGAAGAGGAGGAGGAGGAGGCAGAGGAGAACGAGGACATGGCAGAAGAGCTGGGAGCCTGGGAGTCACACTCCTGTTTGAAGCCAACCGGAGACGAGCAAGAGTTCATTATATTCCGGCTGCTGGACGACTCGCTGTGCGAGGACGCTTTGTCCAGTACACCTGAAGAACTGACGCCATTTTCTGTGGTGGAGCCTGAAAGAGAACGAGGAAGAATGATATTAGAGCATGTGACCACTCCAGACCAGAATCAGGCGTCCAGAGTCCTTCACTGAGGGTGCTTCTTAAATTAGTGAGGGTGCTCTAACTATGTATATATATATATATATATATATATATATATATATATGTATATAATATATAGCTTAGTTCATCACAATCTCACAAAGATACGCTATTTTCATTAACGTTCTCTATGCTGCACAAAGAGTCTCTTATTTCCGTCACGTCTACATTTTGCTATAATGAGATGATTCATGGAGAACACAATTTGAGCAGTGAGCTGCTTCTGACTTAAACTCCTGTGATTCAAGAAATCAACAGATATGTCTGTGATTAGCTACTTTTCTCAATGCTGCAAAAACTGCACGTTGAAATAGAAACCGATTTCCAGAGCGCACTGGACAGATTGCCAGATGTGCAATAGAAAGCCATTAATACATCTTTAATTGAGAGTGCTTTTGATGGTGTTTGAGCCTGGTTCCTCACCAGACGTCCTGGTGGCAGCGCTGGCATTGCTGGGGGGTCTCTCCAGCTCCATCTGGAGCTCGTCGTGGTCTGCTGTTTCTCCCGAGATCCTCTCGTCATTTGTCGGTCTCTCTTCTCTACCCGCTGGAGTTTTCGTCTCGGGTATGACTCTGCGTGTCACGTACGAGCAGGCCAAACCCACTTCCTGTTCCAGTGCAGTACGCGTCAGGTAGCTGGAGTCGATCAGCCGCAAGTCACAGTACTTCAGCGACCTGCATAAACATCACACGCAAACACACTCTTCATGTGTCCCTTCAGAAACTCGAAAGACGAACATGAACTGTATTGAAATAATGCCACTGGACAGTTAAAACAATATATGAACATGGGGAAGATTTTAGAGCTGTAGCTGTAACAACTGTAGTAACCGCTAGGAGGTGCTCTTTTTAACAAAATAAAGAGGAAACCAAAAGACTGGAAGTCACTGAGCAGCATTTATTTATTTATCAAGGCCATCATATAGTGTCAGATAATTAACTTACCAAGCCTGAAGATTTCATCTTTAACTTCATGTTTTTTTTCTAGAAGAGGTTTGTCATTAAAGGCAATACATTATTATTATTATTAAATCTAAAAATAAATAATACTTTCACACTAACAGAATTTTGTATATATATTTGTAGTTAACAAATATTTGTTTTAATTTATTTTAAACACATTTAATGAATAAATAAAAATGAAATAATTTAAATTAAAATATAAATAACTATATGTATAAAAATTGTAAATATATATATAAATACACTCCACTGTTGAAATTGCCCACCAAGGCTGCATTTATTTGAACAAAAATAAAGTAAAAATAATAATATTGCGAAATATTATAACAACTTAAAGTAAATGTTTTCTATTTGAATACAAATTAAATATATATATATTTTGTAAACTGCTTACATTTCTCCTAAATTTAAAAAAAAAAATTCATTGTTTGCAGAAAATGACAATTGGTCAAAAACAAAAAAAGATGCAATGTTTCTATTCATTTTTAGACAAAACAATACCGATGTTTAAACTTTAGAAAAGTTTTCAAATCAATATTTGGTGAAATAAGCCTGATTTTCAATCACCACGAATGGAAACATTTGTTATTTTGACCATATGTCATTTTCTGAGAAAAAAGGCTCTCGATGATTATTATATAAAGAACAACATCACATGCAGTACCTTGGGAAGCTCTCTCCGAGAGGATCTTTTCCTGTGAGGATGACGATGCACGGGAGTCCTTCCAGATCTTCATAGGTGTGTGGGACCCATTCTTCATTCTTACAGCCCTTCCAAGCCTGAAACGCACAGATGGTTTATTCCAGCCTGCTTCTGGTGGTTTTAAGTAGCCCATATTCTCGAGGGCATCTGGTTCTTACCCGCAGACGTGCACAGAAGTGAAGCGGCAGGCTGATCTCAGCAGCAGGGCTCCCCAGCAGCACAGCGAAGCGGTACTGAAGACCCAGCTTATCCCGGGCCTCCTCCAAACGCTCCTGTGCCAGCCGTGCCAGCTGCAGAGAGGGCACACGCACCAGCAGCATGTGTCCGCACCCGTGTCTGCTGCGGCCCGGGACGCTCAGCAGATCCTCCACCATGGCCAGGGTCTGAGGGGTCACGTGATCCCGCAGCGACGGGGCCGCTGTGAGGGCCATCAGGGCCTCTGTGTACTGCTGTATCAACAGATAGCTGCGGATCACCATGCTGTGCAAATGTGGATGCCTGAAAAAAAACACAAAGAGAGATATAAATGGAAAGAGACGGCACATGCATATGGTTTGAAATGCACAAATGCTGCCAATTTAGACGTGGATATGAGTCTGAGACAGGGAGTTAACTAAAATTAAAAAAAATAAAAACATTCTTATTTTAATAGGTTCCATAAAGGTTTACTTTAGGGAACGCTATTCACTATTACCTAGCTGCTCATTAGCATGCATATGACTCACATACTGGCTGTTTATTAGGAGTTATAAAGCACATATTAATGCATGACCATATTCTAGATTCCTCAACTCGACCCAATACCTGAACATAACTACAACAACCACTTATTTACTTACTACACATACGCAGCTGATTAGGAGTTTATTCAGGGAAAGATATGCGTTCCAGAATCTAAAGCGTTTGTTGAAATAATTCTTGGTTTTATTTTGATTTATACGATGTACTAAAATAACTCAAAAACAACTATAGATATATTCAGAAATATGACAAAAATAGGAATGACAAAAATTAGAATAAAAACAAAAGACAAAAAACTAAAATAATACACCATTTATAGAAAAAAACAGTGGTCTGAGAATAACATAAAAGATGTAATTATGCATTTACAATGTAAAAGCAGTTCAAAAGGAAGGTTATTTGCTTTAAATCCTCATTTGGTTCTTGTGTTTTTGAAATGAGTTTATAAAGCAGTACATAAGACAGAACATACTTAGACGAACCATCAATACAAAACATGCAAAAACACATGTGAAGTGTGTGTGTGTGAGACAATTGTGCTGAGAATGTTTATAGAGAGAGAAAAAAATTACATAAAATTAAAGTGAGAGAGATAGAGAGAAATAATTAAATGGGTACATAAACTTCTAAAAGAACAACAAAAGAAAAAGAAAGGTGTTTCTGAGAAACTGATTTCAATAAAAAGTTGATTGTGAGTGAGCATGAACGTGGGCCTGACCTCTCCAGCAGGGTTTTGACCATCCGCTCGAAAGCGTCGTCACATCTGAGGATGGGACTGGCGACTCCCCACTGCAGCGAGCTGCTGTAGTCCTTCAGCCCGAAGTAGACCAGGTCCTTCAGAGAAGCCTCAGCCTGCTGTCACATGGAAACAGAAGAAAAGCCACACCCATCTTACCTCTCTGAGCAAAACACAGTGTTGTCCCTTTTTACCTCTTTTATTCTTGCATGCAAATGCTTTTAAACACATCACGGTCATTATACAATAATCCAGATACTTTTATGTCTGATGAATATGGATCTCTGTCACTAATATCATACCGCAAGTGTGTTAGAGATGTGATTGCTTTACAGATCGTGTGAATTCTGATTGTAAAGATTTTTTAATAGTTAGAAACTTCCTGGAAACTGAGCCACAGAGCACAGAATGTGCTGGAAAGACTATTCCCAGAGAAGAAAGCAAACATTAATGGCTACTCTCCACTGCCAAAACACCAAAAATGGTAAACCAAAAAACTTGAACTATCCAACATCAAACTTCAAGACTGAAACCACATATTTAAAAATGAGGCACGAAACAACAAAATACTGATTGAATATGATTCTGGAGATTGCTTTGCTCGAAATATGAGACCCACGATAAAACTACAAAAAAGAAACATGAGAAAAACTTCAAGAAAATCTTAAATTAAATTTCATATGGTTAAATGTTTCCTTCAGACAGTTTGCCGCTAAATTAGTGCATGAAATGTGTTTATGTACTAAAATGTTTTTGAAAGAAGTCTCACCAAGTCTACATTAATTACTTTAAAAAATATATATAAACATTTATAAATAAAAATAAATAAATATATTAATATCTGAAACATTATTACAATTTTGAAAAACTGGTTTATATTTTTTTAAATATTTTAAAATGTAATTTATTCCAGTGATACAAAGCTGCATTTTCTAATCTACTGATTTGCTGATAATTATCAATGTTGAAAACAGTTGTTCTGATTCATATTTTTGTGAAAACTGTTTTCAGGATTATTAACGAACAGAAAGTTCAAAAGAACGGCATTTATCCGAAACAGAAATATCGTTGACATTACAAATGTCTTATAATCAGATCAATTTAATGCATCCCTGCTGAATAAAAGCATGCATTTCTTAAAAAAAGAAACATACTATTGACCTCAACACTTTAAGCAGAAGTGTGCACACATACTGCTTGCCAATCATCTCATTTCAGTCTCATCTGTCCTCCATAAATTCCTTCCCAGTTGTTCTCGGGGTCAGTGACACTCACCAGGTCGTCAGTGCTGGGCCAGTGCACTTCATTCTGGGTGCTGATGCGTGACTGACGGCTCTGCAGGGTGAACGGGAAGCAGCTGACCTGCAGAACCAGCAAGTTTATTGCTTCCAGAACCTCCGGACAGTTCACCACGCGGTCGGCCAATCCCTGCAACTCCCCGTGACAAACCGACCCTGACAGAGCGCTGACGGAGAGAGAGAAGAAAGACAAGACGTCTTAACTCCGGCGTTTGTGACAGACGCTTTTACAAACCGCTCGTCGTTGTCTTCTCACCTGGTCAGGTCGACGTGTGAGTTGTCGTGAATGAGGACAAAGAGCGTATAAGGGTTCTGCTTGACTTTCCTCATGAAAGCCTCCATTTTTGTGTGGACCTCTGCGTCCAGACGCACCACATACTTGTCAGACTTCTGCAGCGCTAATGAGGCGTCCTCTATACCTAGATCAATCAGGACGCCTAGCAAAGACATGAGGACAAAACATCAAATATATGTGACCGTGGACCACAAAACCTGTTATAAGGGTCAGTCTCTTGAAATTGGGATGTATACATCAATTGAAAGCAGAAGAAATAAGCTTAGCATTGATGTGTGGTTTTTTATGAGGACAATATTTGTTCGAGATACAACTTTTTGAAAATCTGGAATCTGAGGGTGCAAAAAAAAAAAAACCCGAAATACTGAGAAAATCTCCTTTGAGGTTGTTACAATTAAGTTCTTTGCAATGCGTATTACTAATCAATAATTAGGTTTTAATATATTTTCGGAAGGAAATTTACAAAATATCATCATGGAACATGATCTTTACATAATATCCTAAAGATTTTTGACATAAATTTTTTTGGCTATTGCTAAAAATATACCCCAGCGACTCAAGACAGTCATACATCATAAGTGTTGCTAACAATATGTTAACATTTTCATTGATGCGTTATTCGAGAACGGTTTGGTCAATCAAAAACCTAAATCAAAATCAAAAATAATACAAAGCTATTAGCATTTTTAAATAATTCGTTAAAAATTTTGACCAGAAGGTGGTGCTGTTTTCAAATAATTAAAAATTGTGAAAAATCTTGGCCATTAGAAATGTAAAGTTCGGTGTGCATTTGACTCGGCATGAGCCAAGGTTAAATTATTATTATTTATTTAACGGTTCAAAAGTCAGTAGCATAATCATGAGCGTAAATCTGAGCTGTTGGTGTTGCTACAGGGTTTGCATTAGAGACTCCAAACTTGCTGTGGTGAGTGTTGAGACTGTCCTCTATCTGTGTGCCAAATCTCCTAATGTTCCCGCAGAATGGGCTGCCATAGACTCAAAACAGAATAAAGTAGTAGCTCATACAGGTTTGGAACAACATGAGGGTAATTAAATGATAAATTTCCATTAGTGAGCTATCCGTTTAACTGTCATAAGTTTCTTAAAACAGTGGGCTTGACAGTGAAAACCAGTTGAATATCCCTTCAAATCGGCAGAATCGTCTCTTCTACTGTGACGTACCTGATTGTTGTATTCGCTGGACAGTTTGGTGAACCAGGACGTGTGACGGCGGCACCAGAATCAGGAAGTCCACTTTACAGAAGCGTCCCAGATCTAAGCTCTGGCTCCCTGAGTCGGCGATGGCACACACCTGAGACAACAGGCTGCGTGCAACGCTCAGCTGCGGAGGGTGTATCTGAAAGCCACAACTCAGCAGATCTGCAACACATCCAAAGTCAGTCAGCACTTTCAAGAGCCAAATATGAAGTTTTATCATGGTGTCTGGAGACAGCATTGGCTAACCTGGCCCTGATTCTGGTAGCATGGCTGCAGCCTCTTGGGAGTGAATGTACTCGGTCAGATGTCCCTGAAACGGCTGAACCACGCGCTCTTTGCGCTTACGCTGATACCGAACCAGCTGTCTGTCCATGTTGTCGCCTGTAACGCCACAATCAATTTAATAAAGGAGACACATGCACACGCTACAATTCAAAAATCTTCAAAAAGTAACAGTAAACACATCGTTACAAAATGTTTATTTCAAATTCATTCTGTTCAACTGATCTTTCTATTCATCAGTGCATCACTGTTTCCACAGACATATTAAACTGTTTTCAACACGGATAATTATAATTGTTTCTTGAGCCCTACATCAGCATATTACAATGAATGGAGTAATGGCTGCAGAACATTTGGTTTTGGCATAAGAGTAATAAATTATATTTTCAAATATATGAACATCGTAAAAATTAGTTTGGATTGTAATAGCGTTTCATAATGTTACCTTTTTACTGTGTATTTGATCAAAAATGCAGCAATGGCACAGTAGAGACAGTCATTTAATTGCACAAAAATAACAACAACAGAATAACTTACTAAATCTGATTGTGGCATAGAATCATAAATTGTCCAAAAGATAATTTATAATCTCAGCTATGTTCAGCTTTTAAACTACATCCTAAAATCACCAAAGAGGGCACAATGACCACACTAATTGCAATGTATCATTTACATGCTTAGCCACAAATCTGCTGCTAACATCTATGTTCCTTAATCAATTTCTAAATAAAGGACAATGATAAGATGATGGAAACCGAAGGATCCACTGAATTGTTACACTGAGACTCACCTAATGAGGTGCTCTGGAAGTGTGAGGCGAGCACACTCACTTTCCCTGTGATGAGCTCATAGCTGATCTCCTTCAGAAACTCATTGGTAGTGAGCATGCTCTCCGCCAAGGCTCGAGACTGATATTTACCTGAGAAAAACAATATAAGACAATGTTCAAAAAACATTCAGCTTTATTGTTTCTTAATAGGCCAACAGAGTGTGACTTTAGACTCCTTGAATGGCATTCATAGCATGAAAATGGACTCAAATTAAACCCTGGCAGCAGCTATTTGCATCAAGTGTAAATAGCAATAGATGCTATTTACATTAAATGAAAACAGCATATTTTCTTACCGATTGATGCAATTTACTCTAGTGCAAATAACTATATATTCTATTCACATTGTTAAAATAACACAATTGTTTACTTATTGCAAATAGTGGAAATTATCTGCACCTCAGTATTGTATTACATTATACAACAGTATGCAATAATAACATATTAAGTGTAAATTATCATTTGAAATTTGAAATTTTTAAATGGATACCACCTTACTGGGACAATAAAGCCCTCCCTACACCTACCCTAACCCTACCCGATACTTTATTTATACATTTTCCCTAATCTTTATTGAAAATAAATAGCATTTTGTGATGTGAGAATTGAAAAGGGAGAAAAGAAAGTTTGGCAAAAGGCGGATTCGAACTCGGGTTGTTGCATCATAATTACTACGGCACACACAGAGATTTTTGGCAGAATTACATAGTTCTGCACAGGCCCATCCCACGGTTGTTGATTGACATTGTTGTTTTAGCATAGACCCGCCCTGAATACGCCGACATCAGTCCGCCATTGTTTGACGCCGGAGCAGGGGTAGATAAGAATGGCTCCTAAGCGATTGAGGTGTTCTGTTGTTGGATGTAACAATGAACATAGCAGTCGTCATTTACTCCCGAAATCTTAGCCATTGAAGCGAATTAAGTTGTAAATGTGTTTATGTTCGCGTGAATCATACCTGATCCAGCTTCACCTCCAGAAAAAGTGTTTATAAGATTTTTTATGAATCTTTGCAAATTGACCTTTCCTAATAATGTGCTAGTTAGCAAGTTTTACGATGAATGCCTAAAGTTTACAGTCTCATGAGAAAGGCATGGAAGAGAGGGGGCGGGGTCAGCAGAGCTCATTAGCATTTAAAGGGACATGCACTAAAATGGGTCGCTGTGAACAGAGCTGTTTTTGACAGGGTAAACATGGTGTTTATTTACACTACCTCTGACAAATTTTAACCAAAGTATTTTATAAACGTTTCACCCTAAATAAACATATCAACTTGTGGAAAATGGGCATCTGATGACCCCTTTAAGTCTTTAAGAGCAGCAGAACATACCCAACACTAGCACGCAGAACTCATTCGCTCCACTTTTGGAGGTGCAGATGATGAGCACGTAGTTGGGCAGACACTGCTGCTGCTGCGGCGGTGTTTCACTGAGCGAGCGCAGCGACTCAGAGATGCCCTCGCCCAGAGAGCTGTGGCTGACCAGCACCTGAACACAGCCCCCTGACACACTGGCCTCCATTCGAGCTAACCAGGGCAGCTGTGCGGGCGACACGGGAGGGCCATTTGGACCGCACAGCATGGCCTTCAGTATGATCTGCTCGAACTCTTCCCGTAACGGGATCTGCTCCGTACCTGCATTGAACACAGGAAAAGGAAGAGTCACATCACTATAAAGAGAGCACTCGTTGCTCTTGCGTAATACTTGAGCTAGATGCAATTGAAATAAGACATTTAAGAAGCTGTGCACTCTTTTCCATGTTGCTGATGCATTAAAACTCATTTGACATGCATTAATATGTCTTGTGTGTCAGTGTTGATTACCCAGCCGAGCGAGGTACTGCAGTGTGAGTAGTATCATGGTCTCTGTGGTGAGTAACTGGCTTGCTGACATGCCCAGACTGATGAGGGTCTTCTCATTGAGCTCTCGGCCCTTATAGCAGCTCACCAGCAGGGGGCTCACCACCAGATCACCCACATTGCCAAAGAAGTACGGCAAAGTGCCCTGACCTGGAGAGAAACATTCAAACAAACAAGTTCACACACACATTCAAAAACTTCAAGATGAAGTAACTCGAGATCTGGTTATATTGTGTACTGTGATGAACCTATTTCTGATGAAAAATAGTATTTCAGATTATGCTATCTTCGTTAACAATGTTTTTCAATGTTTGTCTTTCTATCTACATATGTGACCCAGGAGCACAAAAGCATTCACAAGTTGTATATTTGTATATACGGTACATGGGTGTATTTGAAAACAATAGCCAAAAATACAGTGTATGGGGCAAAATTATTCATTTTTCTATGCTAAAAATCATTAGGATGTTAAGTAAAGATCATGTTCCATGAAGATATTTTGTGAATTTCCTACCTAAATATATTCCACCTTATTTTTTGATTAGTAAAATGCATTGCTAAGAATTTCATTTGGGCAGCTTTATTATTGTCCTAACAAATTACTGGTTTTGTGGTCTGTCTGTCTGTCTGTCTGTTATTTAATCTATTTAATATGAAGATAACGTACTTTAAAATCAGTTTTGTTAAAAATAATTATCTTAATATATTGTTAAAATAAAAAAAAGATATATATAGAAATAATATATTTCTTTAATAGCTGTTTTAATTGTTTTAAACTTAATTCTATTTTTTTTTTATTAACAAAAATGTTCCCCACTGACTTCCACAGTATGAGAAAAATACTATGAAAGTCAATATAACTACATGAGCTTTTAATACACAAGCCTGTTATGAAGACTGACCAATGAGAAGGACTGGTCGGACCCCAGAGGAGTTCAGAAGGTTGTCAGGGATGATGACAGTTTCTCCTGCTGTGATTGGTTGGGGTTGTATGACCCCTGACACTGATGGAGGCTGCTGGTTGGTCAGGGACAATAAAGAACCTGGAACGAAGGAGGAAAACATTACATGTATGTACTTTTTGTATTGGAACACACAGAATGTGCTGTCAAGCCATTGTGGAAAGCTGATAATACATTGGATGGATCGCTTCAGTCCCATGCTTTGTTAACATGACACTCCAATCAATGTTGAGGACAAGATAACTGAGCTGCAGGATCACAGAGGAAGGATCTCCAAAGCAAAACCCTCCAATCTGCTGCTTTAGCATGACCCTTCACCCCTGTTTCTATCAAAACAATGAATAAATCATCCTCGTGGATGGAAAATGTCACGTACTTGTACATGTACTTGTTAAAAACCAAAAACAAGGTAATCAAATCCATGGCTGTTTTCCACTCAGGGCCAAGCATAAACAGCCTGGATGAACTGACCGACAGCAGCATTTACAAACATCAGGAGGAGGAGGATGAAGTCAGACCCACCTGGGCTGCATGCCAGCGGGCGGATGGCTGGCACAGGGACGGGGACGAGAGACGTGGGGTGCCAGCTGCGGTGACGCTTTTTAGGTGGACCGGATGACATAGCAGAGGATGCTGCAAGAAAGAGAGCAGGATGGAACGTGCTTGTTATCATCAAGATGCACAGTGTATTTCACGATGCCTTCTCAAAACATCTGATGAGTGTGACCACTAATGATATGCATGATCAGGCAGTAGAGTTGCACGATTCTGGATAATCTGAGAATCACAATTTTTTTTGTCTCATAAGAAAACACGATTGTAAAATCAGACATGAGGGAAAAACTAGGTCAAGGAGAACACGGAGCACGTGGGGGAGGAAAACAAACACAGAACAGTCCATGGGCGTTTTTTGAAGAGATGTATACATCATCTGAAAGCTGAATAAATAAGCTTTCCATTGGTGTGTGGTTTGTTAGGATAGGGCATTATTTGGCTGAGGTACAAATATTTAAATCTCTGGAATCTGAGGGAGCAAAAAAATCCAAATACTGAGAAAATCATCTTTATAGTTGTCCAATTTGATTCTTAGCAATGCATATTACTAATAAAAATTAAGTTTTGATTTATTTACGGTAGGGAATTGACAATTTACTTACATAATATTCTAATGATTTTTTGAATATTTGGCTATTGCTACAAATGTGCTACTTATGACTGTGGTCCAGGGTCACATATTATGAAAAAGTGGTTTGAATGAATGATTCAGTGACTCACTCATAAATATTTCAATTGTTTCATTATAGGAAGAATCAGTGTTTTCGAACAAATCTCTTGAATGAATGACTCAATGACAAATAGGCCTGCATTTTTTAACAGTCACCTGTCGCCACCTAGTGGTGAGACAATGCAATTAATTGAAGCACCAGTTACTTTCAAAAGGGGAATTTCTCTATTTCGATCGCAACCACAGACATCAATGTTTCTATCCGAACTATAAACTTTGATTGCATTGTGATTGGCTGGTTTAATGCTTACCTGGACTGTCTCCTGGTTCTATGGCCCTATAGCCATGAGTAGGGGTGGCCAGTGGGTTTGTATGAGGCGGGCTCAGTAGACTGGACCGTCCGTCTATACTCAGACCATTAGTTATACTGTTTACTCGCAGGGCAGTGGGAACTGAACAACAAAAAATAGGTTTGGAAGTCAGTAAAACAGTGTGGAAAACCATTTACACACAATGGGGTCTCAAAGTCTTCAAAGCTGCATTAATTGAATCACAAAAATACAGTAATACTGTGAAATAATTTTTTTCTATTTGTTTTCTAAACTGTTTTCTATTTGAATATATTTTAAAATGCAATTTATTCTTGTCATGCAAAGCTGAATTTTCTGAATGATCCTCTAGGAATCACTGAAATATGCAGATTTAAAAAAATATATATGTATATGCATCATTCGTAAACCACTTTGTCAGGCTAAAATGTATTTAGGGATTACCCAAGTGCCCAGAAGGGTGTCATGTTTGACACATTAATGGCTAAATTCCACTTTTCTGGTGACAAACACCCCAACCTACATATAAATTCAATAGGGAGGAAAGCATTCTCGCTCGTTTCTGAAGGAGAATGTGTCGTGCGTAGCTCAGTTCATTGATTTCCTTTAACTGATGGCATATTGATAATGAACTGCTGGCCACTTTTACATCTAATATTCCTGACACACATAAACAGAGCACATATATGTTAAATGTCAATTGCAGGGAACTTGAAGCTTGGGCTGACATTAAAGGCCTTAATAGAGAATTTCTGGTCTTATATTGATGATTTGGAGCGAGTTAATGTGTGTGTGTTTGTAAAAGGGGTTGTGTAAGCAGCCAATACAAATGACCTTCAGAGAAGGGATTCATTCTATCCTTCTGTGGAGAAAAACAAACAACATTTGAAACACAAAGTTGACCATAACTGGTTGTTGACCATTTATTATTAAAAAAATACAATACAAATGCAAATACATTTTAATTTGAATATTCGATCTTATTGTTGTGTTTAATGTGTTTTTGTTTAATGAAACAATGATAGTTAAATTTGGAAATTATATTTAAATATAATTTGCCTTTTATATTCTATTTAAACAATTTAATAACTTTTATGGAAGAAACATTATCAATGTATTAATTTAAAAATGCTAAAACATCCAAACTGTCAATTTAAAGTCATGTGATACACTTTAAACTTTAACATTTGAACCTATTTAATGTTAAAACAAAATAGTAAAATATTTAACAAAAACATGTTTTTATATTATCTATTTTATAATAACTGGTTGCCTGCTTAATGTTATGAAAGTACAGTGTGGTTTGTTTAACTTGAGAAATAGTATATACTGAATATTATGTATAGAATATAGTGATATTTTCTTTAGCAAGCAAACTGAAATTGTTCAAAATCAATTGAACAACTGCTTGCACTGAATGTTTAAATGCAAAAGCAAGTTGTACCTTAATATAAAATTATATATGGCTTTTTAGCTTGGTATCATGAGAAATCTTTGCTACTTGAGATTCAATATCCTGTACCGATCGGTAAAGTCTTGGTCCCGTGGGTCGGTGTGTTCAACGGTTTGAGGAAGCCCAGCTCCGGGGGTCCAAAAATCCCTGAGGATGAGCCAGATTGCATGCGGGCAGGAGGCGAGTCTGTGGATCAGACAATAACTTCTTATCAATGCATCAATACTTTTTTCCTCTTATAGATGTGGCATTTAACAACAAAATGTGTGACTTTTGTTCTGCAATAATGAGGCCTTCTCCTAAACCTTTTTTGTGCATTGTAAAAGCTTGCTATGGCCACCAATGGACGCACTCTGTTGTCAGCTGCACGGCTTTCTGAATGGTGTTGTGAGGAAGAAAGAGACAATGAGTTGCTTTCTTTCACCAAACACTGTTGGGTAAACACTGTGTGGCCTCCAGCCAGATGTCAGCAAATGCTGAGTACCCCCCACCCCTCGTTGACCGCAGGTTTCCCTCCCTACCCCCGTATGGACCCTCCCCCAGGACAGAACATGACCAGCAGAAGACGGTCATCCTCCACTGGACAGATGCAGCTCCTCTTATGTGCTCCAGAGCTGCACTTGTGAGATTTAAAATGACGTGCTTTTTACATGAGAAAATTGAATATTGTGTGACAAGGCTTTTAATATTTGATGGTCCACACATGCATTCACCTGAGAGGGGGAATGGAGATGGACTGTGGCCATTTGTGTCTCCATTTTCTTTGCTGCTTAGTGAGGATGAGGAACTAGGCTTGGATGAAGAAGCACTGCCCGAGAATGGCCTCGTCTTACAATCTGGGAAAAAATTAATAAATAAATAATGCACAGGTTATGTCAAGTGAACCATCTGTCTCTTTCAAATCAAACAGGTTCAGTAACAATGTTATGTATAATACATGGATGGGAAGGATGCAGAATATATCGGGACCATTGCATTTTTTTTTTCTTCATTGGTACAGGTCTGGAATAAGAGTAAGATCTCTTTTCCAAATTTAAACAGAACTCAAGTTTTTCAATAATTTGTATCAGTTATCGATTTGTAAACTTAAAAATATAACGCAAATGAAAGTACATTTTATTTGTAATTAAACAGACATTTGATTTGAGTTAATTTTAGCTTTTTATTTTTAACTGTATTTAATGTTTAGAAATACATCAAAATATAAAACAAAAATGTGTTTTTGTAAAAAAATAACTATGATAATTATCTTCAAATAATTCTATGTACAGTATATTCTCTTTCAATAATTTATCTGAACCTTTATGAAATAAATCATTATTTATCAATGTTTTCATTTGAAAATAAAATACAATTGCATATACATTGTAATTGTAATTGAAAAAACATTTAATATTCTACCTTTTTAATGTTTAGAAATGTAGCAAAACTGCTTAACAAAATACTTAACAAAAAAGGGTTGTTTTTTTTTTTTTATAAAACAATGAAAATTAAATTTGGAAACAAATAATTTTATGTATATTATATTGTATGTAAACAAATTATCTTTCATGGATGAAATCATTAATTATCAATTTATTAATTTATAAAAAATAATATTCAATGGAAATGATCTTCAAATAATTCTATGTACAACATATTCTCGGTCAATAATTGATCTAAACCTTTATGTAAGAAATAATTAATTATCAATGTTTTCATTTGAAAATAATATACAATTGCAAATACATTTTAACTGTAATCCAACATACTCATTTAATTTGTTAAATTTAATATTTTGCCTTATTTAATGTTGAGAAATGTACAGAAAATATGTAACTTTTTTGTTAAATAAAACAATAATAATTAAATGTGTAAATTATGTTTAAATAATTGTATGTATGCTGTGTAAATAATAAAAAAATATCCATTATCAATTTATTAATACAAAATGTATTTAATTATTAAATTAAATTATCAGTTAAATACATATTTTAATTAATCAGATACATTTTAACTTAAAATAAATACAATTTGAATCAATTAACTTCAGTATAAAATGAAGCAAAATATTTAACAAAAATGTATTTGTATTTATTTAGTTAATAATGACAGTAATTAAATTTGGAAAACATCTTGAAATACAACATTTTAATCCATTTGCTAAGAAGTTAATTTAATGATGAACAACATCAGAACTTTAAGACAGTCCACTGTCTATGCCATGCAACATTTTGTTATGCAACAAGTGTGGTACCTTTCCAGCAGATGAGGGTTCCCTTGCACAGAGCACCCTGGGAGTTCTTCACCAGGTAGTACTTCAAGTGCTTCTGCTTCTTCGGCTGAGTGGATAACTTCAAGTTGATGTGGTTGGAGAACTCAGTGAAGTATCGGAACCCTTTCTCACCACAGCCCACACAGTTCCCCGAAAACCCTTCACAAACACACAGACATGCATCACTACGTGCTGCAAATGACACTCACTTCACTTCAGAAAGGCTTCTGACCAAGATTTGCACCGGGGTTGCACCGATACCACTTTTCCCAGAACTAGGCCGATACCGATACTTTTATTTTTGGTACTTGCCGATATCAAGTAGCGATATCTGTATTTTCATTGCATTTGTAATTTTTTTAAATATTGGGTACGGAAACCAAAACAATATGTTTAACATAAGTTGGCTTAGTTTGGTATCGACGCATTTTTATGAGTAGGAGAGTGAATACAGAAGCTCAGTATAGGGCTAGTATCGGTATCGGTGCATCTCAATGCATCCTAATCAGGCAATAAAATATATTCAGTATTGCTTCTGAATGGCAGATTTTTTTATTTTAAATAACAATTCAAATGGTGTTTATACAACATATTCTTTTGGTTTCTGTACCCAGAATTATGTTTTTTAAATTCTATATGCAATGAAAAAACAGGTATCGTTAACGAAAAGTACCAAAAATAAAAGCATCGGTATCGTCCTTGTCCTAGAAAAAGTGCTATCTGTGCATCCCTAATAATTAGTAACTATATAATAATACAGATTATATAAATCCTGGAATTGTATTGGAATACCAACCTAAAAGTGCATTTTTCCCGTTCTCATCTGGCAGGAAGCGCTTGTCCACCGCACAGACGAGGATGTGCTCCGGGATGCTGGGAGATTTGGCACCAACCAGCTCAAACCCCATGGGAACCTCGATAGACTCTGTTGCCATGGAAACCAGGCGCAGATCCTTTCCCGCTTGACAGAACCCTGGGCACAGATGACTCAGGTCAGCGATATTATGAAAAGCGATCTGTGCTGATGTAACTAAACGCACCATGAATCAGTGTTTACACTATTTTTCAATAGTTTTGCAATGTGATTACCATACGTTTCACTTCGACACTGACGTGGCACATAAAAATAACTTTATTCGTAACACCATGCTTTCATATGACTTCAGAAGCTGTAATATAAATCTATTAATTTCTCTACCGTCAACAGTGCAGCAGCCGTCAGGAGGGGGGCCCTGAAGGTACGGCAGCGGAGGGCTGCTGGTGTCTGAATCATCCTCGTCATCCATATCTTCAATGGAATTGGACGACTTGCAATTCACCAGCACATGGCTGGACAGGTCGGGCCTAATGCTCAGGTCCATTTTGGGCTTAATATCTGGAGGGCAGAACCAGAGACAGGTGTGCTATTGCTATACCTGCACACTTACACATGCATATGAGTCAATCTATAGGGGGTGTTTTCAGGGGTGTTTGGTACAGAGCCCCACACATGGCGTGCAAAAATTGTGCGCATGATTTACTAATTCATTCCCTCGATGTACTAAAACATGCACACAATTACTATTTCGTTCCCTTGGTTTGGTAAATCGTGCACACAATTTACTAATTTGTTCTCTGGATTTCTAAATCGTGCACAATCGAGGGGACGAAATAGCAAATTGTGCACACAATTTATAAATCGAGGGAAGCAAATTGTATATCGTGCACGATTAGCTTACTATTTTTTTCCTGCATGCCATGTGCGGGGCTCCGTAGTTTAATAAGTAACATAGTTGACAATTTTTGTGGACATGAGTAAAATGAAATATTTTCTTGAGAGATGATTTACTCCAAGGCACTCTTTGTAAAAAAAAAAAATAATAATAATAATTTGCCTTTAGTTGGCTGGCCTCAATCACTAGAATAGTTAAAAAGGTAGATCTACGCATTTCGGCTTCAAAGATTTCTTCAGTATACACATCAATTGTTCAAACAGGTGCTCTTAAACAATTATTAAGTAATCAAAGACAGCTGGTTAATCAATGAAAGAAAATATTAATGAAACAATCTATTTTTCTAATGGTATTTCTATTGTAGAAATACATTTTACATATATAATCTTGACTTAAATTGTTTTAATCATTATTTTGAACTCAATTCAAAAAGCAGACATTGCAAAAACTGATTAAGGGACATTAAAGGCAATTTCAAGCAAACTGGAAAAAAGGGTGAAGAAAATATATGTGTGAGATTATAGTATGTATTCTCTTTACACTGGATAAAATATGATTTTGAAAAAAAAAAAAGAATAATCATTGCCAGACATGAAATGTACCCTAATTTATAGATAGACTGAGCCATATACGAAGCGCTTTGATGAATGCAATAAAGGTTCTTTGACCAAGTTTTAGAAGATCACTTCCATATGTTTTTCCTTAAAATGTAATTTATTATTAAGAACACATTAAAATCAATTCCTTTGAAGGCAAAGGGTTACCTTGCAGGTTGCTAGGATACTGATCAGGCTGGAGATACAGCTGTGTGAATACGGGCTGTGGGTCACCGCCGCTCGATCTTAATGAGGCCTCTATGGAGTTGTGAAGAGCTTCCTCAAAGCGGGCAGATTTCAGTTGTCCCGCGTATGAATTCCCCATGATCTGAAATGAAACACACATTCATTTTGTTTAAATATACCCTGCATAAATACACACCATACAGTTCAGTTTTGAACTCACATAGTAGATCTTTTGTCAAGTGTTCTGATGGACAGCATGAACGAGATTTTAATTCCACCCTGAACAAGGCTATTTTCAATAGCCATTGAAACCGTTTCTGTTGTATTACTAGCACAGACAGTCCAGGCATATGTTTCAGAGCACGAGAACAGCTATACTGTGAAAAGAAAGTTACAATGCCTGATTTAAAACAGTAGCACGGAAGAAATCGAGAGAGACCTGATCAACTACATTGTAAAAAATGTCACGTGAGCCACCAAAACAACCATTTTTATGACTTTTAAGTACACTCCTTGAGCTGTTCTTGTTCAGCAGCCCTTAACTAGTAAAAGATAATGTACAGTCAATTGGTCATTATTGTGAAATAAACCCTGATGAAATGATCAAAACCCTGACATTAATCTGAGGGGACTTATATCACTTTAAGGGGTGAATTTAGAAATAACAACAAAGCTAATTCCCAGAAATAATTGACTGCAGAAAGGTACAACTGACCAATAAAAATCAGGTACTCCAGAGAGTCATGTAATAAATACTGATATGAAGAAAACGTATACCACTGAGCTACATGCCAAGTATAAGCAGCTCATCTGTTAGGTCATCTGCTCTGTACCGATGCATTCATTTGTATTTCTGATTAGTTTGCTTTGTGAAACTATAAAAGCTCAGTATTGGTTTCTACTGAACTAGATTGACAATCAAGACAGCAAATGATGACATATGAGTATGCCACGGTAAGTTCATTGAAAAAAACCCTCAAAGACAGATCTCATATTTGACAATTAACTACTTCTATGCAATTATACAGCTGCAACAATACACAAAACATTCAATTTGCTAAATATTTGCCATTGTACCAATATACCTTTGATAGTATTTCTTTAGCTGCAGAGGACCGGATCACCTCTTCTCCATGGTATATCAAAGTTGAACCGCAGTATTCCTGCACCTACAAAACAATAGTTAAACAATCAGAACTTCACTGACAGTATAAATACATGTAAAATATCATATGGTACATAACTTGGAGCAATACATTGGGAATCATCTCTGAGTCGCTTGAACTGTGCGATTAAATCCAACTATTGCAGAATTAGATATTGGCAACGGGCTTATTTTGATTTAAAAACACTGAATGGACAATTTATTGTGGAATAAATCTGTAAGATTCATATGTGGTGAGTATTAATCCAAGCGTTATCTCAGATCAGACAGTTGTTTGTAAAGCCGAACAGATTGCAGTGATCTTCAACATATGTAGCTGTTAACTGATAACGCTGAAGGATGAGTTATATGACACTATGACCTCAAGGGAATGTTTGTGGAACACACAGGGGAAAGGAACTCCACGTCTCCTACTTCCAGGATTACACAAAGACTGATGGGACAGGTTTTGTGCTTTTGGTCTGGTTAAAACAAGAGTGAAATGCAGTAAAGCCATCAATCAGTCAGTAAATACTTCATCCAAAAGTATCCCAAATTTGCAAAGATTATAGGACCTACATACTTTGAAAATCAGAAAATGAATGACCTTAACTTTTATTAGTTTTTAAAATCAAGGTGATAAAATGGATTTGTTTAGATTTAAACAATATATTGATAACTTCCACCAGGTGATACTATGATTGGTTTCACAATAAATACCGCAGCAGCAATAAATATAGCATTATATGTCAGTATTGATGAAGTGTCTTCATCAGATCCATTTTATTTTTATTTATTTTTTCAGATAAAAAAAAGTCATCAAGTCTCTG
This sequence comes from Carassius carassius, assembly GCF_963082965.1. Lineage (NCBI taxonomy): Eukaryota > Metazoa > Chordata > Actinopteri > Cypriniformes > Cyprinidae > Carassius > Carassius carassius. The sequence continues at coordinate 30,058,974 of NC_081774.1, forward strand.
AAGACTGACATGGAAGTTTGCTGGTGTGACACAGCAATTGATGCCAGCATTGAATAACTCAAAAAACAAGTAGCACACCCTGTTTTGCAAACAGCACTTGGAGGCCTGTTGGGTCAAGTTTCAGCAAATCACTCGTCTTGATACTGTGGTAAACAGAGGAAAAGTGAGGTAGCAACACCTGATCATAGTTCTGTCCTGCCTTTAGGGCTCTCAGGGTCCAGTTTGACTGCTAATGACACATAAGGGGTGTTAAATGCTAATGTGGACATGCCTGCAGAGGGCCCTGCCTTTAGGCCAAGAGCTGTTCTTCCACTGCTTCCATACAGGCTTTCAATTTGCTTTGTAATTCTGACTGATTATCTACAATGCATACAACACAAAAAGCTGTCATGAAACATCTAAAAAATGCACCAAGTCATTTTTTTATACAAAGAAATTGAGTAGTTGAATTCTAAGTCGGGAAGTCGTGGCCTAATGGTTAGAGAGTCGGACTCCCAATCGAAAGGTTGTGAGTTCGAGTCCCGGGCCGGCAGGAATTGTGGGTGGGGGGAGTGCATGTACAGTTCTCTCTCCACCTTCAATACCACGACTTAGGTGCCCTTGAGCAAGGCATCGAACCCCCCAACTGCTCCCTGGGCGCCGCAGCATAAATGGCTGCCCACTGCTCCGGGTGTGTGCTCACAGTGTGCGTGTGTGTTCACTGCTCTGTGTGTGTGCATTTCGGATGGGTTAAATGCAGAGCACAAATTCTGGAATTGGTGTGCATTTCGTGTGTGTGCATTTCGGATGGGTTAAATGCAGAGCACAAATTCTGAGTATGGGTCACCATACTTGGCTGAATGTCACTTCACTCACTCACTTAAAAACAAAAATCAATCACCGAAGCTTTAATATTGACACTGAACGCAATGAACATAGGCTACATGTGTCTTTCCCTGATCAAAACGGGTATACCAACAACCGAGGACTTGGTGTGACTCAAATGATGTGTTCAAGGATGTCCAATCCAAACTAAAGAAACCAAAAACTCTACAAATATAATCTAGGAGATCATGAAATAGCCATGAAGGGAAACGCAACACTTTAAGTAGCCAAAACAAACCAACCCAAAGACATAATTGGGCACAGTTACAAAAGTTTGTTTGCTTTACTAGTAACGTTTGTTTTGTCTAAGATGAACAATTTTACACTTATGTTGTCCAATAGACTCAACATGTGGAGATTTCAGTCACTGTTTTGGTCATTTTATTAACAACAAGGACAAAAACATTTAGCAAAGATGTTCTTAGATGGTAAAGCAATTTATCTGGTTCATATAAAAAAATGAACAACATGATAAATATGTTTATGCCTTTGCAATTTTATGGACATTTTCAGAGTACAATAAAAGGCCAAATAAAAGATTTAGATTAAATGTGCCACATGTGACTGTAAATGTGGTTACAGTCACATACTGCACTGTACCACTAAAGACCTTTCCGTCTTTCTCTCAATCCACTCCCTCTTTTGTTTCCTTCTTTATCTGCATAATTACATTAAACTGATGACAATGGAAGAGGACAACTTGCTTTCAGTGGACTTTCAGTGAACAAATTCTACTTAAGTTTCACAAACAAAAACAAAAAATACCAGGTGAAATTGATAAAAAGAGCCCATTTATAAGGTATAAACGTTTAGACTTAAAACAAGCAATGCATAACTGCATGATTTCAACACTCCCTGCCTATATTTACATAAAGAGTAACACTACAGTACTTCAATTTTTGACTCAGCACTCATCACTGACCAATTCACACTTAGTTTTCTTTTACACCCAGAGACATTAACTAAAGGTAAGAGAGTTTAAAGAGCAAAACTTCATGCAGGGGGATGGGACAGAGATTAGCCAATGCAAAAATCTTTAAATAAATGGGGCGCTAAGAGCCATGGTCATTCACACCAATTTAGCAGGAGCCGGTGAGTGTCAAATAAACTAACATGACGCTTCTGTACCTTTCATAAGCAGCCGGGGTGTGGAGTGTGCCTCAAATCCCACTGAAGACCTTAAAGCAGATTAATAAAACAGGCTATTTCCATAGCAAACATTGTTTGGATATCCAAAGGCTGTGACAGTAATCCTCGTCCCTGTTGCGAGCCAGCAGCTCCCTGGTCATGATAGTCCAGAGTTGGGGTGGAAAATCCTGATTTCAGGAACTCCAGTGGAGCTACCTTCTCTGTCCTGTACTCAGTGGCTCTGGATACACAAACCCTCCAACACTCACATACACAAACAGCAGGCCCTCCCCCCATTTCTCTCACCCCCTCCCTCTTCTCGGCCATTTGCTCTGTGGGGTGAGAGGGGCATTCTCTCAGGACTCATTCATCTTGGCCCTTGATGACCCCCTAAGGTGACAGATGCTGTTGTGGAGAGGGCCATACTGCAGAGCACGGCACAATAGAGGCAAGGCGCCTCCTCGCGCCACACGCGTGCTGCGTTCACCATGCACGATGCACAGATGCCCATCTCTTAACGTGACACCGGAGACCGCTAAGTGTCACACTCGCAGATGGGGGTACGACGTAAGGCGAAGGATCATTTTCCCCTTCCCTTCTGCTGCTCCCCTTTTTATTGGGGCCATTTTACTGATAGGGCGTACCAATGGCAAACTAGGGACACTTACTAAAGAATGTGGGGTCAGTCCGCATTTTGTCTGTCAGCCTTGCCCGAACTCAAATCCCTCCCCTCACTGGAGGTTGACGATTAACTGAGAATTCAGGCCCATTGTAAATAGCCGAGTGGCGGGGACTCATCTGGTCTAAATAACTTGATAGGAGATTGATGTTTTGCACTTTACCGGATTGATCATTTCCTACAGCGTGCCACAGAGAAGTGGCTCAGAGGAAGTGAAAGAGATTTGAATGCAAATACGGGAGGATCGGGTTCCCCTGGTGCTCCAGGCTCTCACTAACAATGACTCCATCTCTCTACTTATCTCGCAAGATAATGACAAAATATTGTGACTCGGTTGACCCTTTCGTTTTAGGACCTTACGGTAATTAAATAAACCAGTGCTGGTCCATTTGTGAACTGTTACCATTCATTACAACTCATTATGGATCCAATAACAATAATCTAACTCTATTTTGGCATAAAGTGTTCCCTCAAGTTTCATCACCCCAACCCTATTATATGACTTTAGAGGGTAAATATACACAGTAGATTTAATCAACACATCCGCAATCCTGTTTTGTCTGCAGCGAGTAGTAGGATTTGTTAATAATTGATAATAGCCTTGTCCATGGAACAAAAAGGTGACTTGACGCAATGGTTCAAAGAGTGTGCTGAGAACTGCAACAGTGAAATGCATTTGTCTAAGTTAAAGACACAAAGAATTTATCAAGCAAACAACAAAACAGCCATGTCAACAAAATGATGCATTAGAGGCAACTCACTTGGTGAGATAAACACCAACAAAAAAAATGGAATAACCCTGTAAAAATGGCATTAATGGCATTTTGTAGATTGAAGAGTAAGGAAATAATTTTGATCAGGTTGTACAGCAAATCAGTCATTTATTCTGCTTTCTAAACAGTTGGTCTAAATCGAGCCATATACTCCTTCTCACACTAATAAGAATTAGTAGATAGGGGCTAAAGCAGTATGGGAGTCAGCTTTAAACAATGACCTCCCGCCCTCAGAGGGCTTTATTAGCCTCCCAAAGTCATTAATGCTGTCATTCCACCTAATCTGGGGGCTTTGTCTAAACATTGTTTATTTTAATTGCAAAGTTTCTCCTCCAGAAACCATTTGGACCACACAATGTCCCCAAATGTGTAAGGACTTGTGATCAACAAATGCTGGATATTATATCAGAAATGTATCTTTGCTGTACTCTTTGTCAAGATTGTAAAAAAAACAAATAATAATTATATGAAGAATGCAGCACAAGTTCAGTTTTTTGGTGTACCGAAGTGATGATTCAAGTCTCAGGCTTTTAACACTATCAGAACTTAATGGGTCACTGGAAAAGAAGAAAGAGAGCAAAGCAGAGGTTTCCTTTGCTCAATTGAGCTTGTGGGTAAAACAAAAGAACCAGTGAGTGAGCTGTCCCTCCTCTTGCCCATCCTTCAGCACTGCTTTCAGTCTCCAACCCTGGGCACTGACAATGGGAAGTATCTTTTCCACTGCCACCTGAGAATAGACAAGTCATGTGGTGGCAGCTCTTTCAACATCTTTTGGAGTTCTGTTTTGTCTTGTTCTCTACTTCCTTTTGAGAAGTGCCCATTCTTCCAAGGTACAGCAAAACTGCCTCATTCCAGAAAGACAGCATCATTGTTTAGATCCAGTGAGACCAAAAGCCCAGTTCGAGGTCAACCACAGAAGAGTTATTGAATACAGAATTCAAGTTTTTAGAAATGTAACTTCTTGAAAGAAATGGCTTCTTTACAATGGAATGCAATCCAGATCCAACAGGAATAAACATCATACAAGTGAGACTACTTAATCCCAATTTGGGCCAACAAAATCACAGCTTGGGGCAAAATCAAAGTAGTTTTGGGTTCAGAATGTACATTTTTGAAGTGCTCTTGATTTTCTTTCTGAGAACCCCTCAATCCAAATCCAATGGGACAAACTTAATCCAAACACTTAATCTGAATCTGGACCAACTAACGCTTAGAAATACCAAAGCGGAATAATGAATGCAATAGTGCTGTCACAGTACCAAAATTTCAGTATTCGGTACCAATACCAGTGAAAATCCACAGTTCTCGGTACCAATTTCGGTACCAAAGCAAAAAACAAAAATATGCTAATTAAAAAAAATAACTTTTTATCACTAAAAATAAAACCAATGCCATTCTTTATACTTATTTACAATTGTGTTTAAAGTTCCTCTACAAGTAATATAATTATGAAAAACAGTAAACAAGTTTCACCCAAATTTAATTTGTCTTTTAATTTATGAAATTTAAACACATTTTATTTTTTGGTAAATAAAGGGGATTTGCTATTAAAATTAAAACATGGAAGAAATATTGTGTGATTAATTTTTAATTAACAGTAGTAGCAGTATCACATACATTTTACAAAATAATAGTAATATTTCTATCACAATGCCTTTATGTAAAAATGAATTTGTAATGAATGCATATTTGTCATTTTAACTGAACTTAAGACTGGTGGTGATGCTTAAGATATTTTTGTTCATTAAGGGTTTCTTTAAAAAAAAAATAGTAATAGATCATAATAATTATTATTAAAAGATAATACTACTACTAATTCTACTATCATACTAATGTAAATACAATGCACTATGGATTGATTAGCTGCTGGGTTCATGAATATTAATCACGTTGTCTACGTTCGGTTGAACTGATTTGCTGAAATCAAAACAGGGACGGTAAAAGATGAGCGCCAGCCAATGAAATTGTCATTTGCGCATTAGCTCTGCTACCTTGGCCAGCCAGACTTACATCAAGATGTTTAGTCAAGAAACTCTCCATAGACGAGGCTTACTCCGAGGGGCGGGATAAACGGCTGTCTCTCAAAATCCCTCTGCAAGCAATAGGATAGCGCTACAACCAATCAGAGCAACGAAGAAGGTTGAACTTTTTCCGTATCCAGTCGGCAAAACTCCAAACACATCTTCCTTTTTTAAAAATGACTTAAGTGCCGTTCTTTGCTCTTTTCTTAAAGAGAAACTTAACTCCAAGTCCTCCAGAGTCGCGGCCAAAGCCGATTCAAAAGATCGTTGTTCGACAGCTGCAGCCGCCATTCTTTGTTTTCAAGTGGCAGCCGTCGCAACTCTCTGTCGTCATATGTTAAGCCCGCCCCGCCTGCTCTGTACACGACGTGATTGGCCTGACCCAATCTGGGTTTTTGCTGCTAGAAGGTGTATTGAGAGTTGCTAGACTGTACTCTAGGCTGCGAAATACATTTTGCTGCCGCTAGGGTGCGTCTAGATTTCTTGGCTATAGCTCTGCCCACTACCGGAGAAACCGTCTTATCTTCTGCTTGTTCGAAAATATGAATAATTCTAAATGAACTCCATTATTTTGACAGGAGAAGACAACAAAGAATATAGTTTACATGTAGCATGTCGATTCAGCATGGTAAGACTCTCGCTCTCTCTATTTGCATGTGTGAGAAACACAGCTATCAGCAAAGCGACAGCGAGTCGTGCTCCTTCACACAGATTTTACAGTTCGGCAAATACCATAGACAGTAAAAGAGGCAAATACAGGTGTACTGTGCGTTCATTGAGATGAATTGAAAAGTACAGATTGCTTGATGGAGAGAGAACTCTGAAGCGCTCAGAACTCAGCGAGTGAAAATATATCTGCGCCAATCTTATAATAGCCTCGATCACACACACTGGCGAGTAAAATCTAAGAATTTATTAGCCAATGGCTAACAATAGACATAATTTAGTCGCCTTGAGTAAAATTTATTCACATATGTTTTTTTCACATATGTTTTTTCACATGTTTTGATGGTTTTCCGTGAATACCTTTAAATTGACACTGGTTTTACTCAAATGAAACGGTAAAATGCTTGTGAAGTGACTCAGAACAGTTCTGGTGATGTTGTTTGTGTATTTATGTCCTCATTATTGCAAGCGTCATGCGCTTCAGCAGCAGAACAATAGCAGTTCAGAATGTTCATTTCAGAATTGTAACTTAATCTAAATTTTGGCTAACAAACGTAAGAAAATCTGAAATAATGAATGCAGTTATGCAAGCTTTGAAAAGTGTGACTCTAGCTCCCGGCTTCTTTCTGGAGAAACACACAATGCAAATCCAATGTAGCAAACTTAATCCAAATATAGGCAATTTAATCTAAATCTGTATCAACAAATGCTTAGAAAAACCAAAGGAGAAATAATACATGTAACATGCAAGCTTTGAGAAGTATGACTCTATTTCTCGGCTTCTTTCTGGAGAAATGCAAATTCCAGATACAATGCCACAAATGTAATCCAAATGGTGCAACTTAATCTAAATTTGAACCAACAAAAGCATTTTGGGGTAAACCAGAGTAGATTTTTAGTACAGAATGCAAGTTTTAGAAGTGTGACTCTTGTTCTCAGCTTCTTGCTGCAAAACACTCCAATTCAAATCCAATTCCGCATATTTAGTCTAAATGGAATGACTCAATGTAAATTTGGGCAAACTGAATCCCAGGCTGGGGGAAACCAGTACACAATTATTGAGTGCTCTAAGCTTTTAAAAGAGTGGCGTTGGCTTCTTAATAAGAACTGCTTGATTGTCTTATCGAGTGTGGGTTTTTAGAAGTGTGATGAAATCTTCATCATCGCATGGTTGTAAAAAAAAAAACTAAGAATCACATAGATGAGGTGAGAGTAGAACGTGATTTTAACGCAGTGACAAATGAGGATCAGCTGGGTAGGAGGGAGAGATCGAGGTGGCAACTGCCACAGCTCATCGAGGTCTTCAGGAGCTATCTACTCGGTGTCAGAAAAAACAAATTACAACAGCCTGACAATGTCGGCGTCACGTGAAAGCCAATGCTGCCTTGGCACGTTCAGCCTCCCTGACCACATAAGGGCTATTCCAGGCATGAGGCGTGGGGTCTCACGCCACTTGTCACACTGTTGGCAGGTTGCTGTTCCCTAAGCCCGGCGTTCATTTGCCTATTAAAGGCCTCTCACAGACTTCCTGCTGGGGTCCTGAAGTGCAAATTGGGGCTTTTCCAGCAAGGCCAATATGAGCCAGGGCCATGGAGATAACCTCCTCCACTTGGCCACATGAACCAAAGGGGGAAGGGAGGCTTGGGGGGAGGCATCACAACAAGCTGAAAGCCAAAGCTGAAATTGGCAGAGAGAGAGAAAACCCTGACTGGTCAGCTAGGGATTGGCTTGGGTGGGGTTGGAGGTGACAGCCTGGGGAGAGGATTAGTCCAGCAGTGGACGGGGGTAGTGGTGGGCCAAGGTTAGCCAGGGTTTAAGGGGGTGGAGGCCTGGGAGGATCAACAAAAGGAGTATTTGGGCAGATGAAGAATTCATCATCATTAAGCCACTGGAAGTTTACTGTCCAGTTATAAAAGTGACTGGAAAATGAGAGGGGCAAGAGGGCAACCCCGAGATATGGTCAGCAGACTGCAGCGGGGTGGGATCGTGGGAGTGCTGGGCTCATTTATTAGAGTCGAAACTGGCCTTTGTGTGACCGAAGCCCTGATTAGAGTGTTGACCTTGCCGTACATTGAGGCGGAGTGAATGGCTTTAATTTAACCTTCAACTAAATCCTGCACTCAGACAAATGCTTTACATCAGTAATTACCAAAGACACTTTGGGAAACCTCCTGTTAGAGCAATTCAAGAATACAAGCAAGAAAACTTGGGAAAAGTAGGTATATATCAGTCGTTAGCCAATATTAGATTTTACTTTTTGGCCAGTATTGATATTAAATAGCACATACTACTTTCTATAATTTTATATTTATGTTGATTATCTTTACCATCACGTAGCGTTCACTTAAAGTTCATCTTTAAAAACGCTAATAATTTAATAACAGTAATATAATCTTTAGCAAATGTCAAAAGTCTATATATTTTCATACTGTACATTATAATGTTGTCATGCCTAAATGAACTTGTAGCATTTAACAATGATTTTGCTTTTAGTGTTTAACAATTTTTTTTTTAATTTTAACATCAGCAATGTATCAGTTATTGGCATAATATTATATTATCAATCATAATTGGAGTTTCACTGGAGAAATGGAGAAGCAGTAAAGTCAAAATATCTGAGGCGGCTTCAAATTGATCTGAACAAGTATTAATTCTTGCATGTGAATTTTTCATGTTCATCTGGTTAACTGGAAAAAGTCTACTACAATTTTACACCTCAAAGCCAAAGTGTCGGAGCCACATGCTCAAACAACCAATGATGGCACCAATATTGGGACTCATGTGCACCAACATGACTAGTTTTCCTTTATAGGGAGTGGATTCTCAACAGTAAAACAGTGAGACCTAAGCTTTATTCCAAAATCTATGGTGTTCATGGGAAAATCAAGTGTTCTGATGCCATGACAACAAAACAAAGAGCTCAATCTGGGTGAAGAACAGCAAGGCTGCTCTGGCCAATAAACCAGAGACCTGACGATGAACCCAACCCTGCATTTTACAACACAGACCACAGCTGTTATTCACTAGGGACAATAATAGTTCTACTAATGGGTTATATGCATTTCATTTTTCGTGTATGATTTTTTTAAATGGTTGCTTTTATGTGCTGATGACTGGCTGACATTTGGAAATAGACAAATTTAAGTGTTTATGTTTCAGTAAAAGTGCTCCTTACTGCATTTTGGCTTAAACATTCGGTAAGCTCACTCATTCACTCTTGATTCCTAATGGTTTGTTTGTCCTGCTCTTGTTCTCAAGATTAAATAGAATTTATAGGCAGATATTTTTGTTACAGTGCAAAAAGGGTTCTTGTTTAATAGCCCAGTGTCACATGAAGCACATATTATCAAAACAGACAAGTGTTATCAGGTGACAAGGGCCAAAGAGAGGTCAGATGTGCTTCCTGACACAATTCCTCCTGCTTTGACGCTTCATCCATCATTATTCAGGCGAGGAATGGCAGCGCTGGTCAGGACAGTTCACCATGTCGTTCAACCAGATGCGAATAAAGTCTTGTATTGTCATTTAACGTTTGTGATAGTTTCAAAAAAGAAAATTACAAACATTATATATGGCAATACAAGGGTATTTCATCACTTTTAGTACAGAGTTCGACAATGGAAAAGTGGGAAAACAATTTCCAGCGCTGTTTGAGTTAACCCTTGACTGATTTTGCACATCTGGTTAATTGGAAAAGGTCAACCAAAGTTTTACACCTTTTCCTCAAAGCCAAAGTGTTGGAACCACATGTTAATGTAGAATTCATGCAGTGTTGGTAGTTGGTGGTTGTTAGTCAAACAATGTCTACTGAGATAATTATGAAATTATAAGCGTTTTGATTTCAAAGATTAACTTTAAGTAACCATTAGATGTCATCTGAAGTAATCTGAATGTATTATAATGGAAAATTACCATGAACCACTAAATATACATTTTGAAATATTCTGTAACAGTTCTGATACATTGTAGGAATGCATCTAATTTGAACAGCATCTCCAGTTTCCAATGAGTAAAAACATTAGTCAAACATGATTTAAATGTTCTAACTTTTGAAGTTTTCACATGATACACTTTATTAAGCTCTTAAGTTTATATAAGTTCTTATATCTCTCATTAGTCCTCTGTGACAACAGTGAAAAAGACTAAATGGTAAATGTCTGTTCGATGTGCAATGTTTTTAAAACATTCTTTACTTGACTAAAATGAAGTATTTTGCTGTCATCAAAAATACATGGATGCATGATTTTAATCAAAGCCACATAAATAAACAATTTCCAATCAATTAACAGCTCAGAGCAAAATCTCAAGAATAGTCACAATATTTCTGACATGAAATGTGCATATAGTCTATTCCCACCAAAAAAGAGCTAATGATTGTACGACTGAACAGATCAACCTGTAGTCAATTTAAATAAAAACATCTGTAAGTTGGAGCAAAGAAGTAGCGCTTTCCCCTCTTCAGAGTCACAAAGCCACCTTGAATGAGTGAGTGACAAATGAACAATGAGGGTCTTTAATGTTCTCAGGAAAGACCCCTGTCCTCGCCCCCTCCCCACTTCCTTGTGGAGCGCTCAACTGTATCCATCATGCTCCTCTTCCTGATCCCAGGCAGCCTCTTCCACATCTGGACTGCTGTGTGTGTGTGGGTAACAGTAGTGTCATGCTGATATAGCCGAGTGAGTTGCACACGGTGATAGGGTTGACAATTTAAATCCTCTTGCTTCTTTTTTTGTTGTTGATGTAACAAAGGCAGGTTCAATCTATTGTCCAGTGCTGACACAGACACAAACCCATTCTCTTAATCAACTGAGCTGGGAACAGCCAGACCACTCTCAAATTAGACCGGAAAAGTCTACTCTAGATGTGCTTTGTGTAATCGATCATAAAGCCATGTTACACCAGGGTTTCAGACAATTACATCTAACATGTAATCTCATATGAAACAGCATAAGAACTGTTTAAAAACTTCCCTTTACTTTAATGCCTTTTTTATTTCATTTACTGAACACTGGCATCAAGCAACCTTGTACAAGCAGCCATTGACCATATTTGATGCTCTGTGTATGAGCGTTGATCAATGTTTACACATGAATAAAGCCTAGAGCAAATCTATTCATCCTGTAAAGTGGCCGTATTTCATCAAAAACTCTGATTAAATTGCTCGATTCATATGGATTATGTTTACAATATCTTTATTACACTGTCAAAGTTTTGGATTTTCAGTGATGGGAAATCTCTCATGTTTCATTAAGAATATCTTAAATTGTGTTTCAAAGACTAACCAAAGCTTCATATTTGGATTTTTCATCAACTCAACCTAATGTTATTCCAAACCTGTATCACATTCTTTCTACTATGGAACATAAAATAAGATATTTAGAAAAATGTTGGAGAACGTAACCAAACAGGTTTGGTTATCATTGACTTATTAAAATAAAGACAAAACAAAGAAAAACTGAAACATTTCTCTAAATATCTTGGAAACCCATGAGGGTGAGTAAATGGCAGAATTATAATTTTTTGGGTGAACTACTCTTTTAAAGACCATTGACTGCACCGCACTGTACTAGAAAAAGCAGCTAAAGAAATCAAATGCTTGCCCCACTGCATGTGCATGCCGCATGCCATTATATCTCAAATATTCAACTATTTGGCAGCAGCAGGTCTAAAGAAGTTTTCTAATGTGGCATACAGAGAGTTTATCTGAGGAAAAGCGTCCATCAAGACAGAAGCATATGTTCCTCACGGGTAAATATTTGCCCTTTTTCTTATCATGAGCAGCAGGGCCACGAATCTGGATGCTTCCTGAGGTCAGATGAGGTCCAGCCAAAACACAGAAGCTCCAAGAGTCCAGTGGATTTGTATTTACTGTATTCAACTCTTAGAGATAACAATAGTCAAATCACAAATCCATCAATAAAGGTAGCCCTCACCAAATCAAACTTAATAACGCCCCCCCCCCCCCCCCCCCTCTTTTATAGGTTTTTGTAAGGCGTTGTTATGTATGTGGTAGCTACAGTGTTTCTGAGTGGTTGTTAGAATGCATTGTGCATTTTTCGGCCAAATGTGTGTCTCTCTGTGGTTTGAATAAAGTCTGTATGCTACATACAGAGAGACTGAACTCTGTTTCATCCAGAATCCATTTATGCAATCAGCAGGGACAGTATTCTTTTGAGATCAGAGGAAGATTCAGAGCCAGTGCTCTTCTCTTTTTCTCTCAGCTAGATTGTGGAGACCACTGGGTCGTGGTCACCGTGACTTTGGCCAGCCTGCTCCCCAACCCTCACCTCATCTGACCTTGGGCTTAACCGGCTCCATGCAGATCGCAGAAGAGTCAGAAGAATGCTAAAACATTACAGAGCTCCAGGCTGAAACAAAACAGCGTGTGGAAAGAGAACCAGTCACAGAGCGTGATTTTTATGAGGTTTATCACCTCAGTGAAGGAATCTCCTGAAGCATTTCCAAGTCTGTCCGGTTTATTCAGTACTTCCAAAGAATGCAAAGAAAAAAAGAAAAAAGAAAAAAAAACACCTATGCCGTATCTGTTCATGTGTTTGATAACGGGAGGTATATTAATGCAGAGTGCAAGATAGTTGCACTATTATAGTAAATTTAAAAATGCTATCAAGTAATAATAACATAAAAAGCATTATATCATGTCAGTAACGGGTTTCCACAAAAGGTACAGCTCATGAAAACACTCTGTACTCTATAAAGACAAGTAAATCATGTTAATCTTCCCTGCAATTTTTCAGTTGAAGTGAGCTGCATGTACTTGAGCAGACAAGCCAAGATAAAGGTCAATTCAGGTGAGAGAAGAATTACATACTAGCATGAACTATAACACACAGCCATGAGAGTTAATAATGCACAATGCTAGCTGCTTGCAAGGTGGTTACTTACATTATGACATCAAAAGAGCTCACCCTCAAATGCCTATGATATCCTTATCTCTAGATGTGCTTCAGGTACCTCCTTTCATTTTAGTCTATGAGATTTCTATGAGAATTGTTTTTCAATTTAACCATTTAATTCTCAGCCAGAGAGCCATAGATCACGAAAAATAAAACTTAACAAATAAAGAAAGTGTGATTTCTAGACCTGGAAAAGTCAAGCCAGTTAATAAAACCATACAACTCCATGGGTATTTTAGAAAAATACACTTTTACAATAAAACTAATATAAAAATGTGATTTCTAGACTTGGAAAAGTATAATAAAATAAACAAAGCTTCATAACTCATACCTGGCTCAAAGACCAAAAATATATTTTGGTGTTCGCAACAAATTTAGTTCACAAAAGTGATTTTATATACACAGAACGCTTATTAGATGCAAGTTAATTGTCTACTTTTATGTTTCAAAAAGAAATATTGGTGTAATGGGCTAATGTTACCTTGGCATTCAGTAAAAATGAAACATATATTCTGACCTGTGCTTAAATATTATATATTAATATGTTCATAAGCACTTTTACAAAGTGTGGTAACTAGACTTAGAAAAGTAATGAAAACTAATACATTTAAGGACTGATTCTAACTAGCTGACTATTAGCATGCGTATTACTAACACACTGGCTGTTTATTAGTACTTATAAAGTGCATAATGCTGCATGAACATAATCTAGATCCTTTAATCGACCCCATACATAAACTTAACTACTACCTTGCTAACTATTAATAAGCAGCAAATTAGTAATTTATTAAGTTGATAGTAAGAACCGGTCCCCAAAGTGTGACCATATAACCTTATAACTCCATAGGCATTTTTATATTGACTAGATAGTAAAGTTTGTAGACAAACTTTAAAGTTCTGAAGACAATACAATTTACCAGCTAGATAGACAGAAACTCCAATATCTTATAGAAATACTGCATAAAAATAATATATTTTATATATATATATATATATATATATATATATATATATGAGCATTAGAGCCTGTCCTTCAACAAAAAACGACCATATAAGCACCTTATTACGACCTATATTTACGTTTTAAAGTTAAGCGGCCTCTAGTGGGCGTAAAAATAATGACAGTTTCGTGTTGCGTCTGTCGTCATTAAATGACGTATAACGTCATTACCAATCAAAATGCACGTTTATTTAAATGCAATGTGTGGAGTTTTTACACCAATCTCACAATAATTCGTACATATTTTACTAGGTGGCTTATTTGTTCGAATGAGCACACCTAACCCCACCCCTAAACCTACCCCTCACAGAAATCATGCTAAATTATGATTTATTGAGCATATACATTTTACGTGCACGTCCGTTCTCTGGGATCGAACCCATGATAGCATGATTACATATCAAGGTATAACGCAATAATCTACCAACTGAGCTACACGAAACGCAAATCAGAGTGCAAATAAAAGAGTACAAAACATTAATATGAAAACGACCTTTTGCCGATAGGGGCTCAATTGTAGTATACGCCCTGATGGGTCATATTTCAGGGATTTGGACAAACGACCTATATGAGCGTATTGGTTGGAGGACAGGTTGGAGCTTTAGCAACATAGATGCACGTCTTTGAAAGACAAGTGCATATTTGATGATTTATCTAAATGCTCCTGGCCCAAACGCTGAGCTCAGTGTTGCTAATGAAGTGTTGAAGAAGTGCAGCTGTGTGGCACAGCGCTGACACACAGCCTCCTCGTCCTTCATCGTGACATGTCTTCCTTCAAGCCGAGCTGCTGGCAGACCCTTGGATTTGTTTCCAGACATGTTTCCTAACAAATGACTGGAGGCCGGTGCAGATAAGCTGTGTGCGGTGAAAACATCAGCCTTTTGAAGGAGAGGAGGAGGTCCAGGACCCATCTGCTGCAGATAAGGGCCGTCCTGTTCATCAGCACCCAGGATAACCAGGACAGGACGACGAGACGCACATCCATCTGTGCCATGTATCGGCACCCTATCACATCAACACTATCCTCTGTGCTCTTCCTTCCCTTTAAACTGAACAAACTCAGCCCAGTCACCAAAACATCTGGGGCTGTGATTCATGGCTGAAATCTGATGTCCTCGTAAACATTGGAGCACAAAGTTCACATATTCAACCTGGTAGTCTACATCAGAGCCAAAACTACTAAAGACACGGTATATATATATATATAGAGAGAGAGAGAGAGAGAGAGAGAGTAATAATATTAAATAGTAATGCTGGGGTTCTTGTCCTCTAAATAGTGAATTCATATTTAGTTATTTGTTATTTAATAGTTTTTAGTAAACTTCATATTAAAATTTTTAATTTAGCTAATCTTTATTTGTTATTTTATCTTATTTTACTAAAGTTTTAGTATATAAAATGACATTTCAAATAAGTATTTTGTTAATCATATTAGTAAACCTATAAAAAAATTCCAATTCTAAGTTGAGAGACTGTGGCATATTTGTTATTTAAATAAATGAATAATTAATGCGACAAATGTAATAAATAATTTGTCACACATGCAGGTAACATAGCTAACTAAAAGGTGAAAATAGACATTTTACTAAATACTTTTTAGTACTTTTTACTTTTTATAAAAAAAAAAAATCTCATAAACATAGACATGTTATATGCTCATTATTTATATATTGTTGTTGTTTTACTACTAAAAGTTACATCATTAGAATAAAGTATAACATCCAGTAGAACCGTTTCTGTCCTTTGCTGCACATAATTTATATTTCTGTTGGTGCAGCTTTATCTTCTACAGTAAAATCTGCCATGTGGAGAAAAAAAACAGGGTGACAAAATGTAAGAAAACAAAGGTCCAAACAAAGATATATTAGCTGATGTGAAGGGCTTTGGAGGG
This sequence comes from Carassius carassius, assembly GCF_963082965.1. NCBI lineage: Eukaryota > Metazoa > Chordata > Actinopteri > Cypriniformes > Cyprinidae > Carassius > Carassius carassius. The sequence goes on from NC_081774.1 coordinate 30,074,910, forward strand.
GAGCAGCCCACCTCCCGAGAAGCCATCAATGCACATGAAAGCAAGAGGTCAGCAACCTTTGACATCTCCATTCAGAGGGGGGAGGGGACGTGATCTTTTGTAAAATTAGCTACATTGATCCAATTGTGTGATATTGTCGAATCCAGGCCCAGACTGCTAGCAGCTCAAAAGGTTGTGGGTTCAATTCCCAGGGAACACACATACTAGTAAACAAAAATGTGTAGCCTGAATGCACTGTAAGTCATGGATAAAAGCATCTGCTAAATGCATAAATGTATATGCAACCTATATACAGTAGCCTACATTCATAAATGACTGTGGAAAAAATTAAAGATCTTCTCGATGTTGGTAAGCAGCCAAATTTGCTATCCCTAGAAAACACATTTTAAATGTTTGTATCTCAGGAGATTCCTGTACTCTTTAGGGGAGAAGATTGTTTGGAAGGGTTAAGAGTTTAATACATATTCTTTCAAAATATGAAAAATGGGTCACACTTACTCTTAGGATCCAATTTAACTACGACTTTTGCTTTAATAAACTCATAATTAGTTAGTAAGATATTATTACGTTTATGTATTGGGTAGGATTAGGGATGTAGAATATGGTCATGCAGAAGATGTGCTTTATAAGCATATGTTAGTAATATGCATGATAATAAGCAACTACTGGTGAGAATTGGTCTTTATACTAAAGTGCCGGGAAAAAAAGTAAGGTAAATCACAAATGAATACTGTTAAGGAAACGAGACGTTAACCAAATTATTATTTATATAAAAATAGAACAAAACAACTGTTTTCCAGTTCACATTATTATTTTAAAGACAATTTTGTCAAAAATGTATTTAACCTCATGTCATTCCAAACATGCATGACTTTTTTGAACATTCCTATCCCTTTAATTCTGACTTGGAGGTTAGTACAGAAATATCCTGATTTTGACTGCTCATTGCAGCATTCTGTAGTCATTCTGTAACAGTGCACTTGCACAGATCAGTTCCCTTCTCCTGCTCTCAGCCAAACAGCATTTATTTGTGCTCCTTTAGATCTGCTATCATTCACAATGGTCTCGATGCAACATGTCCCACATTTATATTTCAAGACAGGTTTTTGAAACATATAAACCTGGTCCCTGATCTGCTCAATCCAGCACTGCTAGCAAACTTTAAGGGCTCACTGTAGGGCTCAATGTGGCTATTTTCAACCTGGATCAAGTGAAATCCACTGAAACATGCTGCTTAAATTAGACCAAGATGTCTGTCTAGAGAAAGAAGCACCTGCTGCCTGAGTCGAGGTCAATCTATTCCAAGAGTTTCAAACAACAGGAGGGATTTTAACAGCTAGATGAGCATCTTTTTATATTGCCATCTGCACACGTCACTAGTGGCCAAAGCAGCACAGAGACAACAGATACGCAGAGGACCACAGCAAAATAAGCTCTTAAAAATTAACTCTTTTGAGTGCATTCATTTCTACACGACTGTTCAAAATGTTGAGGGTAAGATTTTTTTTTTTTGATGTCTCTGAAAGAAGTGTCTTATGTGGCAGCATTAATTAATAATGTTGTGAAAGTGTAGTTATTTAAAAAGAAATAGTTTTATTTGTGGATATATGTTCAAGTGTATTTATCCCTGTGATGTGCAGCTGTATTATGATGTGATGATTTGATGCTAAAGAAACATTTCCTAATATTATGTTTATTTACATTTTTTTGCACAAACCATGACGCATTTATTTGAAAGATAAATCTTTTGTAACATTATAAATGTTTATCATTGTAAATCAATTTATTGCATCCATGGAGATTGAGAGTAACAATTAAAAAAAAAAAAGCTTAATGACCACAAACTTATGAATAGTAGTCTATACTGGAAAACATATGGTTATTGATAGACCGATATACAGTATTTTGCTTGCATTAAAGATCACAATTTATGGGGAGGGGGTTGCATTTCAGTTTGGACTAAATAACTGCTTATAATAGGCTGAATATAATAATAATATTTAAAAACTAAAACTCCAAGCATTCAGCATCACCTGATTAACTGCCTGAAAAGTGATATTATAAATCAACACCAGGAAGAAATTAGAGCAACGGCATCTATCATTTTAATGGTGATTTAAGAAACTTAATTGCATGCTGATTTTGCTCTTCTTTGTTCAGTCATTGATCATCGTGTTACGCAGATCAATACTGGACACTGAAAGCCAGCCTCTCTTGACTTTATTGATATCCATTGCAGTTTTTATTAGATTTTCTTCCAAACCCCTTCTGTTATGACAGAAAGAAGTTCAGCACACACATGGCCATGTCAAAACATACTAAGAGCAATGACACGTGACACGACCAAGGAAAAAAGAGTGGAAGGAAGGAAGGAAAGATCACCGAAGGACTGAAAGGACTTGTAAAACAGTTACCGTGGTAACAGGAAAACTAAAAATAAGAAATCAATCAACAATGAAGTGTCTAAGTCACATTGAGCTGTGTTATCTGTGTGGGAGATGTCAAGCAGCTTTCAGCAGGACCTTTGTGTGCTCCCTGCAGGTTTCTGGCCCACAGAGACAAAGGGTTTCATGTATAACCCTGGACACGAGCTTTAGAGCCAAGGACTCGCTGGCAATCAACAAACAGCAAACAATCCTTGGCTCTCCTTCCAATCACTCGTTTGGAAACATGGGTGAGCCAAATGTTGAATTTAAACTCGGGATAAAAGGGCTTCAGGAAGAGCAGTGTCGTCTCAAAAGCATGTGTATGAAGATTATGTCTTGGAGCCTTATTAAAGAACAATAAGACAACTCTATGCAGAGTATTCAGCTGCCAAAGATATACTCAGCAATTTTTTACATGATGCTTTGAATAACGGAAGTTATTCCTACAGTATGTGAAAATAGTTAGCGCTGGACTTAATAATGTTTTGAATATCTACAACAGATTCACAATGATTCATTAGAATCAGTTCAACTCAGTTTCAGTGAACTGATTCAAACCCAGATTCAAGGCAATAATATAAGTGTGTATAGGTAATATTAAATTCAATTAAATTAACATTTATGCATTTAGCAGACGCTTTTATCCAAAGCGACTTACGGTGCATTCAGGATATAATTTTTACTTATCATGTGCTCCCAGGGAATCGAACCCCCAACCTTGACTGATATAACTAAGATCCCACCCTACATTTGGCGTTTTCTTACTTTTGAGGGGGAAAAAAACACAATTTCAAGTAATTTCTGAATAAATGCATATAAACTGATACTGAGGCCTAAAAATATCAAGACTAGCTCAGCTGCCAAACTAAAGTTGAACCAGAACCTTGACTCCTGGAAAGCAGCACTGTTTCTGTAACATCTCCTCCATCCCTTTATATAAAAGGGAAGCCAGTCAGTCAAAACCTCTTTCATGAGAGAGACAGAAGCAGAAAGAGATGTCTCCTCACACACTACATGAAGACTGGCCGATGGCGGCAATGTAACAGAGGCTATTCTTATCTCCTCCAGATTAACTTCCAATTGTTTTGGGCAAACAAAGGCAGCATCTTAGGAAACCACCCCCTAAAGGTCCAGATGGTCACCGTCCAAGACCCCTGACCTGAAGGCTCCGCCAGGGGACACAACAGCACATGCCTCCAGCACCAAAAGGCCACCCAGCAAACCTCGTCTTTTCAGCCAATCAAACAAGGACTCACACTTTTTCATAAGCTCTAAGCTCGTGCTGAAAAAGTGGCAGCTTAGCCAGTTGGTCTGGCTCTCTAATCACCCCAGTGGTAAATTAGAAGCAGGAGGAACCAGATTGAATTACCACTAAAGCCTGATTGCATTGAGAGTGTATAACGTAATACCACACCAATGCCATCATGATTAAAACCTGACCTCACTTGAGCCTCGGTTCCTCTCATGACTCAGAGAGGCCTACCTAAAGAAGCTTGCATGCTGGCGATTGTAAAGGACTATTCTTTATTAAGCTGTTTGGGAATAAATCATACCACTTTCGAGCACATTTTTGTAAAGTAGCTTTTAAAATAATTTGACTGAATGTGGCTTTAGTAAAGAAACTTATAAAGCAGTCACTCGTGTTTAAAGTGAACATCTGCTTTCTTAAACAGTCTAGTCATCATAAACGTGTTTGACTTCTTCTTCTCCAGAACACAGAAGAAGAAAGAAAGTGCTATAGGTTTGCAACGACATGAACATAACTTTGCCAATTTTCAACCAGCTTTCTATTGTGACATGTGTCAGTACCATATGTCTTTCTCCATGTTGCCTACTAGATTTATTTGCTAGGAAAAAAATCTGTCTGATACAAACATAAAAAATAAAAAATATAGTTTCCACAAAAATATTCTTCATGAAATACTGAGTGAAGTAATGATGTTGAATATTCAGCTTTGCATCAGGAATAAAGCACTAAATTTAAATAAAAATGTAAATAAAATTTAAATAAAATAAATTAAAAATGAATTCATTTAATAAATACAATTAATAAAAATGTTAAACATTAATATGGAAATCAGTTATTTTAAATTGTAGCAGTACTTCACAATATTAGGTTATAATAAATTACTTTTTTCAAAAACATAAAAAACTGATTGTGAACTATAAAAATGCTTATCACTATCTATTCTATGTAATCATTCTTTAAGCTGTAATAACTTACTTCATCACTTGTGATATCTTCTTTTAGATCTTGTTTTTTCCTCATTGGACATATTTTTTACTCTAGAATTTCACATTTGGTTACACATGTTGTTCATGAAGACGTCACCAAAAGTTACTTTTATTTTATCGTATTGCATCATAGTTTTCAGCTAGGTCATCTTTTTTTTTTTCATTCACCTTGACTTTATTAAGAAGACCAAAGTCAACTGCATGATTGCACCAACAGCTGACAGTTTGGCCTTTTTTTCTGAGGTATACTTTCAGCTTCATTACCAAATGCATGTTTGGGAGTCCAGCTTTCTCATAGCTGGCTTTTTACTTAGGCTCCGAAGTGTCTGTGACCTCTAAGGCCACTGAGCAGAAATGTTCAGGGGGTGGGAAAGACTGAGGACACAGGAATGTGACCAAAACATTGCCTTTAAACCTTCAGGTCATGGGACCTCGAAGGACATCAGATGAATGTCCAGTTTAGATGGGAATGTGGTCAAGATAGACTGGTTTATAGGTGCTGCACCAGGAATGCATCCTAGGATTCCCTGAGGACCACTGACTGAATATGACACTTTAAAACCTCTAGAGGATATAATTCAGTCCAGTTCGTGACTTAGTCACACACAGTATGCTCAGTCCGATCAAACTCAAAACTGGATCCAGTCCAATTCTCGATCTAGTGTTAAAGGATTTAATAGAAAGACCATTATCGGTGTTGCGCTGCAAACCTCAAATAAGACAACATATCAAAAAGTGACAGAAGTACTGGTGTAATATGATATATTTCATCCAAATCTATTTTAAACAATATATACTAAATCTTCTATAATAATCATTTTGCTTATAATTAGTTTTATGGCCTTATGGCAAATACATAAAATAGGCTAATTGGACAAAAGCTAAAAGGTGATTAACAATTGTCAGTTTTATTTTATGAAAAGGTGACCGGTCACAATAAAATACTCAAAATTTCAAAAACTTTTGTGGCAATCCAGTATAAGATCCATTCGGGTTCCCTAAAGAACCTTTCTATATTAGCAGGTCTTTTTTTCTTTAGTGTGAAAAATATTTTAATAATATTAAGAATGTTTTTCCACTATATGACCCTTTTTGTGTAATGGGAAAGTTCAATGAATGTTAAAGGTTCTTCGTGGGACCATCGATGCTAATAATCAACCTTTATTTTGGAGAATATGACATTCACCAAGACTAAAATCACCAAATATCTTGTTAAAAAAAATTATGTCAATTTTTGACAGCTATGTCAAGCTGATTTTTTAGTTTTACAGCTTTCAACAGTCTTAAATAATATGGTAAGTAATTACAGACAAAAAAAATCTTCATCTATTCCTCGTCTTGGAATTATTTTTGTTATTATTAAAAAAAATCCTTATTGACAGGATTGCTGCAGGATTTCTAAGCGCAAATGTAAGACCTCTTGAAATCATAAGACTTCCTTGTACAATTTAAGATTTTTTTTTATGATCTTACATTCAATTCAAGTAATTTTAAGACATTTTAAGATTTTTTAGAGACCCATAGGAACCCTGATTGAAACTCACCCATAGCCTGTATATATAGTTGATATGCCTATTATTATCATACCCACATATTAATGACAGCTGCTGTATTTATAAACACATCAAATGTCCTGAAAACAGGCTAGTATATTTTGTATTTTGTAGTTTATTTTGTACAGCAACTTTATGACCCCCAGTGTGGTTTAATTTGACACATTACTCCAAAACACAAGATCGTTTTATAAACTGTGCATTATTTCACTCACATTAAGATTATTTCATTGAGAAAGCATACAGGTTTAACAACATTAATAGTATTTGAGGAACGTTTGCGGTAGCTTGTACTAATATTTATCTTTTCAAATTGTGAGCATCTGTACAGTAAGTGTTTTCAGATAGACATGATGCTGATCAAGTTAGACATATCAAGCTTCATTGCACTTTAGTAAACCGAGCTCAGAAAGAAGAGTCGAGCTGTCAATCCACAGCAGCAGCCTAAGAATGAACCGAACTCAATTAGTTTGGCATCAATCCTGACGCAAACTTGACCTAACATGTATCACGCACGGGGATATTAAATACAGTTTTTGAATATGTGCTAACTTACCGATCTCTCTGAGCAGATGCGCGGGTTCTTCTCTCTCCGCTCCGCTTTAGGGCATTTCTCTTCAGCTAGGCTCGCGCGCTGCTGACTGCCTGCCGCTCGGAGCTCGTGACGTCACCAGCACTGACTGTATGTTCCTTCACGTCACGTAGGCTTCCATTTGTGTTTAAGTGTGCACACCTGCCAAAAACATCCAGTCCGTGAAATACACAGGGACAAACTGTTTATTCGTGAACGAAGCTTTACTTGGAAATGCATTCAAAATGTTTAGTTCAGTAATTTCACTTTAATAGCAATGAAAAGAACCTATTCACTGCCATTTATGTGAAATTATATATATATATATATATATATATATATATATATATATATATATATATATATATATATATATATATATATATATATATTCTACCAATTAAATACAGTAATGTATTCATAACTATCAAATATATGATATAAATGGCATAATAAAACAAAATGTTGAGTAAATATTATAAAATATATAATGAAAACAGTGGTCACTGGTGTTGCCGTTTGACGAAAATATGTTATTTTATTATTTTTATATAATTTTTTTATATATTTTATATATTTTTATTATTTTATATAATTGACAGCAGCATTTTGTAAAATGCATTTTTTTTCATGAAAATTGTTACTGGTGTTACCTTCCTTATGGGTAATAACACCAGTGAAGAACAGTTTATCAGGTCTCATGTATGTCACTTGTGATACATTGTGTCACTGGTGTTACTTTGTTACCGTACTGTTTTTTTTCTTTCAAATTAAATAAATAAAACGTAATCTCCTTATTTCTTGCATCTTCATTATTCTTCTGTAACTCTGCCTACATGTGCTGAAAAAAAATATTTAATAAAATATTTTTTATATTGATAAAGAAGGCAGCATCAGTGACAAAAAATGGTACATGTGTTCTTGAAATAATTGCTCAAAAAAGCTAAAAAGGAAAAATAGTTCATCATTAATTAGGTGACACTTCACTTCAGATTGTTCATACAGACGGGAATACAGCGCTCTCTGCTGGAAGTTTAGATCAAGGTGTAACGGCTTTCAGAAACTGTATGAACAATTAAAAGGTATTAACTTTAATTATATGATTTTTGCAAGAAATATGTGTAATTTCCGTGTCATCCAGAAAATACATAATTAATAATAGTCTAATAGTCTAATTTTACTCTGTATTTCAATTACACATACAAGAGACTCTAAAACATACTTTTTCTCCCGATCTAACACATATACAATCTTTCATCTTTAAATGACACAGTTTCACTGATGATCCACTACTAAACCCAAACCCAGGATAGAGAGAATGTAGTCTGGATTTTGTGGATGAGGTTCATTGTGTCAAGAGACGCTGTAGAAGGATCTTGAGGACACAGAGATTTTAGTCGTTATGTTGAATGAATTTTTAAGGAAAGCAATACAAACCACAGGATTTATTATCCCATCCAAATATAGACTCATTAAACAATCCCTTCCTGCTGATGCTCTTATGTGACACTCCACTCAACCTCCCAATAATAGCGTCCACACACACTCTCTGCACTTTGTCATTTTTCTTCAGACAAATGGAGAAAACGATTCACTGTGTTTGAATCCATAGTGAGCTGGCAGGAATCTAATGGGGATAAAACACAATTCATTTGTATTGTTAGTTTGTGACTGTGAATGAATACTGCTTTCTAAGTGCATGAGACTGCAAAATGCATAGCAGATTTTTACTTAAAATGTAAATATACAGGAAGTATTCTGTGAGGGTTATATTAAGGGATGGGTTGAGGTTAAAGGATAGAAAATAGCATTACCTCATTATTTAATGTATTATGTCTATAGAAAGTCCTCATTATGATAGGTGTACCAGCATGCACGTGTGTGTGTGTGTGTGTGTGTGTGTGTGTGCGCGTGCTTTAATGCATTACACTGAAGGAACTGTTCTTGGGGTCATTAGTGGGAGTTGTTTCTGTGCATGTTACTATGGGAGATAGATCATCTATCTCACGGAGTCGTCTAATGCAGGGATAGGCAACTTCGCTTCTAGAGGGCCACTGTCCTGCAGTGTTTAGCTCCAACCCTAATTAAACACACCTGAACAAGGCAATCAGTGTTTTCCGGATAGATACAGGTAAGTGAGTTTTTATGAGGGCTGAAGCTAAACTCTGCAGGATAGTGTCCCTCTAGGACCGGAGTTGCCTATCCCTGGTCTAATGGGATCCATCAGATTGTGTTTCCTGTCTTTAAAGAGAGTCTCATGTTGTTCAAGATGAGTTTGACAGTAAGAGTTCAGACACTCCACACAGGACTTGACCGCTTTGTAGTTCTTCCCAGTACAGGCGTCACACTCCACATTATCATTAATTGTCCTTTATTTTTAAATTGCACCTTCCAAACACTTAAAAACATTTTTTTATACAGATAACAAGTCATTCTGAGGAAATATGCATAGTTTCACGACTTTACAACACTGTTTGGATAACAGAACATTAAAAAACTGTCAGACATCTCATCTCACTCTGTCCCTCTGTTTGAGTATATGTGCTTAGACTTCCATTGTCTGAGAGAAATAGCGCCCCTACAGGTGCAATTCCCGGACTGAAAGGGAGGAGACTCCCTTAGTTTCTCTTTTAAATCGGTTGAAAATACAAATAAATACTTAGATTTAATTCACACTGACAAGCTAAACCAACATATCTGATTATTACCGGCTCAGGGCTCATAAATAATCGATGTCTGGCCAGAGATAAGTGAGAAAGACGAGAGATAAATCACCGCTCTGATCACGAGCGTTTGGAGTCACGAGCTCACAACAAACGAATTTATTCTTGTTTTATAGCTTTTAAAAATTAAATATTACGGCGATTGCACACAATCCACCAATAAGAACACACAAAGAGCTAAATTCAGATTTTTGTGACCCGTGTAAGTGTGAAAATGAAATACTAGTTGACAGTTTAAGGGGAGAATAACATCGATCTCTCGATAATAAAAGGACAGGATAAAATAAAAGGATAATAAAAGGCTGAGTTTCTGCTGTCATGAGACAAGCCGGGTCATCTGATCCCTAAAAGATATGAGGTGGGAAGAGTCTTCTAGTGGCCAGATTGCTGTGTCACATGCAGAGTTTAGGAAAGGGAAAGGACTCAAATGCAGAATGCAGAGTCTTTTAATTGAATGTTAAAACTATAAATGGCAACATAAGTTACCCAGAGGGTCCATGCTGGATTGGAGCTCACACGGCACAGAATGAAAGGACTTGGCATTGGCAAAGAACATTATTCCGGTAGGTGCAATATTTTAACTGAAGCAAATTTCAGGTCTGTGCAAATGATCGAGAATATTAACAAAAATGGTAAAACTTGCCTCTCATTTAACGAAGGTTAATTTGGGAGCAACAAGCACGTAATCTTTCAAATAATTGAAGTATGCAATCAGCTGCTTCTCACTCTCTGCTGTCAGTCGAATTACCATCTTTCCAACTCCTTCATTTATGTATATTGCTTTATATAAACATCTGCTATGCATCAGTAGTCTTTTGAAATGGTAATTGAAACCAGAACTCAAGCTGAAGCCAGTTCCTTAAGCAGAGAGCAAGTCAAATATGTGCAGCCACAGCCTTTGTGGCAGCACAAGAATGTATAAAATGCAAAAAGACACATTACATAACACAACTAATGTGCATCCTTTACCCTTCTTCATGTTGTTTTTTTTTTTAAATAAAAAAAAGTTAAAATCACAATGCATGATCTTAAATAAACTCAATCAGATTATTCTTAAATTGTACAATAAAGTGAAATAACGGTGTTATTAGATTTTTATTTTATTTTTGATTTAAGGCGTTCTCCTTCAGTGGTCATTTCTTTAACACAGTGGAATGTTTTTGAGGACTTTACAAGTTGTGAACTGTGCTTTATTATGGAAAATGAATAAATGCATAAAATAAATAAATACTGTGCACTAAACAAAATAATCATGTGAATGTCAGTGACTGAGTCTTAATTATGGATGCAAGCGCACAAAGAAGTTTGAATCAGGTGAAAAGGGTATGATGTCTCTTTCTTGAGCAGGGTTATTTTTTTGCTTCAAAATTATAAATAAATAAAATATTTTATGTAAACCATGTGTTTTTAAAGAAACTCCTAGTTATTGAACACACTGGATTACATAGATATGATTGAATTATTATTTCAAAGATTATTGTAAAATATCAAGATGACAGGGTGGACCATCACATGACGGGGTGGACACAAAAATCAGAACAAAATATGAAATGGTTAAGAAACATTAAAATCCAATTGAAATTCCCTCCACCAAAGAGACAAAAAATGGTTGTCCTTATGTCACTAAAGGGGATGGCCTTTTCTTAAAGGGGTGGATTTCCCAAAACAACAGGGTGGAGAACCATGGACAAACTCTTCTTTTTTATTAAATAAAAAAAAAAAAGTGTACCAAATTATCAAAACACTCCAACTGATTAATCTGTTATTTAAAAAAATATTAATAGGAGAACCAATTTTTTATAATTTTGACAATATTCTACTATCATTCAAATTTAATGAGCGGTGCATGGGACATAGCAAAATAACATGCATTCTCTTAAACAAAAAACTAAGAAATCTAAAAAGCCAAGTAATGCTTTTGTTATGAATATAAAAACTTAGCCTAATATAACATAGTCATTTTTATGTTATCATGGCAAATGAGTTATTTATGTACAGGACACCAAAAGACACCCACAGTGTTTCTGACCCAAACACAAAGTGATACCAAATTAAGTCTATCACTGTATTATATGTGGGAGGAATGTGGACTAAACAGTGAGAATGCCCACTGCTGGGGGTTTAGGATAAGATTTATGTAACAGCAGAATCGCATGAACATAAATGTAACTATTAAAATATGTTTGCTTTAACATTTTTAAAAGGTCTTATTATCTGCATGTATTTTTAAAATACAAGGCTGTGTCATCCCAAAAAAATTCAGTAGCTAAGGCATTCTTCATTCTTATATCACAATTTTTATCCAGTATGTGAAGGAGACATATGCAGCATTCCTCATATACACAGTTTCAATGATGATCCACTACTAAACCCAAACCCAGGATAGAGAGGCTCAGTGAATGAGGTCTGGATTCTGTGGATGAGGCTCATTGTGTCAGAGACGCTGTAGAAGGACACAATTCCTACACTGTGATCCACATACACTCCTATTCTAGAGGATCTGGGGGACACAGGGAGCTCGGTCTTTATGTTATTGTGCCTGAATACGTAACTGGAGGAAGAGCAGAACAAACTCCAGGACTGATTATTAAATCCAAACAATTGCTTCCTGCTGATGCTCTTGTATGACACTGATATACATACACTTTTCCTCCCACTCCACTCAACCTCCCAATAACAGCGTCCACAAACACTCTCTCTACACAACACCTGCACGCAAGCATCAAATCTGTCTGGATGAGCAGGATAATGCTGGGGTGTGTCGGTGCAAGTTGCCACACTGTTCTCTTCAGACAAGCGGATGAATCGATTCATTGTGTTTGAATCCAGAGTGAGCTGGCAGGAATCTAATCGAGATAAAACACAATTAGGTTAAACTTTGTTAATGTGTGTGTAATTTATGTTGTAAGGCAAAACATGCAAGTATCACCAGTTTGTATTTACCACAGACCTTTATTTTACTCATTAATTACAAAACCCTATTCAAAAAGAAGCCTAGGAATTCTGACATATACTGTAGATCTTTTGAATTTTACAGAAGAAATTAAAAGCTATATGGGTTTGCGACATGAGGATGAGTAAATAATAATTTTTTAAAATTAACAAAGAATGAAGCATATTTGAAGAGCATGTTAAATTTGTGCGACTGAGTTCATTTTTTTTCATTTTCATTGTGTTTTTCTTCTTTTGTAATGTCATATTTTTGATAGTTTCTGAAAAAGTTACGTTCAGTTTTACAAAGTTTCGTTTATTAATATTGAAACAAATGTAATTCCATATTTCTGGATGGGTTTTTTCTGGCATATGTCTTTTGTTGTACCCTGTGCTGGTGCTCTCAGTCTTTTGTCTTACGTGACTCTTATTTAAAGCTGCACTTGGATCTTTCACAAAGTCCCGGAGTATTCTATCATAGATTCACCAAAAAAATGCATAATTTAATATACAATTCTAAGTTCTAATGTAACTGAAATCAAAAGTATGTAAAAGCACATAATCATGGTAAGATGATAATTATATTAGCAGGAGTAGTTTGCAGTTTAGGTGGAAATGTTTCTCCTGCATGTAAAAATATGAAATAGTCCCCATAATAATTTGTGAATGAGACCAAGTTAAAGAAAAGACTCACTACCATTGTTTTGTGTTTCAGGTCTCTGTTACCTGCAGGAAATGGACATGATCATCTGTGTGTAAAAGCTGCTTCAGTTCAGCATTTCTACTCATCAGTTCATCAATCTCCTGTTCCAGTTGCAACAAGAGTCCTTCAGCTCGACTCACTGCAGCCTCTTCCTGAACTCTGATCAGCTGTATCACCTGAGAGCGGCTTCTCTCAATGGAGCAGGTGAGCTAAGTAAAGATCCTCTCAGTGTCATCCACTGCTGCTTGTGCAGAGTGCTGTCAAACACACATCACAATCAGCACTTACTGCTGCATCACACAGCCTGAAAGACACAGTGAGCTTCAATGGGTATCAAAGTCAAACTCACCTTTTGAGACTTCACAGCATCTCTCAGCTCTTGGAGCTGATTCAGTCTCTCCTGAATTCCCTGCTGGAATTTTCTTTGTTTTTCTCCCAAAAGCCTCTGTAGGAAAATTTAAAGGCTGCATAATCTCAGACACCAAATCAGTAAATAAGTACATTTCTAATGCTTTCATGATTATGATATGGGATTTTGCATGTGGCAGCCCATAGAACCGATTACAGGAAAGTTATGAAATTGGGCATTCAGAGAGAGGACAGTCTCAACTATACAAAAAAGCAATTTTGGAATCTCTAACTCAAACATTCTAGCGCTACACCAACAGTTCAAATTTGCACTCACATTTATGCTAATAATTTTTTAACCATAAGGACAGAAACAATGTTATTTTGCTCTGATTTCTTGGCTCAAGATAATTCAACTGCACTCAGAGACATTTTCTGTCATTAAATTTAATTAAAAAGGGTTCTGAGACTATATCTCCACAATGCTTTGGAGTATCGAGACCAAACTTTGTGTGTGTTATAACCATGACCTGAGAGTACCTGCATAGCTTTGGCACAGCATCACCTAGTGGTTGGGCAATATGAAAAATGGCTATGCTGTATTTTATGAATGCATTTGCATTGGTATGTGCATCATGCCCTAAAGGTAATCAGGGGAGCACCATCTTATGGTTTACACACAACTCCTAGTCCATTGGTCAGATTTTCACCAAATTTATTTCAGATTTTGTGTCGATAGATGAAACGGTTTGTGTTTAACGAATCATTGAATTTCATGACATGATGTCAAACTTTGTGTGTCATTGTCACCTTGCACTGAACACCCCATGTAAATTTTATAAGTTATAAACCATTAAACTAGTGAATAAACCAGTCATATTAATAGTGCTTTTATTTATGATTTTTTAATAAAATCATCTTAAAATGTCTTTAATTACTCATTGTTGCAGTTGTTTTGGTGCCCCCTTAATTGCTGCTTGCAGCTAAATGTTAGCATTACTATTAGCATGTGGGTCATTCCTGGTATGGGGTAACATTTTGGCTTCAAAAGTGTTGGAAAAAGAGTTACATGATTTTTATGTTTTTTGCATTCTACCAAAATAGTGAAATGTTTAACTATTAGGAATGGATATTGGTCAAGCTTGGAGACTCAAAAAATAATAATTATGGGTAGATTGTTCAGACACTGGCCATGAAAATAGTCCACCCTGTTAGGGACATATAGATAGTTATCACAACATGTTAATAATGTACATGTTAAACAATAATGAGCTTTTCTTGGATAGTATATGTCATTTATGCTATCTTATTATTTGTTTTTATTTTAAAAACAATAACAAAACAATTATTGATGAATAGAATATGTCTTAATTATTAAGAACAGGTACTTTTTGTGCCAATTTTTGCCAATAGGGTTGTAAATAACAATAAACAATTGCTCAAAACATATAAGCTGTTAGTGCTCCTCACCTAACAAAATAAGACACAAACATTTAATGTTGCCATGAAATTATTATTTAAAATGACTTCTCTAACAGGGTGGAAAGGAGAATAACAGGGTGGAACACCAGTGTTAATAGGTTCGTTAACGGTGGACAAGCTTTCCTTCATTGTCCTGCATTGTTTCCCATCTGTAATGTGTGGAACTGCACCTATATAATATTGTTTCAAAATGATATAAAAAAAATAAAAAATAAAAAATTAAAAAAATAAATAAATAATAATAATCCAGATTTCCTTTGGGGGAGAGACACAAAAAATAGCTATGTGGTTCCTTATCACAATCAATCATGGTGGCAAAACGATTATCTGTTCAAATGGCTAGAGAAATAGAGAGGAAAGACATTAATAAATTATGTATTATTTATATTTGATTAAAAATAAAGATGTTATAAATCATTTGGATTAACTAGATTAACAAACAAACACAAAAACAATCACAAGAAGGAACAGTAATGGACAGTGAAGGCATCTTTTGTGTTTTTTATTATGATGATAATTCTGATGGAAAAATGGATACTGCTTTAAATGTATTAAATATTGTAATATTTTTATTTATTTTTTTACCTCCATGATCGAGTTTTTGCTATATACACTAAATAGTATTTATTCTATTAGAATTTCCTCAAAATGTTTGGCTAAGTTAGCCATTGCTCATTGAGTGATCAACATTTTGCTAGTTAACCTTCTACAGATTAACAGAAGTTTTATAACTATGTCAGATTTGTTTTTACATTTTTTTGTTAGGACAAACATTCTCCATAATATAGCCTAACAGGGTGGAACTTTAAGGGTGGGACAAGTAGGATAACATTTCAAAAACAAATAAAATAGTTAGGAGTGAGAGTTGAAGCTTACATCAGTTTGTACAGATGAATTCCAGTGGGGAAAATAAATTATGTCACTTCTATAAAATGGTCTCAATGAAATTGCAGTCGGTTTTAGAAGGCGAGAAAGTATGTACTAACAGGGTGGAAAATGACTTCAGGGACACGGTAATTTAAGAAAATTGTGAAAAAAATATATTCACAATATATTCAAATATTTTCACTTGATTTATAAGTATGATTAGAGGCAGCTTAGCCTAGTCTATAACATAAAACTATTTTTTTTATTATTTTATATATATATATATATATATATAATTTTATGGTTTATATTTCTTGTGTAAGTTGATTACTTTGTCCTGAGGACATAATAAAACTGAATGCATACAGTATATCAATGAAAAGGTGCATAAAACAAAATAGTATTTATAATTTCTATTATCCCTGTTTAAGTGATAAAGAAGACCTACATATACAGTTTAAGCCATTCCTTATAAATATGTGACTAATTTTAGAGAAAATATGGTTAAATAAATCATTGGGACAAAAAAAGTCACTGTATAAAAGGAATGACCCATTAAGCATTAGCAAATTGAAGTCTAATTTCAGTTCATACCCGTTTCTCTGTCCTTTCTGCTTCAGCTTATACAGTGTCATGGTTTTTATGTTCATCCATTAAACATGGATAACAAATGAATTGCTGGTCAGTACGACAGTAGATTTCCAGCTGTTTGTTGTGTTTCGGGCAGATCATCTCACAGAGTCGTCTAATGGGATCTATCAGATTGTGTTTCCTGTCTTTGAAGAGAGTCTCATGTTGTTCAAGATGAGTTTGAGTTTGAGTTTGTCCTAGTACAGACGTCACACTCCACATCTCCAGGTTCAGCTGTTTGAAAGTCTGCTGCCTTCAGTTTCTCCACCATCTCAGCAATTATGACATTCTTACATAAAGCAGGTCTTGAAGTGAATGTGTGTCTGCACTGAGGGCATCTGTACTCTCTTCTGTTTCCAGCAGTGTGTAATACAGCTCATGCAGTAACTGTGTCCACAGGGAATGGTCACTGGGTCCTTCAGGAGATCCAGACACACTGAGCAGCTAAACTTGTCCTGAGAAAAACTGGCTTCTGCCATTTTATTATATATACATAAAAAACAGAGACGCATATACGACACTTTAGTGACACTCAGCTGAAATATTTCCGGGCTGGTTCCGGGGTTTCCCCCGATGTATTGGCTGCATCCGAAAACTTAGGCAGGTGACTTGCTGCCTTGCTGTCTAATCAGGCAATGACTTTGCAGGCAGAGTTTTTGCACGAAGGCACCTCATGAAACGGATTTTGGACAGGCTTCTAAGGCAGCGTAATGGTTTAATGCTCTACAGCAAAATATAGAGCTTTGGTGATACCTAGGTGTATATTTCATTACTGCAGTATTAATTTCTCTCTAGAAATGGCATAAAAAGTGAAAAACGCTGATCAGAAACATACATTTACACACAAACTGACCACCGACCGCAACTTTCAGACGCCATCTTTATTTTTTGGCTTAACTCTCACGGAATGGAACGCAAAGGATTGTGGGATATCAAAGGTAGCAAAGAATACATCTATGCTGCCTTCAGAAATCGGACAGATGAAGGCATCTCAGGAGACAGGAAGTGAAGCTAACTTTGAATTCAGATGTGCCTTGATGCCTTCCTACCTTGGAATGCGTCCTCCGAAGGCAGCATTTTTCAGTTTTCGGATGCAGCCATTGTGTTCGGGCGCAGCGATTTAGTGAAGAGATGAGCATCAGCTGTGCGATAGGAGTAAAGTCAACAGCGATTGGGACACGGATTGACTAGGTAGATTATAAAAAGGGCATTCTGACATGAAGAGCGGGAGAACAGAGCGGGAAGGACTAACGCGGTGGGAAGGTGGAACTTGTAATCACAGCGTTTTGGGGAACTGGAGGAATTAATCTACAAAGTGAACTGGATAAGGAATGAAGAGCGGCTAAGTACCCACATCATCTATGCAGCAGTTAAGTGCCTCTTGGATATTCTTCTGTGAAGCCCCTTTATCTTCAATATTCGTTGGGTGTAACGGTCAGTGAATAGTGTTTCTAAATTAGTCAAGATATGGACTGAAATCTCTTCATAATAGATTCCTCACAGTGTTGGAAATTTAAGTTCTAGTAATGGTAGAGGATGCCGGCTGTGACCGTGAGCGAGGGCTATATTCACTGTGAGTTTGCTGTGGACTGCAGTGCTTAGTGTGAAGTGAACACGTGTGATTCTTTGAAGTGAATTATTTCTTGCACAAGTGTGGGTGTATAATTCTGCTGTCTTTTCTAATATCTGCTGTCTGCCCTGAAGATAAGCTGCAGTGTGGAGAGGAACCGCTGTGCGAAGGTCTTGTACCGTCGTTGTTCCAGAATCTGTTGCTGTATGCTCTGAAGAAAAGCCACTGGGTAAAGATCTCTTACCATTGTTCGTTCCACTATCTGCTGTCCTACTCTAAAGGGAGGCCGCTGGGTGAAGATGTCTTACCATTGTCTGTTCCAATATCTGCTGTTATACTCTGAAGATAAGCTGCTGTGTAAAAGTCTCTTGTCACAGTGCTTCATGGTTTGCCGCTGCCTGCTCTGAAGCGAAGCTGCTGTGCGAAGGTCTCTTACCATTGTCTGTTCCATTATCTGCTGCTGTCTGCTCTGAAGAAAGGCCACTGGGTGAAGCTCTCTTACCATTGTCTGTTCCATTATTTGCCGTCCGCTCTGGAGGTAATCTGCCATGTGAAAGTCTCTTACTACAGGTTGTTCCAGTACTGTTTTGGAGAGGAACTGCTGTGAGAATCACTTGCCATTGTTTATGCAGATATTGACCATTGGCTGTCCCGAAGAGGAATCACTATACCCACCATCGACTGCTTTGGAAAGGAATTGCTGAGTGGAGATCTCGTAGCCCTATCTGTTGCTGTTATCTGCTCCGAGGAATGATTGAGTCGGCTTCCCGTTGTGTTATCGGTTGGGTTGTGACAGTTGTACCAAGAGCTCCCACCGCTGCTGGACCGAGGGGAACAGAGTTGGAACTCTTTCACTACGTGTTTTAGTATTTAGGATTTTAACTTAATAAAACTGAACTTTTATTACTTACCTTGCTGTCTGTCTGTGGTGTCTCTGGGTAAACTCCTTGAGGTGGTACATTCAGTAGGGGCCCTTTCCGGCTTGTGACAACTTGGCGTAGTTGGCAGGGTTCCACCTTGAGTTGAGCGACCAAAGGCCCATGATGGCAGACGAAGACTTGCCGGCAATCCGGCCTCCGGTTATGCCTGTTTTTGTGGGCGCCCCTTGGGCTCAGAAGTATGGAGGACCAGGATCAGAATTGAGTTTGACAGAGTGGAAGGCTCAGGTAGAGTACCTGGCGGGACTACAGGGGTTAAGTGCCTCGCAGAAGACCCAGTTTGTGCTGAATTCACTTGAAGGCGAGGCCAAAAGGGAAGTACAAGCCACGCCCAAAGCAACCCGAGGTACCGCCCAAACAATCTACGATTTCCTGGCCGGGCAGTACGGTGACGCCACCCCGGTGGCTGTCCTGAGAACTCAGTTCTTTAATTGTAAACAAGGACCCCAGCAGACTCTGCGGGCCTTCGCCTTACGACTACGGGAGCAGTTTGCTAGGCTGAAGGGGTGACGTGATTATGGCCTGGGGGAAGAAGAGACCTTGTTGCAGGATCAGTTCCTTCTGGGACTCCGTGAGGGGCCCATCCGGCAAAGTTTATGCCTACAGCTTCGTCGGGACCCTGGGCTGAAGTTCGAAGGTCTGCGGCGAGAGGCCTTGGCCCTGGAATTGGATCATGCAGAGGCAGTTGATCCTTCAGTGTATATGGCCACTAGTGGGATTCGCACCCCTACATCTTCGGAAGTCTCCGATTGGAAGCAGACCTTATGGATGGAGCTTATGAAGGACGTTAGAGAGCAAATGACGGAGTTGTCTAGAACACTCTTGGAGGAGTTGCTCAGGGGGCGGCCCCATCCCCCGACCTTGCCCCAGGAACGTTCCTACTCGGACGGGAGTCGAGAGCTGGGACGACGTCCTGCCCCTCCGACTGGTTCAAGGTTCCAGTGGGATGAACAGTGACGGCCAATATGTAACAACTGCAGAGAGCCTGGACACATAAGCAGCCAGTGCGGCCATCGTTGTGGTTCGCAAGGGGGTTTTTAGAGTTACCGGCCACTGAGGGTAAAGTGGTCGGGACCCCCTTGACGTACCCTTCTTCGTTGTTTGTTCTTAGAGACTGTTTGGTGGGGCATTGCCCGACTGTGGAGGTCCAAGTGCATGGCGTTGAGTTCCTGTGCCTGGTGGATACTGGCTCCCAAGTCACCTTGCTTTCAGAAAGTCTGTCCCAAGAACTCTCTGATGCCTGTCAACTGCAGGGAATGGAAGCTCCATGGCTCAATCTGATAAGAGCAAATGGCCTGGATATCCCCTACGTTGGATATTTGGTAACCGATTTTAAGATTCATGGAGTCACTGTACCACAGAAAGGGGTTGTTGTTGTCCGAGACCATTGTCTGGGGTACATAGAGCGCTTTCGGGTATGAATGTCATTACAGATTTCTGGGAAGAAGTGTTTCATGTTAGACCAGCTCGAACCACTCCGATAGCGGAAAGGAGAAAATGGGAGCGGATCATGGCTGATTGTCGTAGAATCTAGATGGTCAGTTCCCAGGGGGGTCGGGAAGATACTGGCCGAGTGGCCTGTCGATATGCCCTTTCTGTCCCAGCAAGGAGCGAAGCTGTTGTTTGGGCCCGGTTACCCGTTCGGTCGTACGGACCAGAGGATTGGGTCCTGGTGGAGCCCCATTGGGACTGTCAAATTGTTGAAGTTGCTTGAGGAATTGCGGTGGCCCGTGGAGGCCGTGTTTCCGTGAGATCCGTACCCTGTTACGAGGGATGCTGGAGGTTACGAGGGGGTTATCCACGAGAGTAGCAGCCCATGGGCCGCCCCGATCATCCTAGTATGGAAGAAGACTGGGGCTTGGAGATTCTGTGTGAATTATCGAAAGCTGAATCAAGTTACCAAGAAAGACGCTTTCCCCTTGCCGAGGATAGAGGACTCCCTCACCAGTTTGACAAAGGCCGCATGGTATTCCACCTTTGATCTCGCCAGTGGGTATTGGCAGGTAAGGGTGGAGGACGGGCTTCGGGAGAAGACTGCATTCCCTACCCCCTTTGGGCTCTTTGAATGGGACTGGATGCCGTTTGGACTTTGTAACGCCCCGGCTACATTCCAGCGGTTGATGCAGCGGTGCCTGGGCAGTCAGTTGATGGATTCCGCACTGGTGTATTTGGACGATGTGATCGTTTATTCCCCGGATTTTACCTCGCATTTATGGCATCTGGAACAGGCGTTTCAAGCAATGGAGAAATATGGTCTAAAGTTACAACCAGACAATTTCCAATTGTTCCGAAAGGAGGTGAGATAACTGGGTCACGGTGTGAGCACTGCTGGAGTTTTGTGGACCCGGATAAAGTGGCGGTCGTCCAGGAGTGGGAACCACCCAAGACGGTGCGGCAAGTAAGATCCTTTCTGGATTCTGTGGGGTACTATCGGCATTTTCTAAAGGACTTCTCTAAGACTGCCAAGCCATTGAACCAACTTCTTGTGGGTTCGGGCTGCCCTCGTGGCCGAGGATCTCCCTCTGTCGCTTGGGATTCCGCATGTGAAATAGCCTTTCAAAGGCTTAAACAGGACTTATTGCAGGCCCCCATTCTGGCCTATGTGGATTTCACCCAACCCTTTATCCTCTATACTGACACTAGTAATACCGGACTGGGATCAGTATTGGCCCAACGACAACAGGGGAGGGAACGGGTTATCGCTTATGCGAGCAGGAGCCTCCATTAGGAGAGCATACTAATGCTGACGTAATGTCCAGACTTCCGGTGTCTGATACCGACACCACCCTCCCCTCCCCCGCTGATGCGTCCAGCTGAGCATGAGGAGGAATTGATGGTAAGAGTAGTAGAGGCGTCTGGGTTTCACCCAGAGGAAGCTCCTGCTAGTTGGGGCTGGGACCCACAGCGATGGAAGGAGCGGCAAAAGGAGGACGGTGACTTGGTGTTGGTACGGACTTGTCTGGAGCAGGGGGTTCCTCTTGGAGCAGCAGAAAGACAGACTCAGACATGGGTAGTGAAGAAGCTTCTCGCACAATGGGTGCGGCTCTGCTTAAAGGATGGAGTGGTTTGTCGCTCCGTCCAGGATCCGGTAACCCAAGAAGCTGTGGTCCAGGTGGTAGTAACAGAAGGTCAGATTCAGCCGCTGCTACAAGCTTATCATGTCCCGTTGGGACACCAAGGGCAGGAGAAGACTGTATCCCTGTTACGGAGATGTTTCTACTGGTCTGGGATGGAGGCGTCAGTGAACTTGTTCATCCAGAGGTGCCCTCGCTGTATGCTCTTTAAGGCCCAGAGAGAGGTGTGGGCCCCTCTGGTTTCATTGTGCCCTAAGGCCCCCTTACACATTGTGGCTATGGATTATCTGACATTGAGCCGACCCACTGATCGTTACCAGAATATCCTGGTGGTGACCGATCTATTCACAAAATATGCTTGGGCGATTCCAACTCTAGACCAAACAGCGATCACTACTGTGAATGCCCTCTGGAGGACAGTGTTTCAACCGTTTGGGTGTCCAGAAATGCTACATTCCGATCAAGGGCAGAATTTCGAGTCCAAGGTTGTGCAGGAACTGTGCTGGCTCTAAGGGTGTAAGAAGACCCACACCACTCCGTACCACCTTCAAGGCAACGGAGGGTGTGAACGGTTTAATCAGACCCTGTTGAGCCTAGGGCGGCCCGGTAGGGCGGCTGTTAAAAACAAGAGGTTGTATGATCGAACTGCTCGAGAGGCTCCCTTGTTACCTGCAGAGCGGGTTCTCATACGGGACAATCGGCATCAAGGGAAGGGGAAGTTCAGTGATCGTGGGAGGATCAGTGATCGTCATACGTTGTTGAGCGACAACAAAGACCCCACCAGCTGGTATTCACCGTTTGGCCCGAAGGGAAGTCTGGTCCTGAGCGGGTGTTGCATCGGAACCTACTTCGCCCTTGCCCAAATTATCCGAAGCCCACAGCAGGCATTCCGGCAGTCCCGGTGCCCCCGAGACCACCCTTGGTGGGGTGGGCGGTGGTCCCGAGGGGCCCAGAGATGGAGGTGAGAAGAGTGGACCCTGTCTCGGCCCCTAGACGCTCCCAACGGGAGACGCGAGGACAACCCCCTGAGAGGTATGGAGAATTAATTTCGTTGGGGGAGGATGGCACGGGATGACGGACCGGGAGGAACTATTGTCCCGGGAAATGTTTTACGGGTGGGAGCAGTTTAGCGAGACACCGGGCCGGTTCCGGGCTTTACCCCATGTATTGTGTCCGGGCGCAGTGATTTAATGAAGAGACGAGCATCAGCTGTGCGATAGGAGGAAAGTCAACAGCGATTGGGACACGGATTGACTAGGTGGATTATAAAAAGGGCATTCTGACATGAAGAGCGGGAGAACAGAGCGGGAAGGACTAACGTAGTGGGAAAGTGGAACTTGTAGTCACAGCGTTTTGGGGAACTGGAGGAATGAATCTACAAAGTGAACTGGATAAGGATTGTAGAGCGGCTAAGTAACCACATCATCTATGCAGCAGTTAAGTGCCTCTTGGATATTCTTCTGTGAAGCCCCTTTATCTTCAATATTCGTTGGGTGTTTTTAATTAGTCAAGATATGGACTGAAATCTCTTCGTAACAGATTCCTCACAGTGTTGGAAATTTAAGTTCTAGTAATGGTAGAGGATGCCGGGTGTGACCGTGAGCGAGAGCTATATTCACTGTGAGTTTGCTGTGAACTGCAGTGCTTAGTGTGAAGTGAACACGTGTGATTCTTTTAAGTGACTTATTGCATGCACAAGTGTGGGTGTAATATTCTGTTGTCATACTCTGAAGATAAGCTGCTGTGTGAAAGCTCCTTATAGTCTGTCCCATTACCTGTTGTCCGCTCTGAAGAGAAGCTGCTGGGTGAAGCTATCTTACCACTGTCTGTTCTATTATCTGCTGTCTGTTTGATGAGCAGCCGCTGTGTGGAGAGAAGTCGCTGTGCGAAGGTCTCTTACCATCGTTGTTCCATGATCTGCTGCTCTCTGCTCTGAAGAAAGGCCACTGGGTGAAGCTCTCTTACCATTGTCTGTTCCATTATCTGCCGTCCGCTCTGAAGGTAATCTGCCATGTGAAAGTCTTTTACTACAGGTTGTCCCATTAACTGCCGTTGTCTGCCCGGAAGAGGAGCCGCTAGGCAAAGATCCTTGTATCACTGTCTGTACGATCACCTGCCATGTCTGTTCAAAGAGGAACTGTCGTGGGCTCGATCCTTACTATCGCCTATACAGATACGTAAAATTCACTGTTCTGGAGAGGAACTGCTGTGAGAATCCCTTGCCATTGTTTATGCAGATATTGACCATTGGCTGTCCCGAAGAGGAATCACTATACCCACCATCGACTGCTTTGGAAAGGAATTGCTGAGTGGAGATCTATATATTGTTCAAGTATGTATACAGACATATACATGCGTATATACCGTGCATACATACTTACATTTATACATAATTTTTATATGTGTGTTTGTGTGTGTATTTGTGGGTCCATACAACGAACTTGCAGAGTTTCTTCTTTACAGGTAAGTTAACTTAAAAGTATTCCTAATATGATGGGCCTTTTTAGAAATTAGACTACTTTTGTACTTCAAAGAAAAGTATGTAATTTTGTAATTTAATTTAAGGTAAATACCTTGTTGCTGGTTGGTTTGGTTTATGGCTTATTATGTTTTAAAATATACCTTTTTTTATCCTTATAGGAAAATGAATGGAAAAAATACTTCTGCAAGCTGAAATAGTGGCAACGAACGCTAAGGAACTCTTTATTGTGTGTAATTTTTTTTAGCCCATCTCCCTGGAATTCCTTCATCCCTGTTGGCTAGACAGCACTCTACACATAAGTGCGACTGGCTTCTCAGGGAGGTTTGTTTATGGCATGTCTACTGATAAAAGCATGGGTACTGCCATGATGTTGGCATTTTCAGTGTTTAAGGGATCTCTGATAGACTGCTGCTGGTTTCCAAGTGTTTCAGAATGAGCCATCATGAACAATTTGAACTGCATTTCTACTCTGGACACAAATACCGTGACATGATGCATAAAATACAGAACCAAGTGAAAAAAAAAGATAAAGAAAAACCCCATAATGTAAAAATATATCTAATTTTGAGGTTCCTGAATCTTGTTTGTTTTTGCTCTTTAATTAGGCAATTTTTCCCAGATGTTTCCAGCTCTCTCATTATCCCTTGTGTTTATTTACATTGTGTTTTTCCTTGCTTTAGGAATGTGGAAACCAGCTTCATAAAATTCTGAGGTACTCCCCTTACAGTTCCAGAAAAGAGTCGAAGTTTCCAGAGTGTGGAAAACAGCGTCATCTGGTGGTCAATAAAATACACATGTGTGATTTTACTGTTCAGAGGTGGTGTTCATAGGTGTTCATACTGTTCATGTGTGATTTTACTGTTCATAGGTTCATGTTCATAGGTGGAGCCAAACAGCCTGTTTAAGAAATTGTTGTCCGCTTATTATACGCGACTTTGGGCTTGTTTTTCTGTAAAGTCGCTTACAAATATTGGTAGTCGTGGGTCGCGTTTTTTGGGCTTGTTTCTAGTGTAGTTGCTTATTTGGGCTTGTTCCTAGCTCCATAATAAGTTATCAAGCAGATATTTTCTATATGTTATTTAAACGTAGGAGTTCTAACCTGTTCTCTCTGTCCCTCCCTTTTCCTCATACACACAGGAGACAGCAGAGTTTTTTCCCACCCACATCCTGCTTCTAATTGGCTCTGACCCAGATGGCAACGAGTACTAGTCAATCAGAGGCAGAGCAGGACAATGTGTTTTTTTATTTCTGGTTAGGAAAACGTCGTCAGTGAGTGATGTAAACTTTAAATAAATTGAGTTGCGACTGATGGTGACTGACTGGACTGTAGGAGAGTTTTTATTATGCAATAATAAATAAAGAATTTGTGAATTCAGGATATTTATTTGTGTGTGCAAATTTTAATTATCAGATGTTTACTATGTACATAATGTACTCGGTACATCAGTCTATATTTGATATCCCATCATTTTTCTAATGTTAAATAATGTTAAAAGGTGGTTTAACTCCCTCTTGTGGTCATTGTCCTGAAGCTTAGGGGGGAGAAGCTCGCGAGATCTGGCAAAGCAGCCACCACACACACCATGGTTTCATTGTGTGTGTATGTGTGTTGAATTTCTCCCTCTGATAAATTAATTTCCGCATTAAAATGTGTCAATAAATTCCAGTATAATGAATATCAATATGGTGTACATCTTGCCCTGGAGGGCCAGTTCACTGCAGAGTTTAGTTCCAACCCTAATCAAATACACCTGAGCCTGTTAATCAATGTCTTACGGATCTTTAGAAAATTTTGATCTGGGTTGGAGCTAAATTCTGAAGTGCACTGGCCCTCCAGGGCAAGATTTGAATAGCCCTGGTGTAGAAGAACAACGTACACACATGAATAAAAACGTTGTAGCCCACATCTCAAGTATTTTGCCTGAATAATTTGTATTCTACATTTTGACTAGGTATTTAAAAATGTAACTGAATGAGTCTGAATGAAAAAGATGATCTGGGGTTCAAAGCTTCTGACAAGCAAAGTGAAGTACGCACGTGACTGGAGAGACAAAGCGTCTTTCTTTCTTGCCACTTGCGTGATTCTGTGAAAACAATAAACCCCCCAAAAAACCCTCAAAGCTTCTAATCACTCATTTTGGGGTCAGAGGTTGCGGATGTAACCACTGATTTGGATGTCTCCATGGAACACTGCAGTGTTTCCGTTTCCTTCTGTGTACTATTTATTCTTGTCATGGTTATCCTTAATGATTTTGTTTAATATGAGTTCCCTGTTTTCCAGTTTCTTGTTTTGTTCTTTCATTTATTAAACCTACTGCATTTAGAGCCAGGGGTAGAATAACGGGGGGAAGGTTAGGACACTGATCAGAGAGGGGGTACATTTTCAACCGAGGGCGCCCGAGTTTGTATGCTGTTCAGGGGGGGGGGGGGGGGGCAGAAACCCTAAGGGCGTCCCTGTTTAGAATCACAGCCATCCGTCTGCATTCCTTTCTTTTTCTCCCTGCTTGTTATTGTAGAATCAAGCTGGATTCTATATATTCAGAATAAGCATTATTTTCTCACATCTTCGAACTATAAGCCTCTAACCAAGGATTCATTTCGATCTACAGTCTAATAAAAGAAACAGAAAAATAAAATGGTTTACAACGGCACTGAATCTCCACTGTTAAAAATACCTTCGATGTAAAAATTAAAATACATTTTAAATCAATTAAAATAAATATCCAAGTTGTCACTAGGTACAACTTCATTACAAGCTGCCTAAACCAAGCCAAGAACAATTTCTTTCTTTCTTTCTTTCTTTCTTTCTTTCTTTCTTTCTTTCTTTCTTTCTTTCTTTCTTTCTTTTTATTTCTTTCTTTCACAGTTTATTGAAATACCCTGAATAATGAACAAATGTGCCACTCGTGTGTGTGTGTGTTTTCTTGCTCCTCCCAATGAAGCATATTTCCTCTCTTACTGTTGATATAGTTCTACTCTAAAAAAATAGCTTTTACTCCTCTGATTCATTGCCGTTGAATCAGAAATTAGGGGTGTTCACTGCATGCTAATATTTTCCAGGCTTTGTTTTGTTTCCTGGTGACTGAAACAAAAAAAGCATAAGGGCAAGTGTCCTGGAGTGCCATACTGATGGGGAATTACGTTTGTAAGTAAAAGGGAACTGATTCTCTCTCAGCAACAAAAACCTGCAACAAAGACTCGGAGCTGATCACAAACCATGGATGTTTCAGACCCAGAGGACAGCAGCTATGAGGACTATTATAACTCAGAGGGGCTTGAGGAAATTGGAATCTGCAAGAAGACACATGTAAAGGATTTCAGCCGTGTGTTTCTACCTGTGTTGTACTCCATTACTTGTGTACTGAGCATTATTGCCAATTTTACCCTTCTTACATTGTTCATCAAATATAAAACTCTGAGGAAGGTTTTGCCTCTGCACATGGTCATATCGGATATTCTTTTCACACTGAGCCTTCCCTTCTGGGCAGTGTATGCCAGCAGCGAGTGGATCTTTGGTGATCAAAGCTGTAAGGCAGTCTCATTGGTTTACATGGTGAGCTTGTATAGCAGCAACCTGTTTGTTGCTAGTCAGAGCTTGGAGAGATTTATGGATCTTGCGTGTGTTGTTTCCACCACCAGCATCTTTAAAAGTCCAAAGAGGAATACAATCATGTGCAGTTTGGTGTGGCTTTTCTCAGTCTTGGGTGCAGCTGTTCATGTCAGCTTCGTTGAGACTCAAAAGTCCCACGACCAGTACATTTGCACTTATCACTTCAACGATAAAGATGGCTGGAAAATCTACACAAGATTTCAGATGAACATACTTGGGTTCGTCGTACCGTTTCTAGTGCTCCTATTTTGCTCTGTCAGACTACCGTGTGTAGCTGAGGTGAGGAGCACGTTCAAGGTGTTTAGACACGAAGCTGGATTCACCATCATGTTTTTTCTCCTCTGGTTTCCATACAGTGTGGTAATTTTCCTGTATGCTTTGCAAGACCTTCACGTGTTTTATGCATGCACCACTAACATACATTTTGACTTTGCCATTCATGTGACAGAATGTATTGCTTTCATGCATGTTTTCACCAATCCTGTTCTGTACATCTCCTTAAACAAAAAAGTCTGGAGACGACTCAGAAATGCTTGTAAAACGCCAAGAGAGTATCTGCTGGAGAAATCCAACAGTTCATCTGTCATGTTAAGTCAGCATGGAGCTATTGAGTTGAAAGCGGTTCAGCAATATCAAGCTCATGACCTGAGCGTTAGTGCTGAACGACCTAATAACTTCTTACCTGAGCTAATGTAAAAGCTTTGTTTCATTTATCGCAGCTTTTAATAGTTATGCCTACAATGCTGTTTCTGTTAGCTTGGGTTTATATGCCAATACATAATGCTTTCAGTAAAATCTATTGAAGTTCTTTCCACAAGCAAAATGCTATTATATCACCATTTTGCTGTCAAACTAAAATGCTTATGAATTGACACTGCTTTCAACAGTTCAGTAATTCTGAGTTATCAGTTCACCCAGTGGTCTTTCCCCAACATTCTTATCATAAAGATAACGGTAGCCTTGGCCCTTCCCTCTTGCTATCTGTTAGAACAATTAAACAACACTCAATGGATATTTCGTCTTTTTTATTTTATCTTCAAGAAACTTCAGAGAAATTTGGATAGATGTGATGTTTTGATATCAGAATCATAATTCAATTCAGAAGCAGAAAGTATGTGCCAAGGAATTTTTCTGGGTAGTCCAGCACACAATATGCACACATTCACATTTAAATACAACAAGGTATATCTTCACTGTTGGATACAACAACAACCACAAACAAGTTTTTTATATTAATTACAATAGATATTAAAAAGAAACAATAACTTTTGAAACTTTTTAATCCAAATAATCTTTATGTCTTTGCCAGGATTTATTTGAAAAATTATAATTTAAAATGTAAACATTAAATTCCAAATGAAAGAACCAGGCCATACCATTTGGTATTTTATATTTGAACTTTTTTAATCCTTTCCCAGAAAGTCATAATGGAAGGTCAAATTCAATCTTTATTTGTTGTTTAAAGGTCTTGTCTCTCATAGTAAAACACAAACTAACAAAAAACCTGTATCATTGATGCAAAGTTCAAGGCCCATTTAAATGATCGCTCTCCAGCTCAAAAAAGTGAGGTTACAGTTTATGACAGCTGTCCACCTATGAACATGTGTTACCCATTTTTTATCAGCTGTGTTGTATCAGGACTTGTATCAGCTGAAAAGAGAAGTCTGAAAGCCTAGATGAATAGTCAATGGTGTATTTTTGAGGAGGTAAAATTGAGATTGCGACTGTTTAGCAAATGTTTTAGTTTTTAAAAACTTTAGAGAAAAGGGTTCTAAGAAATTATCAAGTATTTCTGAAGGTACAGTTCAAAATCTAGCCAAGATGACTTTCTGTGTTAAGTTTCTATGTTCTCCTTGTGTCTTTGTGGGATTCCCCTACAATTCAAAGAAATGCTGCATAAGTGAACTGGAGACATTCAATCGCGCGCGCGTGTGTGTGTGTGTGTGTGTGTGTGTGTGCATTGTGGCCTCAGCATGCCTGTGCTCAGAGAATGAGCTGTTTTGGAGAATGGACGGATGTTAAAGTCAGAGTACTACATGTGTATCCTGTATTCGCTGGTTTGTTTCCATTGTATACTGCCTTAGTCTGCAGTTTGTAACTGCATGACTGACCTGTAAACTGATTCCAGCAAACCTTATTAAATCTTTAAAATATAAAAATGACCCTCCCATAAATTTAGCATCTGAAAAAGAAACTCATATGGTCATCTGTGAAATTAAATGTCTACACCTTTTCATTGCTAATGTTTCACTGCATGTCTTTAAATCCTGACAGTACATTTTTATCACCAAAAGAGGATTTGCACTGGTGCTAGCTATTGGTAAAGCTTTATTAAAAGTTAAATAAAGCCATTACAAACGGAACAAAATAGTGTTCAGGAACAAAATAGTGTTCAGTCGGGAAGAGATCAAAGCTAGCAATCAGTGCACATGAGATCAAAAGATGAGATCAATAGCAGGCAAGAGTAAAAAAATAATTATAATAATAAACTAAGACCTTAAGTAGCATCAATGCAGAATTGCATACACAATTCCTCTTCAGTGCAACACTTCAGAGACGTCACAGTGCTTTCATGAACATTAGTGTTCATTAGTGTTAGAGATTGATGAGGAAGTGAAGAAATTGTTGAAACAAGTTATTTTTGTTTTTCTGTGCTCAAAAAGCATTTCCATCGCCTCTTCTTTACTACCTTCCTGGGCCTTGAAAGTGATAGTTGTGTAGGCTGTCAGTGGAGGAACAGGCGGTGTTGGGGAAAGTTACTTTTAAAAGGAGTGTTACTTTACAAAAAAAGTAACTAATTGCTTTACTTAGTAACTTTTTATGGAAAGTAATGCATTGCGTTACTTTTGCATTACTTATGGAGCTTGCATATTTGTTTTTTTTTATATATATATATATATCAAAACCTGATTAGTTATATTTTTGGCTGTAAAAACTGTAAAGTCATTTGAAAGAGTAACAAGAGTTTTTTTTTTTACTTTACTAGTTACTTAAAAAAGTAATCTGATTACCTGTAATAAATTACTCCCAACACTTGGGACAGGAACCTCTCGGATTTTTTTTTTTTATTGCAAATATCTTAATTTGTGTTCTGAAGAGGAAATAAAGTTTTATGGGTTTGGAACAACATATGGGTGAAAAATCCATGCCAGAATTGTCATTTTTAGGTGAATGACCCCTTTAAATATTTTTAAGGTAGGTCATTGTGCATTCACATTCAGATGCCAAACTAGAGTTACGCTGTTTCTTGGAACCTTGAGTGGTTTGTTCCGGCTACTGTATATTGTTCACTCGTTTTACATTTTATTAGCAAAGTACTGTAGGATGAAGCACCCTTTAGGTGCCATACACTCTAGAGTTTTCCACTCATCATGATCTATCATGCATCAAGTCTTACTAAATAAGGCATTACGTTATGACTGGTTTAAGTGTTTTGAAATATACTCCACCTAACTGGACTCCATCATTAAGACACACAACTTCTCTATAAACACAGATGATAAATAGTTTTACCTGATGTTCCAGCTTGAAAACTCCACCATTTCAGTTTGCACTTTGCCTGTCTCGATTGGCCTTGATAAAAGACACCACTTTCATTGCATTATCTAATTCATTATTGCTCAGCTGTGTGTAAAGTAAATGTAGCTATTGGAAGGC
This sequence comes from Carassius carassius, assembly GCF_963082965.1. Lineage (NCBI taxonomy): Eukaryota > Metazoa > Chordata > Actinopteri > Cypriniformes > Cyprinidae > Carassius > Carassius carassius. The sequence continues at coordinate 30,106,710 of NC_081774.1, forward strand.
ATTAAGCAACAGACAGTGATTGAAGGTAACCTTTATTGCACCATCAAGGTCATATCTAACAACTGCAACCAGATCTCTCTTATCTCAGTGATAAGAATAACCTTGATCCTTTCCCTTCTACATCACTACATTTTCTGCAGAATCTTATGTAGGAGCTAGACATTATATGCTAAATTCAACATAAGCTATTTCAGCTACCCATAGTATGTGAATAATTAGAATAATATTTTTAATTTAGTTCATAGTTTTATTAATCTTTTATTCTTACAGTTTGTGATTTAAATCCTATTTTGGTCAAACTTTTGAGGACAGATTTGAAAAATAAATATTAAGTACAACTTTTGCCTCTATATACTTCTAATCTGCTGCTTATTAAAATTTAGTAAGGTAGTTGTTACATTTAGGAATGGGATATAATTAAGGGATCTAAAATATGATCATGCAGGCATGATAATAAATAGCTAGGTAATTCTGACAAATGGCCTCTAAACTAAGGTTAACCCCATTTGTTCTTTTCTCAGACCATTTGTTAGTAAATATAGCATTAGTTTTAAAAATTAAATGATTTAATGTTTATTAAAAACTGATAGTGTTTGATGTTGCAAAATATGGCAGAAAGCATTATATCATTACAAAAATGGTATCTCAAGAGACAAAAAACATATTGTAAAGAAACTTTAGAGTCACTGAGAGTCATTTCTTCCACTGCATGAGGTCACATGATGAGAGCAGGAGGCGGGACATAAACACTGTTGCCCAGAAAGAGGAATTAAAAACAGCAGAGCGCAGCCAGGAGAACGCCAAAGAGGAACATGGGCAGCCTTCTCCAAATCCTGCTTGCTCTATTCATCTCTGTCATAGGTGCCCTCTACCTTCTGGGGTCTTTTCGCCGCAGACGAGCTGGAGAGCCGCCTCTTGATAAGGGCCCTATTCCCTGGTTTGGCCATGTGCTGGAATTCAGGAAGGACACAGCCAAATTCCTGCAGAGAATGAAACAAAAACATGGAGATATTTTTACCATCCAGCTGGGAGGCTTTTATTTCCATTTCATCACAGATCCACTCTCTTTTGGCTCTGTGGTCAAAGAGGCCAGAACAAAGCTGGACTTTACTAAATTTGCAGAACAGCTAGTTGCGAGAGTATTTGGCTATCATTCCATGGAAAATGAACACAAGGTTCTCCAGGCTTCAAGTACCAAACATCTCATGGGAGATGGTCTGGTCGTCATGACTCAGGCAATGATGTCCAATCTTCAGAATCTGATGCTCCATAGTGTTGGATCAGGAGATCAGGACAAGCAATGGCAAGAAACTGGACTCTTTACATACAGCTACAATATCGTGTTTCGTGCTGGCTATCTGGCTCTGTTTGGGAACGAGTCGGTCAAAAGTACAGGAACTTTAGACAAAGCAAAGGCAATTGACCGACAGAATTCTGACGAACTTTTCAAGGAATTCAGAAAATATGACCAGTTATTCCCGAATCTGACTTATGGTGTCCTGGGACCCAGCGAGAAGATGGAAGCCGAGCGTTTGAAAAGGCTGTTCTGGAGCACGCTTTCAATAGAAAAGATGAGATCCAGAGACAACATCAGTGGCTGGGTCAGTGAGCAGCAACAGATGAGAGATGAACAGGGCATGCAGGAGTTCATGCAGGATCGATACATGTTTCTGCTTCTGTGGGCCTCTCAGGGAAACACTGGTCCTGCTGCGTTCTGGCTGCTATTTTACCTGATGAAGCACCCTGATGCAATGAACGCCGTGAAGAAAGAAGTTGAGGAGATTCTGAGAGAAACGGGGCAGGAGGTGAAACGAGGCGGGCCGCTGATTGACCTGACTAGGGATATGCTCCTTAAAACTCCCATCCTAGACAGTGCAGTCGAGGAGACCCTCCGCCTGACAGCTGCCCCGGTCCTTACAAGAGCTGTTTTGCAGGATATGACCATCAAGATGGCCAGCGGACTGGAGTACAAGATCCGAAAGGGCGACAGAGTGGCCATTTTCCCCTACATAGCCGTTCAGGTGGACCCAGAAGTTCACCCAGATCCCTACACCTTCAAGTACGACCGTTTTCTCACGCCAGATGGAAGCAAAAAGACTGATTTCTACAAAGGTGGAAAGAAACTCAAGTACTACAACATGCCTTGGGGTGCAGGAACCACTATGTGTCCCGGAAGATTCTTTGCCACAAATGAGCTGAAGCAGTTTGTCTTTCTCATGCTGTCCTACTTTGACTTTGAGCTGAAAAACCCAAATGAAGAGATTCCAGGTATTGATATCAGACGATGGGGCTTTGGCTCCATGCAGCCAACTAAAGACGTCCAGTTTCGATACAGACTCAGATTTTAAAAGGTTTCATCTTAATATTACACTGCAATCTCATACACTGAAGCTTCAACAATATTCCTTAATGAAAGCGGGCTTTAAAACTGACATGCATGCTCACATTTACTGGGTCCTAAATTATCCCAAAATATCTCGCAACCTGAACGTTTCAACAGTTCAATGAGCTTTGCATTTACTCTGTGTTGCCCAAAGACTGTGTCAGTGCAAAGAACAGAGGTTATACTGCATACATAGGAACAATATATTTATAAAAACATGTAATTTTGTGCATAATAAATCTACCTTTTTAAAAATGTCAACATTTTGTGCAGATTGCTTTTTTTGGTATTTAAGAGAAAAACAAGATATATGAGGTATATATTATATATAAAATAAAATAAATATATTACTCATTGCCTTTTTGTTGTTCCTTATTGTGATTCAGGGAAAAAAGACTCATATAGGGTTGACTTTATTGTCTTGACCTTTACACCAAGGAATTCTACTGTATAACAAAAGTTCAGTCTAAAAGTAACATTTTTTCTCCTATTTTTTTTTTTTTCATCTAACATTCCAGGAATTTGTTAAAATGTGAATTTAATTTCATTGTGTTTGCTTTTAAATATATATATATATATATATATATGAATAAATAAATAAATAAAAATAGAACACTCCTGGTGCAAATAAATAATCTGATGTGCTAGAAGTTAGAAGATGAACAGATTTATTATTTTTAATGCAATGTTCCAGTCTGCAAAGTGCACATTGCAAAGTGGTGATTTGTGTGTTGTGATTGAAATGTGCTTAAATCTCCTTAAAATCAAATAAAATGAAAATCTCAAGCAAACCTCAGCAATTGAAAATACATATAAAACGATCATTAAAAAATCTACTGTCATTGACAACATGATGGCTATGCATCAAACTGTTGCTTCTAAAGGTCATTTATGACCCTGCAAGAGAGAAAACTTTTGCTATGCTTTTCAGAGTAAACATTTTAGGAAAAGTTCAAATGAAAATTCCACAGTTCAATGAAAATTCTAACATAATTTATACAACCTCATGTTTTACTAAACATGTATGACTTGAAATAAAATATTAGTGGAGTTCTAATTTTTTTATACCCCAATGAGTTTTGTTGCATAATATTTCAAGCTTGAATAATTAAAACAGTAAAAAAATATATGCCAGAAAATTTTGTAATGACATAAGGGGTGAGTACATGATAATATTTGGGTCAAGTGTCAATTAAAATATTTCTGTGAATTGCCCCACAAACTAAAAACTAAATGAATAATTCCAAGACAAATTACATTGATAAAGTGACAAAAGATAAGTAACCAAGAATTTAAGGTGAAAGTGACATTCAGCCAAGTATGGTGACCCATACTCAGAATTCGTGCTCTGCATTTTAACCCATCCAAAGTGCACACACACAAACACTGTGAACACACACACAAACACACACCTGGAGCAGTGGGCAGCCATTTATGCTGCAGTGCCCGGGGAGCAGTTGGGGGTTCAGTGCCTTGCTCATGGGCACCTCAGTCATGTCATTGCCAGCTCAAGACTCAAACCCACATTCCTAGGGTTAGGAGTCATACTCTCTAACCACTAGGCCACGAGGTGTGTGTCTATGCGAAATATAACTTACTTTACCTATCCCAAGAAATCTATGGAGTAAAAAGGATGAAAGCTAGCCTTCTAACGTGTAAAATTTTCTTTGCTTTCTGTCTTCTGTTTCAAATTTTTGAAAGATTATTAGATTGACAAAATCTGCATTCCGAAGTACAGTACTTGTTTACAAGTTAGGGATATTGCTCATCAGTTTTATATGCATGAAGCTTCTGTTAAACAGGAAGGAACCATGGGTGTCAGGTCATGTTATGTAGGCAGGAAGTTCCCAGGAAAAAGTTTTTTATAACACACAATAATTTCTTGTTAGAACCTGGTTTACCAGCATACTGTACTCTCTCTGTTGAAAGACCAATGAAAAATGGGCTCTTTTGTTTCTCTAATGTAGCAATGCAGGGATCAGCAAACTCTAACTCTGTACTCTAAGAGAAGAGAAATAGAAATTTAACCCATCTAACAAAGACTTTCTAGACTGCACCAATTGCAAATCGGCTCACTATGCCATCCCAGAATACAACAGGGAATATCATCCCTAAAAAGGACACACAGGTCTGTTACCCAACAATGGCAAAGAGACTCAGTCATAAATACAGAAGAATAAACTTTATTGACACTCACAAGAACAAGCTCTGAACAGAGCTATAGTTGTTTTCCTCATTTGTCGCTTTGGATAAAAGCTTCTAGTAAGTAAATACTGTAACAGTGTTAATATCACGGGAAGAATGAGGCGGGAACGGTGACGGTGGGGTGAAGGAAAGGCTGGAAACAAATGCGAGTTACAGTCTTTAATGAAAATAAACAAACAAACAAACACGAAGGGACAATGATGCTGGGAAGATGACAATCCAAGATGGTGGTGAGGAGGTGAGGAATCCGGATGATGGCGGTGAGAAGGCAGCAGGAGAGGATGGCACAGGAACTGCGGGGAATAGAGCCGAAGGTAAGTGTTTGTAGCTGAGTGGAAGTGCATAGAGTGGATGAGGTTCTGGGAAAACACGGACATCCAACGCAGACAACACTGAAGCCGACAAACAGGGTAAACGACATTAAACAACGATCTCACAAACACAAGACGTGAGACAAGCCAATATATAGGGGATGAGTAATGAGTGACAGCTGCTGCTGATGACAATTAACGGAGATGCCCACAAACTAATCAGTGCAGACGCGAAACACACAGACTTCACCACAAAGTGCAAACACCCAGAGATCACGGTTTACCAACCGTGACAGGAACTGGCAAACATACAACAACATTAAATAAAACTTTAATAATAGGACAACCACAAAATAGTGCAACAGCCCCTCACGAATGACTGTTGTGCACCAACAGAACCAAAGCACAAAATAAAATCCAGGCCTGGTACTCTCTCGTTTTTCACTCTCGTCGCTCCTCTTTTTATCCTTCCAGGGCTCCTCCGTGGGACTCAAGACCGGTGAGTGGATTTCACTGCACTGGCCTAGTTCTGTTCAGTTCGCCCATTGGACTGTGATGGCTCCTTCGGATTTGTTCATCATTATAGATGGCAGCAGGCTCCAGCCTCAGGCAAATGGTGGTGACTCCTCCGCTCCCTCATGGACAGCAGTCGTCCCTCCACATCCCAGGACGCCGGCAGCAAGTTCTTCCGTCCCCCCAGCATCTCACTTCAGCCCACCGCCTCGAACGTCCACGGCAGCAGACTGCTCCGCCATGCTCGATGGCACCGTGGATTCATCACAGTGGTGAGGGATCTTCGGCAGCATGTCCCTCCTTCCTTCTGGGTTTCGACACCAATGTTACACAGTTCGAAGTATGGGAAGAAGGAGGCAGGAACCACCAAACATAAAAAAAACTTTAATATAATAAAATATAATAAATATAATAAAATATAATAAAATAACCACAAAACAGTGCGACAGCCCCTCGCAGACAACTTTCGCGCAGAAACAGAACCAAAACACAAAGTAAAATCCAAGCTTGGTCCTCTCTTGTCTTTCACCGTCTTGTCGTTTTCCTTCCGGAGCTCCTTTGTGAGACTCGAGACCAGTGAGTGGTGCATGTGTCACTCATTTTCAATTTCACTCCACCAGCCTCGTTCTGCTCCCACGGCACCGCCTCACCCTACTCATCGCAAATACTTTTAAAGTTGTACTCCCTGTTTGTTGTTGGCGGCTGTACTGCATTTGAGCTCCGTCACTATATTCTTTTCATTTACTATTTTTAACTCAAAAATCAATTTTATACATCATCGTTTCCGTTTATATAACGAGTGAATATATCCTCTATTGTATTCTACAACAAAAACAATCAGAGTGCCTCGCTATCACTAGTTTTATTTTGATCTCCCGGGTCCGCTATTAGCTTTTAGCCCATTAGCATCAGCAAGCGTGGTTGCAGCTAACTGCGCTTACATTGCTAATACTCTATTCACACACATTACCACTGCTGTACTCACTGTTACTTGCTTTAATGGCGGATGAATGTCTCCACTCTGTGCAGCTCGAGCTCGAGGCCGTGGGAAAGCAGATTCGCGACCTGGAGGTGAGGCAGGCCCAGCTGAGAGAGCGGAGAGCCGCGCTGGAATCATCCCGGGCTGACGCTCACAAGTCCGGGGTAAGTATTCAGCGTGCTGCTAACAGTCCCACCACGTCTACTCCGTGTGTTTCTCTGCACAGGCCCGGTGCACCCAGGACGCGATCTTCCCAGATGTCCTTCACTGCGACGCCGGGACACCACGGACCCTGGGTGCACAGCGGAGGACGCGAGCCGGGTCCCGGGCGACAACTTCTCCCCTCCTGCCTTTGACATCTCCATCCGGAACCGCTTCGCTCCCCTCCGCGAGACAGGACGCGACGCTGTGATCATCGGAGACTCCATCGTCCGACACATAAGTGCTACGTTAGCCGAAGGTAAAGTGCACACTCATTGTTTGCCTGGTGCTCGTGTTCTCGATGTTTCTGCGCAGATACCCGCGATCCTGAAGGCCGACGAGAGCCCCAAATGATAAAAGTACTTGCGCTGTAAAAACTATTAAGACTGTGTCTGTTCTTCGAATAGTGAGGTCAAAATATAATGTAGGATCTAGAAAAAATCTTATCGTAATTAAACCAGAAAAATGTAAAGTAAATGAACAAAAACAATTTTTAAAGTTTGGGCTCATAAATATTAGATCACTCACACCCAAAGCAGTTATTGTAAATGAAATGATCACAGAAAATAGTTTTGATGTACTCTGCTTGACTGAAACCTGGCTAAAACCAAATGATTATTTTGGTCTAAATGAGTCGACTCCACCAAACTACTGTTATAAGCATAAGCCCCGTCAGACTGGTCGTGGAGGAGGTGTTGCAACAATATATAGTGATATTCTCAATGTTACCCAGAAAACAGGATACAGGTTTAACTCTTTTGAAATACTTCTGCTAAATGTTACACTGTCAGACATGCAAAAGAAATCTAATGTATCTCTTGCTCTGGCTACTGTGTATAGACCACCAGGGCCGTATACAGAATTCCTAAAAGAATTAGCAGATTTCCTCTCAGACCTTCTAGTTACAGTTGATAAGGCGCTAATCATGGGAGATTTTAATATTCACGTTGATAATGCAAATGATACATTAGGACTTGCGTTTACTGACCTAATAAACTCCTTTGGAGTCAAGCAAAATGTCACCGGGCCCACTCATTGTTTTAATCATACACTAGATCTAATTATATTGCATGGAATCGATCTTACTGCTATAGATATTGTACCCCAAAGTGATGATATTACAGACCATTTCCTTGTATCGTGCATGCTGCGTATAACTGATATTAACTATATGTCTCAGCGTTACCGTCTGGGCAGAACTATTGTTCCAGCCACCAAAGACAGATTCACAAAAATCTTGCCTGATATATCTCAACTGCTATTTGTACCCAAAAATACACATGAATTAGACGAAATTACTGACAACATGGGCACTATTTTCTCTAATACATTAGAAGCTGTTGCCCCCATCAAATTGAAAAAGGTTAGAGAAAAACGTACTGTGCCATGGTATAACAGTAATACTCACTCTCTCAAGAAAGTAACTCGTAGTCTTGAACGCAAATGGAGAAAAACTAACTTGGAAGTTTTTAGAATTGCATGGAAAAACAGTATGTCCAGCTATAGACAGGCTCTAAAAACTGCTAGGGCAGAGCATATCCACAAACTCATTGAAAATAACCAAAACAATCCAAGGTTTTTATTTAGCACAGTAGCTAAATTAACAAATTACCAGACGCCACCTGATTCAAATATTCCACCAACGTTAAATAGTAATGACTATGAATTTCTTCACTGATAAAATAGATAACATTAGAAATACAATAGCGAATGTAGATTCTACAGCGTCTAACACTTTTTGTTTCATCCATCGCACCCAAAGATAAACTGCAGTGCTTTACAAATATAGGACAGGAAGAGCTAAATAAACTTATCACTGTATCTAAACCAACAACATGTTTATTAGATCCTGTACCCACTTAATTACTAAAAGAGCTGTTACCTGTAGCCGAAGAACCGCTTCTCAATATGATTAACTCGTCGTTATCTTTAGGTCACGTCCCAAAACCATTCAAGCTGGCGGTTATCAAGCCTCTTATTAAGAAACCAAAACTAGATCCTAGTGTACTGGCAAATTATAGGCCTATTTCAAATCTTCCATTTATGTCTAAAATTTTAGAAAAAGTTGTGTCTGCTCAATTGAGCACCTTCCTGCATAAAAATGATCTGTATGAAGAATTTCAGTCAGGTTTTAGGCCCCACCATAGCACAGAAACTGCACTTGTTAAAATTACAAATGACCTGCTCCTTGCGTCAGATCAAGGCTGCATCTCATTTCTAGTCTTACTTGATCTTAGTGCTGCGTTCGACACCATAGATCATGACATACTCATAGATTGATTACAAAACTATACAGGTATTCAAGGGCAGGCTCTAAGATGGTTTAGATCCTACCTGTCCGATCGCTACCATTTTGTTTACTTAAATGGGGTGTCATCTCATTTATCATCAGTAAAATATGGAGTGCCACAAGGATCCGTCCTAGGTCCTCTTCTATTTTCAATATACATGTTGCCCCTTGGTAATATTATTAGAAAATACGGAATTAGCTTCCACTGTTATGCTGATGATACTCAGCTATATATCTCAACGAGACCAGATGAAACTTCCCAATTATCTAAGCTAACAGAGTGTGTTAAAAATGTAAAAGATTGGATGACAAATAATTTTCTCCAATTAAATTCGGATAAGACAGAGATATTAATTATTGGACCAAAAAACACCACACAGAATCTTGTAGATTACAATCTGCAGCTACACGGATGTACTGTTACTTCCTCTACAGTCAGAAATCTGGGTGTTATATTGGACAGCAATTTGTCTTTTGAAAATCATATTTCCAATGTTACAAAAACTGCATTCTTCCATCTTAGAAACATTGCCAAGCTACGAAACATGTTATCTGTTTCTGATGCAGAAAAGCTAGTTCATGCTTTCATGACCTCTAGACTGGACTATTGTAATGCACTTCTAGGTGGTTGTCCTGCTTCGTCAATAAACAAGCTACAGGTAGTCCAAAATGCAGCAGCTAGAGTCCTTACGAGGTCAAGAAAATATGATCATATTACCCCAATTTTACAGTCTCTGCACTGGCTACCTATTAAGTTCCGTATCAGTTACAAATTATCATTACTTACCTATAAGGCCCTAAATGGTTTAGCTCCTGCGTACCTAACTAGCCTTCTACCACGCTACAACCCATCACGCACCCTAAGGTCACAAAACGCTGGACTTTTGGTAGTTCCTAGGATTGCAAAGTCCACTAAAGGAGGTAGAGCTTTCTCACATTTGGCTCCCAAACTCTGGAATAGCCTTCCTGATAATGTTCGGGGTTCAGACACACTCTCTCTGTTTAAATCCAGATTAAAAACGCATCTCTTTCGCCAAGCATACGAATAATGTATCTCTTAAATTGTGAGTGTAGTTGCATCTGCATTTTTATTCTTTAGCTTGGGTTAAACTAATTTTACTTTGTTGGATCAGCAGCTATGCTAATGATGTCTCTATTTTGTTTCTATATTTTGCCACGGGATTTACATCCCATGGTAACTAGGATTTACACAAGCTCCAGTCTGGATCCAGAACACCTGAGAAGAGATGATGCTGATCCTCAGAGGACCTCAGATGATCCTAACCTTGAATCAACAAACAGAACTAACAATTATTGCTACATGTGTGACTGCATCATATAATTACTATTAATTAATAATATTGATAGTTCATCGTCTAGCTGACTACGTCTTGTATTATTATTATTATTTTTTATTTTTTCTAAAATCCTGTCAAACGTGCACAAACTACTAGCTACTACTAAATATTGTAGAAACATAATTTTCTGTAAAGTTGCTTTGTAACGATTTGTATTGTAAAAAGCGCTATACAAATAAACTTGAATTGAAAAAAAAATTGAATTGAACTTAGTCTTTTTTTCCACAAGGTTTCGGGTCTTTTGGGGCACTTAAAGGAAATCGACACCATTTTTCCATATTCCACTATGTTCTTCCCTTAAATTAGACGAGTTGATATTTACCTCTCCCGTCTCAGTGCATGCACTCAATCGCTGTAGCGCACGGCACTATGCTAGTATTTAGCTTAGCACCATTCCTTCCTTAGGATCCAAACAGGGATTCATTTAGAAGCCACCAAACACTTTCATGTTTTCCCTATTTAAAGACTGTTACATGAGTAATAACACGAGTAAGTATGGTGATGCAAAATAAACAGTGGCGATTTCCTAAGCGGATAAAAAATTATAACTATAATGTATGGAGGAAGAGCATGTTGCATCACTTCGACCTCGGCTCAGTAATATCATCACTTCTGAAAACTCCCCTCCCTCTCCCCCTCTCCCTGAGATGGGAGAGGAATGTATCAACTTGTCTAAGTTGAGGGAAGAACATAGTGGAATATGGAAAAAACGGTGGTGTTTTCCTTTAACATGCTTATTGCATAAACAAAACAAGGTTCCAGTGTGGAAAAACTCACCTTATGCTTATGAACAGCTGTGATAGGAGACTTTCTAATGCCACTGAAACACTATCATATTTAGATTTGATATCTTGTACTGTATATCTCCATTGCCTGGGCAGCAGTTTTATATTTTAAAATCTAGAAAAAATAAAAATGGGTTAGACTTAGAAAGAGTTGACTATGAGATCTCTCTGACTGAATCACGTCGGAAACCACAATAAAAGAGACATACAAACAGAAGGGAGAACAATGGCTCTATTGGCGTGTAGTGTTGCTCCTGAGTGTCACTGCCTGTACTTGGTGGTGAATGGCTTTGAGGGAAAATGACCCATTGTGTCTCTTTACTTCTCACTGGTGTGATAGTGTCAAAGGTTGTGGGTTCGTGATCAGTTCCAGCTAATTCTTCAAAGACTTGGTGAAGAGATCTGCTATGGAGTGGTAGGTGATCTCTTCAGTGTGTTTGTCGTTTGTTAGTGTTTGGGTGGTTTTATCTGCACGCACTATGGGAAAATGCTCTTGGAAGTGTATTATTGTTTTTATTTGTAACATTGCTGAATAATTTTAAGTGAACACGATTTACCTGTAAACAGTGTCAAATAATCAGCACAATTTCTTTCCTTTTATGCAAAAATCTCATATTTGTTGCTACATTGCAATGGATGTTTCTCAGATCACAATCTGTCTTCCAAACAAAAAGTTGTATAAGCAGTGTTACAAGTCACTGCAATCTGCAATTTATGTAAAATCTGCAATCTAAATTATGTTATCAAAATGGTGTAAGCAGAGGCCATTGCAAAAGTCTTTTAACTGTGCAGAAGTTGGAAAAAAAGTGCATGTTGCTATTATAATTTGCTGAAAATCAAACTGTAAAAAAAAATTCATTACTCAAAACAAAATAATGTTAACAGACAAAAAAAAAAAATGAAATAAAATATGGCAAAACCTATGGCAAGACAACATTTCAACCATTTACAGTAATACTGCACAATACAATTTCACATTGTTGACAGCCTTATAAAAATAAGTGCATGTCATGTAATTCAGTTCATTTAAATGCCTGTGGTTAATGCCACATTTTTACCTAAAGTAACCCCGATTGTGGAAGTTCACTTGAGTGTAAATCTCTACTGTGTGCAGCAAGTGCTTTTTAAGGGCTCTTTACTGTTGCAGCCAAATCTTTGACCTACATCGGTGATTTCGTTCTGTGAACTGACTGACCAAAGAGTCATTTACTCATGTGGGGCACAAAGGTAACTATCCAGTGTTATTCTGTGCCTTTTTGCCTATTCTAAAAAGAATATCAAAAGCACAGTTTAGTCAGCATTGTCTTACTGGGATTCTACAAGTAACTAAGGGTGTGTTTACACAGCAGCATTTTTTATTTAAAACTTTTTATGCGTTTTGGCCATTTATTTACACAGCAACAGCATTTTGGGGACCTGAAAATGCAAACTTTTGAAAATGTGTCTCATGTATTTTTTGAAAATGATGTCATATGCATTTCTTATTACATGTTCAGTATATAGGTTCAGCATGTGTGTATGCGTGTAGTGTTTCGTTAAAAAAGGGACATCGCCAACTACTGGCCTGGCATGCACAATAAAGCATTTGTAGTCGTTTTGCATTTCCTTGTGAACGGGAATGGTTTTGACAGTGCTGTTCTCTGTACGCAACACTTTAAAAATGCAAAGGAAACACTTCAATGTACTATTTTTAGTACATTGTGCAAATGTACCCCAAAACGGAGACCATACTGTAACAGCAGCGGTTCTCTTCTGCTTCCTGTGTGGTCTGGATCTATACAGTGCCAGGCACAAACATGAGGGTCATGGACTTCACTGTGACCAAATTGCAAAACAGATATTCAACCAAACATTCCAACAGAGCATAATCATTCTCACTGTTTGGATGTCTAATGAGCACTTAATATCATTGGCAACACAACAGAGCTTTTACTGTTGTTTTATTGGGGTTGGGAATGCTAACTATTTATATCTTTATGTCTCTCATTCGTTGTTCTCACCCAGTTGTTTTTGACTCTGGGGATAGGCATTCTGGCTCATTTATGGCCAAAGTCCTGCTTATTTGCTTGCCAAAACCATTTTGCATGCAAGAGCCCCCTCTATTAGATGGCTCTATGCTTTTAAGTGTAATGTTGAATGCAAGCTTAATCAGGATCACTGTCCTGGGGATTCAGTATATATATATACACACACACACTTTTTTTTTTACTATTCTAGACTATTTTAAGTCGTAAAGTAAGCAGTATATATGTTCCAATCCCATGCATTTATTTTCACCACAGCATATATATTTGATAAAGCAAGGACATCTCTGTTGAAATATTGTCCCCATGTGTTCAGAGATAAAGCTTACAAAATGTTTTTCATATTATCGCTACGACCCAGAATCTGCCCCATCTAAATTTACGGTCGGGAGCCGCTGCTGGTTTCATGGCATTGCATCAGTTATTGACCATCAGTTATTTAAAGCCTCACATTTCCTGACAGGCAATCATATGTAAACCGAAAACTATTAATTATCAGATATGTTTGCTTGAAAATGTGCCTGTTTTAAAACCAATACTATATTTTGTATCTCATGCAATAACATTCATAGATCATTGAGTGTAGCCTAAACCCTAATATTTAGGGACACTGTACACATGAGGAATTTACTGTATATTCTATAAGCTTTATTTACATAGATATAACATTTAACAATATAAACTAGGAAATTAGGCTTCTGACCGTTTTAAAGGAAACAAGTTAAAATGCTAAACTTTATTTGGGTTAGCTCCTACATCTGCAAGAGAAGGTTTATATCAGCATTTCTTGTTTACATACAACCACCACCTACAGATTGGGTGAAGGTTTCCTGCACGTAAATATTGTGCTTTTGGAAGCGGCATTTTAAAATAATTAAAATCTAATCAAATACATTTGAACCCAATTATAAATTTAATTAGACTATAATTCAAATTAGATCTCAAAAGGCTGAGACTCTGTTTAAATAAATCATAATTGTAAATGCATTTGTAATTTAGATATTTCATTAGTCTAGATTTTATAATTAAAAAAATATTTAGGACATGAGTCTTATGGTCACAATCCATAATCGGGCTGCAACTAGTGATGAAGCAATCAAAAGCCAATGATCTTTTGATACCACTGACATAATGCCATAACACTTCTTGAGGGTCCAAAATTTGAATTTTCTTATGAGTGCAAAATTAATATATTTAATTATATATAATTTGTTGATGAGACATTCTACTGCACAGGTCACACTGTTCTTCGCACACACATTTTGTCTTCATTTAACTAAATCATTACAACTGAATACTTTTTTATTTTTGGGGGGTTATGGATCTTTCTACATGAACACTTATTTAAATGGATAAAAAGCAAAGTCATTCTAAGCTAATGGTGTCGGCAGGGGTACACTACATTTCACAGTCCTGCCATCTAGTGGTCTCAAAAAATACCACAGCAGCAAATTCTGATACTATTGAAGTATGTGATGAAAGACAACAAATCTATGGAAGCATATGGGTAGAAATATTCAATTTGGAATGTAATATGCAAAATGACAATGCAATATGTAAATCACTGCGTGAACAAGGCGGGGCTTGCAGAAGATCAAATCTCAAGAAGAGGATTCAAGTGAGAGAACATCGACAAGACAGTTGGCCCGTGTATGTTTTGATCATTTCGTTTTATGGCTTCAATATTTCATTCGCACTTGTGGGCGGTGCTGAAACGCTGCTTTGATCTGATTGGTCGAATCGCTCCACCTTCAGCTCGGTCTTTTCATTCTTTCAGACAGAATAATAAGAGTCAGTGCGAGTGAAGCACTGTAATGTCTGAAACCACTGCTCACTGTTAATTAGCATAATATTTGAAACAGATGTGGCTGGGCACATAATTCGTGCTGCCGAGACCTGCAAATTATTGTAGTATTGTATGAATATTGTCCCACTGATAAATACAGTGCAAATAGTTCTGTCTCTTTGGATAAAAGTGAAGTGGAAATAAAAATCAATAATAGACTGAACAGTTCCATGTCGGTAACATTTACCACTCTCATCTTTTAAGTAATAAGGCACTAGGTATGTGTGTGTGTGACATTAATAAATAATTGTGAAAATTAATATAGTTACATTTCTGAAATAAATTAGTACAATTAGTTTTATTACATACTAAATTGAATGATTTTTCTCTTTTTAGTCTTCTTTGTTGGGCTTGAGAAAGACAACATATATTTATCGTATTTTCCGGACTATAAGTCACTTCTTTTCATTGTTTGGCTGGTCCTGCGACTTATAGTCAGGTGCGACTTATTTATCAAAATTAATTTGACATGAACCAAGAGAAATTAATCAAGATAAAAAATTACCGTCTACAGCCACGAGAGGGCGCTCTAGGCTGCTCAGTGCTCCTGTAGCCTACCCCAGAGCGCCCTCTCGCGGCTGGAGACGGTAGATGTTTTCTCTTGGTTCTGAATAAATGCGATTTATAGTCCAGTGCGACTTATATATGTTTTTTCCTCGTCAAGACGTATTTTTGGACTGATGCAACTTATACTTATGCGACTTATGTGCGACTTATAGTCCGAAAAATATGGGTAACATTATTATTATTATTTATTATGAGAGTAATTGACACAGACTAGAACTTTAATGTTTCACCAAATTCAGCTCAGATCCTCAGACTAATCTGACTCGCGTTGCTGTATAACTGGCCAGACTTACCTTCCCAAAAACTCCTATTTAATTTTATTTTATAAATTTAACTATATTTATTTCCACTTCACTGTTATCCAAAGAGACAGAACTATTTGCACTGTATTTATCAGTGGGACAATATTCATACAATACTTCAACCTAGAAATAATTTGCAGGTCGCAGCAGCACGAATTATGTGCCCAGCTACATCTGATTCAAATATTATGCTAATTAACAGTGAGTGTAGGTTCATACATTACAGTGCCGCACTCGCACTGACTCTTATTCTGCCTGAAAGAATGAAAAGACCAAGCTGAAGCTGGAGCGATTCGACCAATCAGATCAAAGCAGCGTTTCAGCTCTGCCCACAAGTGCGAATGAAATATTGAAGCCATAAACCGAAATGATCAAAACGTACACGGGCCAACTGTCTTGTCCATGTTCTCTCACTTGAATCCTCTTCTTGAGTCTTGAGTCTCTTGACCTTCTGCAAGCCCCGCCTTGTTCAAGCAGTGATTGACATGGCGGGAGGGGGCAGAGACGTGATCGGCTCGGAATGCATTTTCAATGTGCACATTGAATTTTGCTACATTCATTGCGGGACATTGAATGAAAATGCAATCGAAGTGTCTTGACTGTGAGTGTTAATGCAGTTAAGAAAGATAGCATTTAAATGATCATTTTGCCACAGTTTGCTTGAACATGTTATACATATCTAATCATTTCTGTAATACATTTTCATTTTAATTTTGCAACTTATAAAGCATTAAAATTAGTATTCATTTTACATATTAAAACTAGTGTATGAAATGGCAAATGAAAATTATGTATATTGTATGTATTTAATTTTCATTTTCATTTTGCACCAAATGTTGCACAAATGTATTGGAAAATGTAAATGTAAATACAGAAATGCATTGCCATTTTTCATATTGCATTGTCCTTTTGCATATTACATTCCAAATTGAATATTGCTACTCATATGCTTCCATACATCTAGCTCTAACCTAAAAATATCTTAATTTGTGCTCCGAAGATGAACTTACGGGTTTGAAACAACATGAGGTTGAGTAATTAATGACAGAATTTTCATTTTGGGGTGAACTAACCCTTTTAATTGATAATAGAATACTTTAATGGAATCAGGGGAATGTTACCTGTGACATGATGTCATCCTCTTAATTCCATTCCAAAACAGATACATGTAGGCTACTTTCCAGAGCACAAAACATCTGATTACAGGATAACAGCCACTATCAGCATGATGCAGTATCACTGCATATATTATGGGCATATCTTCTTCTCATGTCAGTAATGACATATATGATCGCCTGAGATATCACTCGTGAGAGTAATTATTGCTGTCAGAGCTGAAGTGAGGAGGCCTGGGGTGTGTGAGTTGGCTGAGTTCGCCCAGAAAACTGCAGCTCTGCTGGGCCTCTGAGGAAGAGATCTGGCTCTCCGTTGCTATTACAACCCTGGCGACCCCGGGAGTGAAGAAGAGTCCTTAGACTTCGCCTCACACCCTGCATGACATGGAAAATTTTGACAAGATCATGTGAATGAGAAATAAACCCCAGGCTTGCTGAAGTGGAGTGTTAAAAACTATTCCATACGACGAGCGCAGTGTCTATGATTGTGTTGGCATGCATGCAACAGCTGTAAGCTCCACATGTTTTGGTGTCTGGGTCCGATTTCAAATCCATGGACTTATAATGAATGAAAAACCAAAGCCAATTACTAGAGACCAAAATATTAAATACAGACATGCTAAAAACACTCAGAAAAAAATAAGAAACTGAATATAAATGGCTTATAACACGGTAAACCTGTGCCAGTGAGTTTTTCCTGAGAGGTTTTTCTTCAGAATATGTAAAAGTTTTTATCTATTAAAGCTAATATTTATTTTTGTTTTTATTATTCAATGCATGTATTTATCTGTGACCTAGCAATGGAAAACAGAACAGTCTGTCTGTCAAACTGCTGTTTGTGAAATATTGTTTTCAACTTCAGCTGGACTGAAGGAAATGGAAAAAAGATTCTGATCCAGGAAAACACCATTTCAATCCAGAAAAGATGACAATTTATACTCTTCTCTGCAAGAACAGTGAAGCACTTCATGAATCACTGAACAGACAGAAAAGTTAATTCTTTCAGCAGCTACGCTTTAAAGGAGAATTACTGATTTTGCAGATTACAGATTTATCAAAGTTCTTAAGTACAGGAAACAAACGTTAGTGTATTTAAGCTTGATCTGTAATTTTTACAGTTTTGTCTTCAAACAACTGACCGGTTTAAGTGTGAGCCCACTGATCTTGGATATGAGCATGTGTTTGTAACTCTGTTCAGCCTCTTCACAGCATGCAGCAGTAGATATACATGATCTTGTCATTTGTGTGATGTTCCAGCAAAGTCCTTCTGCACTTGATTATAGGGCTAGCCGCAAGAGAGACTTCAGACTTCTGAGGGAAGTTTCTTTGGCAATGTTGGCATGAACCTTTGGGCAGTTGTTCTAAGTCCCCTCAGTAGATTCATGTTTTCATCAAACTCTCTGTAAGTGGCATTGACCCAAAGGCAGCCCTAAGCATGGCTCAATGATGAGATGTAACCAAATGAGACTGCCACAACAGAAACTGCCTATAGGTTAGCCTGCCACACTAGCTGATGGGTCCTCCCAGTGTGTGTGTGTGTGTGTGTGTGTGTCTGTGACAGAGGGAGAGTCAGTATATGATAGCGGTTCTTTGGACAGGCTTTGGAGAAACATGTTGTTGTTTAGATGGGGGTTTCTGTCAGTGTTTCTCTGAGGCCACTTCTCAGTTGAAGTTGATTTATTATATAAACCCTGACATCTTTGACCTGGGACCATCCCCATGAATTTAAGATTTTTTGAGAAACTAAAGTTGACGTTAGAAAGAGGAAATACTGGTTGCTCACTTCACCTGTCAGTCCATCTGCATCATTCAGATTGAAGAAAGCAACCAAAGCTTTGAGGACAGACGATGTTGCCAACCCACTATTGAAACTAGTTAAAGTGACCATTTAAATTTGGTTTTCATGCATGAAATGATGTCCCTGACAAATACAGTAATACTAACCATAATGTTGTAAGACAGTAGATCACTTTAAATTAATGTTTCATTACATATATTTCAAATTTAATGAATCATTACATTCACCACCATTTATCGGAGACTGTGTCTATTAAGAGCTGTTGAGCACCACTTTTACAATACATAAAGATCATGTCATGGATGTATACTTGACAGTTAATGTGTCAAGTAATGTAATGTAGTTCATTATAGATTCCAGATGAAAATGGTGAATCAGTGCACACTGTGTCATTGATGGACCACTTTTATGCTGTTTTAATGGTGCTTGCTTAGTCATTTTGAAGCTTGACAGCTCCAGTCTCCATTTCATTACATGGAACAGAGCAAGTGAGATCAACTTCAAAAAGAAAGTCTAGAGAGAGAAAGTCAATCAGGTTTAGAGAGTTTGTAATTTAGAGAGTTTTCCCAGATTTCTATTTATTTAGGAATAAGAGTTCATTTAGTTTTTTATAGTTACAGATTGACCAGGATATCTAGCACATGTCTCCTCTGATCATGATAAACGTCTCAGGTTACGAATGTAACCATGGTTCCCTGAGAGGGAACGAGACACTGCGTCCTCTGAGGGGACACTATGGGGAACACCTTGTCGTGACCCGTGTCTGAAGCATACTTTGAAAAACGCCAACGTGTTGGCCGGCAACAGCCTCTGACGTCACTACCAGCACGACTATAAATACGCGCCCGTAGGACCCGTCACTTATCTTCTTCGTGAAGCTTGCGTCCAAAGCATGGCAGGGAGCTAGAGGACGCAGTGTCTCGTTCCCTCTCAGGGAACCATGGTTACATTCGTAACCTGAGACGTTCCCTGTCAAGGGAACTTCGAACTGCGTCCTCTGAGGGGACACTATGGGGAACAGTATACCCACACCGCCATGCTGAGGGGAGTGCAGACCAGAATCATGGCAAACACTAAGTACCAACTCTACCATTTCACCGGGAGTCGCCCCTGGGACGGTTCGACAGCTGTCTATGACATTATCCCTTATGGCCAAAGGCCTAAGCTACATACCCAACTTACCTGTAGGTCTCTGGCCCGGGGTAGAGCTAAAGCCTTGGAATCACAAAAGATTCCTTTAAAGGGATACAGCTAAGAACTTAGCACTTTCTTCTACCAAGTCTTGCCTGTCACACAGGGGCTACTGCTAGCTTTCGCAAAAACTTGCCGAAAGAGCTGTCCCAACAGTACTCTAGTAGCGGCGCCCTGTTCTAGATAGGTATCAGAGGATACCTGGGTGGAGTGGTGCCCAAGATGAACGGGGCTTTAACCGACTCAAGAAAGGGCACGAAGCGGCCGCGCGAAGCCCTTACCATATAGTATTTTAGAAAGAACACAGAGTACTAGCGTGCAAACTTACCACAGTGTGGATTTCAGAAAGTGTGCAAAGACTTCACGTGCACACTTACCATAACATGGATTTACAAATACTGTTCTAAGGAGGGGCACTTGTGGCACTCTGATAGAGCAGCTCGTAGATGGAATAGCCCGGGAGCAGAGCAATTGGAGGACGGAACGTACAGATGAAGCCTCGGCCACGCCTGTACCATGGCATCATGCCCCCAATGGAGATGGATGAGTCAGAGGAAGCCAGAGGGGATAGTGCGATGCTCTCTCGAGCCGCAAAACCGATCCACCCAAGTCTGGCCAACTTCTCCAACTCTGCTTCAACACCTTGGTGCGAAGGTGCCATTCCCTGAGCCTCAGCCCCTGCCTCAGCAGGATGTCTGCTCTCACAGTGCGTCTCAAAACAGTATGTAGTACTGGAGCGCTCTGAAAGAACCGAGAATCAGTCTCCCATGAGAGGAGGACTCCTAGCTCCGAGCAGCATGCTCATAGGCGACCCTTTTTGAAAAGGGGAGCGCTGCTAAACTACCACGAGAATTGCCCACACAGCCCCCCATGTTGAGGGGCGACGCTTGAGGTGTATAACAAATACACACCGGTTGAATGAAGCCCAGGGACCCCGGGGCTAATCATCTTAAGAAAGCGGAGTGCGTAACCCCTACCGTACAGGATTTCAGAAAGTGCGCAAAATCTTGCGTGCACACTTACCACTTACCTGTATTTCAGAAAGTGTGCAGAGTCTTGCGTGCAAACTTACCACTTACGTGGTTTTCAGACAGTGCGCAAAGTGTTCACGTGCACACTGACCACCATGTGGTTTTGAGAAAGTACACAGGCTTAGCGTGTGTACAAAAAGGTTTCTAAGCATCGCAGAGGCGCTGGATCGCACGGGAGAGGCGAGCTCCAACCCTCAAGCGAGGGGAGCATCACCTGAGGCAGTACACACAGAAGAATTCCATAACTACCACCTCCCCGGATGCGCCAAGCGGCCAGGTGGCCCCTCAGGGTGACCTGGCCGGACATCCTTGAAATTCCCCACAGTGCTGTGCCAGTTCTGATGATCAGCCAGGCTCCTCGGGAGGGGGTGTGGAATGGACAACTGCAGAGCGCTTGCCTCCCACCCGCGGGGGGCGGAACCCACGCGGTGCGGCCGCCTGCCGAAAGCCTGTGATCTTGGCCACCTAATAACAGAGCACTGTAAAGGAAACTCACAGAGTTTGTTAGTAGACATATAACCACCAGCAACATAACACCCATAAGCAGATAAAGAAAGGGTTACGTACTCAGCCACCCTCCTGAGTCCTGCTTACGGGGCGCCCCCTTCTGGTCCGGACCGTCAGTAAGGTGGTTACTATGAACATAGAACCAACCAAAAAATCATAGGTCCAGGACAGGAGACTGTTATGTGAGAAACTTTCCACCTAACCTCGATCAAGTGGAGAGCTGGTGACTACAGGGGAATTAGGCAGGGGAGGATAAAAACAGAAGTTAAAACAGAGGTTAAAACATCCAGAGCTACTAGGTATCGCTCCGATCCGGACGAGGACGCTGCCTCGTCTGAATCACTTCCCTCAGACCCTGCTTACCTCTCCGTGACCCGCGATTCCTCTTGCCCCTGCCCTTAGGCGGAGGAGGAGCGCGAGCCGCGACACTAGCCGAAAAGCTCAGAAGGCGAGACCGGAGCATCGAGAAGAAACCCCCTTTCTTCCCTCCCTATTTCTGCCAGGTTCACCCACAGATGTCTCTCCGTTACCACCATGGCTGCCATAGACCTACCCATGGCGGAGGTGGCCTGCTTGGTAGCCCGGAGAGAGAGGTCTGTGGTGTGACGCAGCTCGGCTACCTGGTCAGCTGAAAGGCCCTCGCCTGTATCCAGGTCCTTCAGCAGGTCAGCCTGGTAAGCCTGAAGCACTGCCATCGTGTGCAACGAAGCCACAGCCTGACCTGCTGCCGCGTATGATTTGCCATTTAAGCGGGATGTATCCTGGAGGGGCTTAGATGGCAAAGAGGGAGATTTAAGAGAGGATGTTTTCCCCCACAGAGAGATAGCTAGACAGCATCTCTCCTACAGGGGGCATCCTCTCATAGCCGTTTTCGTGCATGCCTTCGATATTAGCATAACTCGTATGCTGAAACCGATGGATGCGAGAGGAAAATGGCCTCTTCCATTCCTTTTCGACTTCTGCATGTAAGTCAGGCAAGAATGGAAGGATCACCTGGGCTGGAGGGCTATGGTCAGTCAAATAACGCTCATCGAGGCGACCTCGCGACGTTACTTTTCTGGCACGCTTCCATGGCAAGTCTAATTTTGCCGTGACGCGATCCATAACCTCTAACAGCTCCCCATACGCAGGGAAGAAGGATTGAGAAGGCTCAGCCTCAGCCTCAGCTTCTTTGCCACTCTCAGACATCTCCTGCTCTTTCTGGGTAAAACCCAGCAGAGCACTAACTTCAGTGTCAGAATGGGCGTTGGCGTTTTTCAAAGTATGCTTCAGACACGGGTCACGACGAGGTGTTCCCCATAGTGTCCCATCAGAGGACGCAGTTCAAAGTTCCCTTGGCAGGGAACCACAGGCATTGCCTCTGGAGGACGGAGTCCAAGAGCCCATCTGAATGAGTCCTGCACATCAGGCTTCAAAACACACACGTCCATGGAAGTCCACTGATAGTTTTCTGCTCACTGAACATACAGTGCTCTATCATGGCACGTATACAGCGAATAAAATCACGAATAAGGCACTCCCTCTAGACAACAGCCTTTCTTCTGCAGAGCTGTGATGAGCGGAACAAATTAAAACCATTATATAACACAAATATATTAAGGTTCATCTCCATCTTTCTGCATTCAAGTTCTGAATAATATTTTTTAAGTTACATGTTTATTCAGATCATTAATACTGCATAATTTCTGTTGTGCTCTAAAGTACAACTATTATATATTCACATTATCATATATATATATTTTTCAAGTATAGTCAGATATACACAGAATATATACAATTTTAGTTCTCTGCAGGGTTGGAAATAAGCAGGGAATGGGGAAATAATGGCACCAAAATATGCCCACACAAGTCATGATTAAAGTCATTGACTGCTTCAGGGAATGGAAATGTTCATTGCTAATATTATTCCCAGTTAGAATAATTGTTTTGTTCTTCATACTACTAAGATTACAGGATACGTGAAGTCTTGCTATTTTAATACATAAAAGCAATAAACTACATCATAAACAGTTCTCAGTTTATTTTGTCTATCCAGTCAACAGGAATATGACATGCAGTTTCCTCACAGATGTGGCAAATTTTAATGTGTTCTATTAATCAACATTAAAAATCATTATTACAATATCTGAGGAAATAACTGACAGTAATGATTTCATTACTTTCATTACCACCTTTGCAGTGTACCAATTGTATTGGTAACAGCCTACAGTATTCTGACTGATTGAATAAATAATCAAATAAACATTTGACCTAAAATACAACACAAATGCATTTAATAAGGTAATTAATTACCTTAAATAAATTAAAATATGTATAAATGCCCATGCATGGAAATCAATTAGATTATGCAAGTATTGCATCTTAATGAAAAAGTTCAACAATCTGAGATGCATGAATGATGGTGGACACACAATAACCTCCCTAGAATAGAAAGAATATTGTCTGGAGAAAAGCTACTTCTTGGTGCCTGGACAGTAAAAGAAAGTGAAATCAAACTGGTCAAAAAAGAAGCCATCAAGCCCAATAAAGAGTCAATGTTTGTCTTGTTGGCGGTACTCCAGATTGCAATGATCTTCTAATATTTGAACAAGATGACCTCTTAAAAACTCTCATGACACAGTACTTAACATATTTTATAGATATTATTGGTGGAAACTGTTTAAATTGTATTTTTGAAAGCCAGAATACACTTGGACACAGAGTTGGTTGAGTGTTCCTTGGAGAACATCCAAGCAACATGTTGGATAAGACACAGTGTGGTGCATTGAAGATCTTGTCTTTCCATCCTATCTCCTACTCCTCGCATGGGCATAACATCTAAATATTATGACACGAAAGCATCAAATGCCAGGCACACAGATGCTTTATATTTAGTCAATCTTGCTGAAAGTAGGCGATTAAGCTGCTCGTGCTCAGTATGTTTAGGTTTTGTTCCTCTGTAAATGAACCTCCATGTAGAACACTGAGCCAGTCACGCTTTTATAAACACATTTGATCTTTTCTCTTGTAGCATATTTAAGTGGTTCTGTTATGATTACAGCACGCGAGGGCGCCATGGCAAGTGTTCTGGAAGTGGAACACACCAGCGGTCAGTCTAGGAGTTTAAACTCTTGATTCAGGGCCATTAGCCCGAGGAATTCTTCCTCTCGCGGTTTTTTTCGTTCTCTTTATACTTCCTCTCCCGACGGAGCAAGCGAGAGTCAGTGATGAGTGTGAGGCGTCAATGAGACTGACTGGCGGTCTACAATGGGCTCACGGGATGCGGAGCGATCTCTGCGGCTGTTAGATGATGATGATGATGATGATGATGGATCACGATTTCTTTGACTGCTTCACTGCGCGCACCTGAGATGGAACGCTGAGGGCTCGCCGCAGTTTGGCGGGAAGTTCTGACCGGATGGAGCGCGCGTCTTCTGGAGGTGTTTCCTCGGCGCAACTTCCCAAGGTCTGTAGTTTCATCATAATAACACGCGTGACAGACGAAAGATATCAGCGATCTAAAAATCCCACGAACATTATTCGTCTGTTAAACGTATTTATTTTATAATACAGTAGCTCTTAGTATTTAGAATTTCTTTATGTCAAAAATAAATAAATAAAACAAAAACAAAACATAAATAAATAAAACGTTATATAGGCTACTGGTAATTTAACTATTAATATTAAGGACACCTCCTTTAACTCTAAACCACAGGTCAATGCAATAAAAGGTACAAAATACAGATACAAAATCATATATATATATATATATATATATATATATATATATATATATATATATATATATATATATATATATATATATATATATATATATGGTTTACAGTAAAAGAAACGACATGCTTTCAGACTTTGATACATTTGGATGTCCATGCAGAATATGTATGTGTTGTAAGTGACTTAATTTCAATCATATTCGAATGTATATGAACAATGTGTGAATAGTATCATAACTACAGACCATTAACATACAAATGTAGATTACCAACATTTTGTAAAATAAATGTTGCTTTTATCACAAGATGCTTACCCCTTTAAATTCGTTTTTATACACATTCTCTGTACTGTATAAAAAATACAAGTTGATTTCTTGAAAACGGCTCAAATCAACAAGACTATGCCAACAGATTTTGTTCATTGGGCATGTTTTAAGACATTTTGCCTTCCTTAACTCTATGGTAAATCAAACACAGTTAGCACGTGTTTTACCTCACTGAATTGGCCGTGACAGTATTCGTGTTTAATTGCACATTGTGTAAGTTTCCGTTGCAGATTTTCTTCAGTTTTGTCTGTGTTTCGCAGTTTTATGGACAGAACAAATAACAGATGCACACAGTACTGTAACTGAAGATTTAGCCCCATGTGCTAAGAAATATTCAAACATTTACAACTGAATCATCTAATCTCTTTTTCAAATCTCATCTGTGTTGTTAACTTCTGGAAAAGAGAATTTGATTCCAGGAATGAGACTGAAGTAATAAGGTCATAAACAATGTTGAATGGAAAATAATATGCAGTGGTAACAATGGGACTTATTTCTCATTGACTGATAATGATTTGAGTGGCAAAAAAGTGACTAAGAGAAATGCATAACCATAACTGAACTCGACATGACCTTACCTTAACTGACCTGGATAAATGACAACCTCTTTACTCTTTACCCCATGTACACAACCTGATAACTGAGAACATATTGCCAATTACAATGGGAAATTCGAAATATTTCATTTCAGACTCAAATCACTGCTGAGGTTTTAGCAGCTGCATTTAAAGATTACACACTTTTTTTTACATGTTCCTTTGAAAGGATCCACTCAACCAAACACCTATTTTCCCTGAGGTGTCTCAGGCTATGAGGTTCCACAAATAGTGAGTACCATCTGTGTCCAGTTATCCTTGCTTTCCTCTAAGATACACAATGTGAGCCTGTGGCAGCCATTCCTGCCGGTTCAGATGGTATGGGAGAAGGCAAATCCCACATTAGGGAATGGCATGTTGAAAACACGAACAGGGGCCAGTTCGTATACTCCAGGGAGAAACAGATTTTTCTTTTGCAAACCTTTCCAAAACACGTAAATCTATGTTCTAATTGACTGTTTTCTAAGCTCCTTCCCTTGGGGTTGATCTTGCTCGCTCTGTTAGGAATGAATTTGAGATTTTAATGAACTGGATCCTTATCGATCCCTTGATTTTGATCGCGGGAGTGAGTCTACACATGTCAGACATCTCTATATACCACAATGCAATATGATTGTGACGTCACGGTGCAGATTGTGTGAAGTTACCCCCATGCAACACAATGATAAACAAGTTATTTTGAAATGAAGCTGCATAATACTTGTTGCTACCTTAAGCTGTTTGTTACACAGTCATAAATGATTGCATTGCTTTTTAATTTGTTTGTGCAATATTTTCTCCATTCGCCCAAGCAACAGGAAAAAAAGAGAGTAAATAATAAATCAGATCCATAGATTCCAAATGATCAAGTATTTAGGACTTTTGCTGTCAGCATCTTCCAGTTATTTTGGCAGTACAAAAGCAGTTCATTATGCTGGTTGATGTTGCAAACTGTAATTTGTTATCATTGTCTGAATTTATTATCATAATTATAAACACACTAATTTGTAGTGCAAACAATTTTACTGCTTGCTGCACTTTATTAAGATGGTTGCACACCAGACATATTAAAAAAAGAAGTCTAGCAGAAAACAGAAAATAGCTTACTTTAGCGTTGAAAAACTAGGAACAAGAAAACTCAATGTGAAACCAGAATATAGGGAATAACTGGAACACGAAACAAATCAGGTTAAAAATTTCAAGAGGAATTCTGGTAATGTTTAGGGTTAAGGATTGGTTAGGAAAATATATTAATTAAATTCAAATAAAATATTTAATAATTCCTTTAAAATATAAAAATATAAACATTACAAATGAAGAGTTCCGATGAAAAAAGTACCATCTGAAATTTTCTTCTGAAGTTAGCATTTTCAGATAGTATAGAGGATTTTGTATATGAACTCTTCAAATATAGAATTTAATAGTATATGTAATAGTATAAAATATCATAAACTTATCTTACCTTCCAAAATAAGTAAATAAATAAATAATGCAGCACCTCCCAGTGTTTTAGTGCCTTTTTGTGCATTTAATGTTCAGAATATGCTTTTGATTTAACAAATAACTGAATGTTTTCTGTCAAAAATAGTTTTTTTAATTAAATAAATGTTTAATACACGTGCTGTAAATAATTTTTGAAATAGTAGAATGTCTATTATAAAAAGTCTTTATATATTTGTTTTTTGTTTATTTAATATGATTGTGTAATGTTTACTATGATATCGCTTTGTTTTTAAAAGAGCTAAAGACTCGGATCATGTGTCGGATCATGTTCTGAATAATCTTTGTCAGACAGACCCATGGGCTGAGCTCTGACTGCAATTTTGTGGCTGAGTTTCGTCCTTAGGGTCTTGTTTAGGAACAATTCATCTGTGACCTGAAATAAACCGGAGTCCGGAAATGACTTGATTTGTGTGTAGTGAGAGCGAATAATGCTTCATTGTGTGACAGACGATATCAAAGAACTGCGCATCCTGTTACCTTACCTGCAGAAAAATCACTCAATAGGAAGTTCATCCATAGGAAACTATTGGCAAAAAATCCAAGAAGTGTTCTCCGGAATAAAAAGATCTCTGAGAAGGGCATTGATTATGAGTATAAGGTGTTTGTAATGTGCATTATTCACAGTCGTCCTTTGCAGAGTAAATTTGATTATTACAAAGAATATTCTACCTCTTACATATATTTAACTTACGATAGACTATTTTAAGGATTTTGCATGTAAAAGCACAGCCCATTATGTTTATTCTCCAGTACCTCAAACACACCAGACATCAATCAGCTTTTAAAGGAAAGTAGAGGTGTACTTACAGTTACACCAGTCATGGGTTGGTCCAGAAAAGAGTGAAGTTGAGGCAAGGATATTTAATTACGCAACAAGATAAGCTAAGCAAAATGCTAAAGTTTGACTTAAGCAAATGTGATTATGTGTTATGTGTATGCTAGTCTAAAGAGAGTAGGCCTTTATGTAAAATTCTGTCATCATTTAATTACCCTCCACTTTCTTCCTTGCTTTCTTGCTTTGTTAATGAAGCTGCATAATACCGGTCATGGCAAACAAGTCTTTTGTTTAATTTATTTTTTGTATCTTTTATATATGAATGCATGTCAAATTTTTAATTTTTTTGGCTTACATTTCTCATTTTCCTTTATCTGCAGAACATAAGTAAAGAGCTACTGTCACCAACATGAGTTGGAGCTTTCTCACTCGACTGTTGGAGGAAATCCACAACCACTCCACGTTTGTGGGGAAAGTTTGGCTGACTGTGTTAATTATTTTCCGGATCGTTCTGACCGCAGTGGGAGGTGAGTCAATCTACTCCGATGAGCAGACAAAGTTCACCTGCAACACTAAGCAGCCCGGCTGTGACAACGTATGCTACGATTCCTTCGCCCCGCTGTCACACGTCCGGTTCTGGGTGTTCCAGATCATCATGATATCCACCCCCTCCGTCATGTATCTGGGTTACGCCATCCATAAGATCGCCCGTGACTCAGAGGAGGAACGGTGCAAGAACAAGATTTATCAAAAGAGGAACTGCCACAGTCGGTGGAGAAATGGACACCACCTAGAGGAGGTCTTGGAGGAAGACGATGCCGAGCCAATGATCTATGAAGAAGACATGTTGGATGAGCAGGAGGTCACACCAGAGACAGACAAGGGCAAATGCCAAGATCCAGCGAAGCATGATGGCCGCCGTAGGATCATGCAAGAAGGCTTGATGAGGATGTATGTGCTTCAGCTTTTATCCCGTGCCATCTTTGAGGTGGGGTTCCTCATGGGTCAATATCTCCTTTACGGCTTCCGTGTTAACCCTTCGTATGTCTGCAACAAGATCCCATGCCCGCACAGAGTAGACTGCTTCGTCTCTCGACCCACTGAGAAGACCATCTTTTTACTCATCATGTATGTGGTGAGCTGTCTTTGTCTGCTGCTCAATGTTTGTGAGATGTTCCACTTGGGGATTGGTGCCTTCCGTGACACTCTTCGTAAACGTCGAAGAAATGGTCAACAACCTCCATACGGCTACCCTTACTCCAGGAACATTTCTAGTTCTCCGCCTGGATACAACCTGGTGGTTAAATCTGACAAACCGGGACGCATTCCCAACAGCATCATCCTACAGGACCAGAACATGCCCAGAGTGATTCCTGAACAGCATTGCACAAGTCCTGATGAGAATATTCCCTCTGACCTGGCTACACTGCACCATCATTTACAAATAGCTCAGGAACAACTTGACATGGCGTTTCAGACATATAATACAAAAAACGCTCATATCTCCAGAGCTAGCAGCCCTGTGTTTGGTGGCACAATGACAGAGCAGAACCGGGTCAATACAGCTCAGGAGAAACAGGGTGCACGACCTAAAGCCAGCACTGAGAGGGCAGGGACAATAGCAAAAAACGGAAAGACTTCTGTGTGGATTTAACTCTTATCTGACTAGTCATGATGCATTATCCTCCAAAACATATTGTTTAGTTAGTGAGGGCATGACTGAACATTATGTACCCAAGTTCTGTTGAACATTAAACAAAACTGAACAATAAATATATTGTAGAAGGGTAGTATTCATTTATGAAACTCTTTACATTGCTTTACTGTGTTCTCCCTTCCTCTGAATAATTACTTATGTGCTTCTATAGATATGTTACATATATTAAGTGTGACTTTTCTCTAAATTCCAATGCATGCAAGTGTATTGACCATATTGGAAGTCTGTCAAACAATTTAGTCTTTAATGGATCATTGATTTAATTTGACTATATAAGAACAACCCCATGTATCTACTGTGAGACCTATAAGTTCTCCTCTTTATGTTCTCTTACTATTCTTAGGTTACATTTACACGACAATGATGTAGTCAAAAACGGACCATTTTTTCTCTTGCGTTGTTAAAAAGTTTCACGTATACACAACAACGTTTTAAAAATGATTCGTGTCAAACATATATGCGAAAGCGGCCAAAATTGTTGTATTACGAATGCCAGTCCAGTAGTTGGCGCTGTCACCTTGTTAATAAACAGTACCTGTAAGGAAATGCCGATTATATGTTGTATTTGTTGTGTCTCTGCTGTTGGTTGTAATGTTGGTGTAGTAAATCCACGCTTTTCTAAAGAAGCGTTAACAAACTCTTGAGCAGCAACAACAGTCCCATATACTCCGCCATTGTTGTGTATGTTTGTTCGCGCTTGCCTTTAAAATCGGCACGTACTGCACATGTCTAAATACCTTACATGTATTACACACATGTATGACGTCACAGTTTTCAAAGATTTCCATATTGGGTGTTTATACGGAAACGATAACAGTGGCTTTTTTTTTTACTTGCACTTTGAAACCCATTTTCAAAAATATGCGTTTTCAGTCCCCAAAATGTCATTGTCGTGTAAACGAACAGGCAAAACACATGAAAAGTTTTTGGCTAAAAACATTGTTGTGTAAACGGCCCCTTAACCTATGGCTCTGTTCCAAACCAAAGTCACTATCACTGTACAGTATATCTTATGGATAAAGCAATCCCAGAATGCATTGTGACGAAAATGTGATCACAAATGGCAGATGAAGAGAAACCCTTCTATAAATATACTTGCTGTATATATTATAAAAAATGTATTAATCAAAATATCTTATTAAAAATGCACTTTCACAAGACACAAGTGAATGTGCTTATGTATTTTTCATAACATCACATCTTGCCAAATGCAATTGGAATCAATTGTCAGTGTCAATTGTGAGTTATTTGTGCTGATCAGTGACATTTAATATTGTTGCTTAGTACCTATGTATCTTATGATGCTTAAAAGACAGTAGAAAGTGAGGCAGCTTGAGGTACAGGGATACCTCTCATCATTTAATCACTTTCATGCCATCCTAGATGACTTTCTTTCTTCTGCGGAACACGGACAGAGATTTTAGAGAAAATTTCCTTCTTGGTGAGTCCTTATGCAAGCAGAGACTTTTAATGCACTTTTAACCATGCAAAACATAACAATGTTGATCCACACTTCCCAAATTGATGAATCAATGTCTTCAGAAGTAGAATGATAAAAAAATACTAATAGACTATAAAACCAT
Organism: Carassius carassius; assembly: GCF_963082965.1. NCBI lineage: Eukaryota > Metazoa > Chordata > Actinopteri > Cypriniformes > Cyprinidae > Carassius > Carassius carassius. The sequence continues at coordinate 30,138,311 of NC_081774.1, forward strand.
TGCTTTCTAACGGTCACCCTACTGTGAACATCAGCATGTTGTGAAGCATGATGTAAGCCTGTTGTGATAATTGCGTGAGAAGTGACGACCCTCCAGGACTGAATTTGAGAGTCTGTGCAAGCAGCCTTGTGTTGATGTATTCATCTCTATTATGTAATAAAAATCTGTAATTTTTCAGCAAGTTGTTTTGGCAGCGTAGTTTCAATAAAAACAGTTTTTTTTGGACTGACAAAACTTGCAGTATGTTTTTATAGTACAAGCACCTCTTAGACATCAAAAGATAAGGGAAATTTTATTTTGTTATGAAAATTGCATGAGAAGTGGCGTCCTCTGTGCTTCTGTGTCACTTCTTGTGCAAGTTTCACATCAAGTGTTAACTTATAAACCTGCATTTGAGAGTTGGCCAGAATCTATGGTTTATAGTTCATTGTTTTCTTTCAGAAGACATTGGTTCATCTATTTGGGTCATATAGGTTTTTACAACGTGTCAACTTTGAGAGAGCTATCTACTTGCATTATATGGACTTACAGAGATAAATTATTTCTCTAAAAATCTCTGTTTGTGTTCCACAGTTGAAAGAAATCTTTGCATCTAGGACGACACAAGGGGAAGTAAATGATGAGAGCATTTTTGGGTGGGGGATGCCTTTAATTAGTCTAAAAAAAAGATTATGCAGATTTTCTTGGTTCCTTCTTTATAAAAAAAAACATGGATGTGCATATATTAATGTGCATTTATAGATTATTTTTGCATTTATGTTATATGGCACTAAAATGATGGATTGAGCCTGCAATGGTATAAGTTGTACCATTGTCTTATGAAGGCATATTTTAAAAAACGTAAGAAGGAAATTTATTTATAGTAAATGAGGACTAAGGCTTTCAAGCTTCAATAGGACTCAAAAATTGATCCATATGACTTGTGTGTTATAGTCCAAGTCTTCTAAAGCAATACAACAGTTCTGTGAATTTAGATCATTATTCACTTAAAATCTTTTTTATTACATATAAAATTAACAAAGAGTTTAAATGATTTGCCATGTTCTTGTTCCTTGTCAAAGAGGGTGGTACTGATTAAATTATGCATCAAATAAAAATACAGAAAAGCCTGACTATCCTCATAAAGATGGTCAGGTCAGAGCATCTCAATCACTGAACACATTCATCAGGAATGAGGCTCAGTAAATTCTGTGAACTCCATCACGGCTGTCAAAACAAAGGTGACTTAAAACAGCATTTCTTTGATTCTGATTGAACTTATTTTCCATGGTTTCCAAGAAAATTTTGCGTGCAATTTACCTCTGTGTGGTGTACCAACTATGAATAAATATAACTAGGTTTTGGTGTGTTGGTGGCAAATTAAGTTGAATTTTTATGATTTGATTCTTACGAAAACAAACAACAAAAAAGTGAGTATTATTTTGTAAGCATTCTTGGATAAGACTTTTGTGAAGCAAGATTTCAAAGCTGTTTTCTTTAGAATCACTATTCCAAAATGTGCCTTTGCCAATTACAACCCGAATTCCGGAAAAGTTGGGACGTTTTTTAAATTTTAATAAAATGAAAACTAAAAGACTTTCAAATCACATGAGCCAATATTTTATTCACAATAGAACATAGATAACATAGCAAATGTTTAAACTGAGAAAGTTTACAATTTTATGCACAAAATGAGCTCATTTCAATTTTGATTTCTGCTACAGGTCTCAAAATAGTTGGGACGGGGCATGTTTACCATGGTGTAGCATCTCCTTTTCTTTTCAAAACAGTCTGAAGACGTCTGGGCATTGAGGCTATGAGTTCCTGGAGTTTTGCTGTTGGAATTTGGTCCCATTCTTGCCTTATATAGATTTCCAGCTGCTGAAGAGTTTGTGGTCATCTTTGACGTATTTTTCGTTTAATGATGCGCCAAATGTTCTCTATAGGTGAAAGATCTGGACTGCAGGCAGGCCAGGTTAGCACCCGGACTCTTCTACGACGAAGCCATGCTGTTGTTTTAGCTGCAGTATGTGGTTTTGCATTGTCCTGCTGAAATAAACAAGGCCTTCCCTGAAATAGACGTTGTTTGGAGGGAAGCATATGTTGCTCTAAAACCTTTATATACCTTTCAGCATTCACAGAGCCTTCCAAAACATGCAAGCTGCCCATACCGTATGCACTTATGCACCCCCATACCATCAGAGATGCTGGCTTTTGAACTGAACGCTGATAACATGCTTGAAGGTCTCCCTCCTCTTTAGCCCGGAGGACACGGTGTCTGTGATTTCCAACAAGAATGTCAAATTTGGACTCGTCTGACCATAAAACACTATTCCACTTTGAAATAGTCCATTTTAAATGAGCCTTGGCCCACAGGACACGATGGCGCTTCTGGACCATGTTCACATATGGCTTCCTTTTTGGATAATAGAGCTTTAGTTGGCATCTGCTGATGGCACGGCGTATTGTGTTTACCGACAGTGGTTTCTGAAAGTATTCCTGGGCCCATTTAGTAATGTCATTGACACAATCATGCCGATGAGTGATGCAGTGTCGTCTGAGAGCCCAAAGACCACGGGCATCCAATAAAGGTCTCCGGCCTTGTCCCTTACGCACAGAGATTTCTCCAGTTTCTCTGAATCTTTTGATGATGTTATGCACTGTAGATGATGAGATTTGCAAAGCCTTTGCAATTTGACGTTGAGGAACATTGTTTTTAAAGTTTTCCACAATTTTTTTACGCAGTCTTTCACAGATTGGAGAGCCTCTGTCCATCTTTACTTCTGAGAGACTCTGCTTCTCTAAGACAAAGCTTTTATAGCTAATCATGTTACAGACCTGATATCAATTAACTTAATTAATCACTAGATGTTCTCCCAGCTGAATCTTTTCAAAACTGCTTGCCTTTTAGCCATTTGTTGCCCCCGTGCCAACTTTTTTGAGACCTGTAGCAGGCATTAAATTTTAAATGAGCTAATTAAGTGGATAAAAGTGTAAAATTTCTCAGTTTAAACATTTGCTACGTTGTCTATGTTCTATTGTGAATAAAATATTGGCTCATGTGATTTGAAATTCCTTTAGTTTTCATTTTATTAAAGTTTAAAAAACGTCCCAACTTTTCCGGAATTCGGGTTGTACAAATAATAACTGTAGGGTTTATTTATCAAGATTTGGATAAAAGCATCTGCTAAATGCATACATGTTAATTGTAAATTGATAACATGAATGTGGATAAGCAAATGGATATCAGATAAATCATAACACAACCTGAAGGAAAGCACTACAGACTCATCTCCCATGACTATGGTCATGGAAAAAAAATTAAACCATGCATGTCAGCAACTACTTCTAGTTATTATTTTCAGGCAGTCCATTTTCTTGATGAACTAGGTATGTATTCAGATTGAAATAAGTAAAGGTTTTGATAGCACACTATGAAAAACTCTTAATAGTATGTTGTTCTTGAATAGTTTCCATCAGGGTTTGCTGGGATAGGAGGTATACTCCAATCACTCCCAAAAAGTAGTATAGGGCAGGCTATACATTCCCACACAGACACAGAGAGGAGAAAAACTACGGATAAAGTCATCAGGGGAAAAAAACGTATGCGTAATCATACTTGAGTATTTTCACTTTTTTCCCCCCACACACCATTGGGAAGTTTAGTTTTAGGTTTACTAGAATAAGGACCAGGGAAAGGCTTACAAAACAGGGAGCTAAAACGGCGAAAAATTTGTATGAAAATGTATTAGATTTTCGAAATAATCCAATAAAATCAGTTGCGATTTGAGATGCGGAGATTCCGTTCGTTGCACGTTGTTTTAAGGACACGCCCACAAAAGGGAAATATTATGATCAGTGCCACCAAATTTCAGGAACCAAACAGTGCTATGTTATTTTAGAATAGCATAAAGTTTAGAAAGCGGTGTTTCAAAGTTTAATGGGGCGATAGAAAACACTCAAATATTAACCCTTTCCGCGAACGAGCAATGTGTCATGCATATTAATAAAATACGTATCTGATTGGACGGGCCAGGAAGGACGTACGCGATTAGAAATCAATATTCATGAGGTAAACCTTCACCATAGTAGGATTCGTATCGTTTCAAACGCACACGCAGTGCAGCATGGGAATTAAAATGGAAGGTGGGAGACAACACAACACAAACTTGTGTCGTCCTGAGGAATTGTGAGCTTTAATAGTTTCGCTGAGGAAACCAACACAATGCAGAGGGTGATTTTGTTTAGCAGTGCGTTCAGAGGCGGACTTCACGTGCGCTGTTTTCGCTGCTCGAGACATGAGAATGCGTGCTGGACTCAGCTTAGAAAACACTCTCAAGATCAACCCAGCGATAGTCGAGTACACTTTAGCTGTTACAGCTTACCGCACAGGACTCTAATCAATGTGTCCGGACAAGACACGAGCTCATTTCTTCAAGGAATAATAACCAATGACATGTTTCTCCTGGAAGAGGACGCAGTGCGCGCGATGTATGCTCACATCCTCAATGTTCAAGGCAGGACACTGTACGACATCATCCTTTACAGGTAATATACTGCATTGTTTGAATATTTCTAGCTTGTTTGAATTGTAAAGTAGATACGGAATGTCATATTAATGTGATTTTTAGGAGTTTTGTAAATAAGGTTCGTAAGATGTGGGCGTGACCTCAGCTTTATCTCTCTGTCCCGCCCTGGGCGGTTAACTTACTGATATATGATTGAGAAGTTGTTCTTCTGCTCTGTTCTTCTACGTGTCAGTAAAGCCAGCATGGTTTAGCAGGCCATGAACATCATGAGTTGATATGTAAAGCGCTTACAAATGAGAATCATATTGTTACATGTCATCAAATGCATTCACCCAAAAATGAAAACTTGCTGAAAATGTACTTGTTTTCAGGCAATCCAAGATGTGGATGAGCTTGTTTCTTCTTGGGAACAGAGTTGGAGAAATGTAGCATTGTTGAGCCGTGTTGACTAATGGTTCCTCTGCAGTGAATGGGTGCCGTCAGAATTAGTCCAAACAGCTGATAAAAACCACACCAATCTGGCTGAAATAAAGGTCCTCAAGTGGAAAAAGTCAAATTTGAACATATGTTCATTTTACTTTAGGGGTGCCTGGTAACTGTTAAATTGATAATTACAACAATTAATCATGATTATTGTCATTTGATGAATTTCAATAAGAATTATTGCACTTTCACACAAGTGCAAATCAAGACAATGTCAGCTTAAATGCATGGTTTAATGCATGGTTGATTTATTATGTTTAGCTATCATAAACTGCATATGTAAAACCAACGCTTCTCTCAAAAGTTTAACCTTCTAATATGAACAAACCAAATCATTTTATTGTTCTTTTTCTGTTAAAACAACAACAACGATGTCTTTGTGACACAGAAGTTGCACAAGTACATCTTTCAGCAGCAACAATCGCAAACGGTGGAGAGATCATTACATTTCATTACTGAGATGTATTTAGTCGCAGCAAATGGCACTAACGTCTGTGCGAAGGAACCGAAGGGAAAATATGAATTGCTAGTAAACCTCACAAATAAATAGTAACATTACATTTTGAAGTAGAAAAACATTTTTAGAGATTCTGTGCTAAACAAACAAGTTCTGCATGTTTTTCCAGGTATGTATTAATGGAGCTTTTTTTGTGTTATTCAGTTTAAAAGGGAACCCAGATGGATTTAATGGTGTGCTTCTGGAGTGTGACCAAACTGTACAGGACTCCGTTATGCAGCTTCTGAAGGTTTACAAGATACGTCGCAAAGTAAACTTCAGCTTGTGTCCCAGTCTCTCGCTGTGGGCTCTGTTACCTCCAAATAAAGCTGCAGGACTGGGGCAGTCAAAGCCTTACATTACTGCAGCAGATAAAGTGTTAGTACTGGAGCCAGACCCAAGAACTGAACTCATGGGTTGGAGGATGATCACTAGCGGTCAGAATAACCCACAGGAGCTCGTCTCTGCTTGTCGAGAGGGCAACACTAAAGAATACCACAGACATCGCTATGAAATTGGTATTAAACGACTAAAAGTCAGAAATGTTAACTTATTTAAAACACCATAAAATTGAATATGCTCGCTCATTCTTTTATATATTTTAATATGTACAAGTCAGAATAAGCATGTTGTTTGAATACTTACATAAATATTGTGTGACACTGAATTTTAACACATTTTATTCTCCTAAAACTTACCTGGACACTTCACTTACATTTAATGTGCTTTCTATGGGCACAATTAAAATCACTTTTGTAAATTTCTTTTGATGCGGATGTCTTAACGTCATTGACCCATATATACAGTACGTTCATCATAAGCAATAGTCATCATCGAAGTGCATATGGATATTGTTTGGTAATAGTAGCATTTTGTATATTTAAATAAGGTAGTATTGCAGACTCAGCACATCCTTCATGATCTGATGGTTTGTTGTGATCTTGAACTCATTTCTACAGGACTGCCTGAAGGAGTGAAAGACCTTCCTCCAGGCGAGGCTCTTCCGCTGGAGTCTAACCTTGTCTACATGCAGGGAATTAGCTTCAGAAAGGGATGCTACATCGGACAGGAGCTGACTGCCAGAACTCACCACACTGGTGTGATAAGGAAGCGCCTGATACCTGTTACCATGTCTGCTCCGGCCGAGACCCTGGACCAAGGTGCTGCTCTTGAGACTGAGAGGGGCAAGCCAGCTGGGAAACACAGGGCAGGACTGGACACGCTGGGACTGAGCCTCGTACGCTTGGCTCATGCCAAAGAGCCACTAAAACTGAAATCCTCTGATGGCGTGACGGTGACTTTAAAGGCTACTGTACCTGACTGGTGGCCAAAAAACAGTAAAGATTAATGAATCCGCAACACTAGAAAGATCAAAGGCCCACTTGAGTGAATTGTGATCGTATTTATTTAGCTAATTAAAAAAATGAAAACCATAACTTTCACACAGAAATCTGATGATGATGTTTTAGTTGACACCTTGAAATAAAATGTTTAAAAAAATGTAATTTTGTTTAAAAATAAATGGATGCCACATTTCCCCTATGTGGTATCCAGTCAAAATTATCAGTTTTTCTTTTATGCCAAAAATCTTTAGGATATTAAGTAAAGATCATGTTCCATTAAGATATTTAGTAAATTTCCAACCGTAAATATATCAAAACTTAATTTTTGTTTAGCACTATGCATTGCTAAGCACTTTTAGATAACTTTTAAGGTGATTTTCTCAATATTTAGATTTTTTTGCACTCAGATTCGCTAAATCTCACCAAATATTGTCCTATTTTAAATAACCATACATAAATGGAAAGATTATTTATTCAGATTTCAGATGATGTATACATCTCAGTATTTTTTTTTAATTGACCCTTATGGCTGGTTTTGTGGTCCACATTTAATTTGCATAAAGCAAACACATTACTGACATTTTAAACAAATAAGACATCTAAAACATTGTTTTATCATCTTTGATGTACTGGAAGAAGCATGTCAACATCTTTAATGAAAGGTTTGTGTGCTCATAATTTGTCATCAGTGTTGAGGGTAATGCATTACAAGTCACGTGAGTCACATAATCAGATTTCTTTTTCCAAGGAACTAGTAAAGTAATACATTAATTTTAAATTTACAACAAAATATCAGCATTACTTTACAGCAGCAAGTTGCCATGTTGAGAGCAATTAGGAGTGAACTTCAAAGGCACTTCCTTCAGCCTGAGGCTTATTCATTTCACTTTTGGTGTGAAAGGACCTTTACAGTTGCCAAAAATAAAACCGTTTTTTAGTAAGTAATTTTTGTGGCATAACATAATATTGTAATGCATTGCTTTTAAAAGTAACTCTCCAACACCATTTGCCATAAAAATATAATGACAGCATAAACAGCAATTAAATAACATGTTGTTTATTAGCTGATCATACACATATAGTATAGCTTTTATACAATGGTTTGAACAGCCTCTCTGATCTCCTGAAGCAGTTCCTCAGGTTTGAAGCTCAGAGCTGAAGGATCAAGTCTCTTAAAGTCTTCATTACTAAGCATGCTCTCAAATATATGCAATACTCTCTGAAGGTCAAAGGCCGCATGCTGAGGGCCTAAAGCGAACAGACTTTCAGCAAGGCCGTCTTGGCTGTTATCTGCATTTCTGGGACATGAATTTAAAAAGGACATTCGATTATTTGCTATAGTCTTAAGGAATGAGGCAAACTCCCCATAATCGATTCCTGTACACGATTTCATGATCACCTGAAAAAAAGAAGATAAATCAATTAATACACATGAATGTTAAAATGATGTATGATTTTTCAGTAGTACTGCAGCACATAGTGAGTCTTTATTAGCCACATAGGTTGGACCTTTAGGACCTGAAAAGGTGATGACTGATGTCAAAAATGAAGAGTTACCTGACAATGCTGATGCCAGCTATCCATAGTATCACGCCATTCCTCGATTTCTCTCTGGACAGAAGAAAGCTCTTCTTGCAGAAACTGCCACATGATATCCAAATTACACCCATTCAGCCAGTTATGATTGATGGAAATGGTATCCTCCTATTATTAAAAGATGCATTATTAAAACAGTTAGCAAGTTGGTCATGGAAGATGATGAGAGGACTGGACATCAAGCATATATGGACACCATTAAACAACTATTACTAACCAAATTGTAAACTTGATGATGCCATCCACTAGGTACAAAGATGATCTCCCCAGCTTCTTGAATGATCTCTAAAGGCTGACAGGCCTCTTCAAACTGTGGATACAGACCCTTGTCTTGAAGCACGGGTGCTGTTACATCATAGGCTAAGTTGCCGTGACAGTCCCGAAGGAACTCCTCCTGGCCTGGAGGGTACAGGAGCCATTTTTTACGTCCACAGATGTTGGCAGACCAACTGTAAGAGCGAAACACGTCTGCATGGAAAGGGGTCCTAGAGGCAAGAAGAAAATCACCTAATGCATGACATTCAAAGGTGTGACAAGAAGATCATATGTTCAAGTTCTGGTTTAATGTAAAACATGTATACCAAAATCTCTTAGCATTTGGTAGGTCTTCTTTTTGCTTTAGTTACAGCACTATTTAAGAATGTTCGACGGATTGGATTTCCAATGAATTTGACCTTCTGTGCAAATTACATAATGCAGAATAATAATCATTTCTTAATTTGACATCATAATGTTCCATTGCTTTTTTATGTTTCTTCAAAACCCAAAATCTCACCCAAAATTATGTGTAGAACCAATGTAGCCACACTTCAAAATATGGAAACACACTTTTACACCATTAAAACTGTATATGATTAATAAGTGACACAGTACCATGACCCCTTAGGTCCCATGTAGACAAACCGATAATCATCCACTTCAATTGTGTCCCAATATTCATTCAGCCAATCAGAGGAGAAGTAAATTGGCGTCTTGTAAGTATTATGTTCAGGAAAGTTCCTAAAATGAACATAAACAGTAAAATCATTTTACACACTTATTCTTTCTTTATTTTATGCAGTGTTTCCAAACTAGTATTGTGCATCACATTCAAAGCTATTGAACAATAACCCATCCTTCAATCTTCTGAAGAGCTGTACCTTTGCATATGCCAGTCCTTTAAGTAAAGACATCCTTTGGGTGAAGAATGCCCATTCTGAATGTACTCTCTCCAATACTGGATAAACTCCCTACAAGGCATGATCTGCTTTGGGTTGGAGTTGTATTCTTTTGCACTACAGTTTGCAACAGGAACAGGAGTCTCATCTGCATAATAAAATGAGGCCATTTGTGGATGTAACACATTGAGTACACATTTATACATTTATCAGCAACTGGTCAATTTTCCAAAAATTGGTATTCAACAATACACAGCAAAATGATCTTACAAACTTAAAATTTATTCAATTAGATTTTAATCTAGCAATGTGAGATACATGTTTCAAATCACCCTTAGATAAGCTGAAAGGAAATGTTCTGTAATATGCTGTTTTCACATATTTCCTCAATCGAAATTTTATTGATGAAGCAGGACGTGTTTAAAACTATTACTAAAGATATATTGCATGACACAATGATGCAAGAATTATATATATATTTTTTTTAAAAAAAGAGCCATTCTTTGCTCACCAAATTCCTGCAGAAGTCTTTGGAAGTTAGGTTTGCCATCAGCCGTGACCCACTTTTTTCTGCAGTTCCAGTCTTCAGTGAATTTTTTGGAAAACATGCAGGGCTGGTTCGGGATCAAGTAGTTCTTGAAGAATTTGGAGTAGGCTATTTCTCTCTCTATGTACTGAATAAAATGAGAGGAGCAGTGCTGTTGATGGATCTGCCTGGGCATTTTGACCAAACTGCTGCAGTTATGAAAGGTTTCCCTATCCATGACATAACACGAAGTTTCCGCAGGTTATTTCATGCTTGATGTAATGATATTCAAAATAAAACTCAATACTGCTGACTTAATAGCACTGCAGAACACATTTTCTCAACCTCATGCTTCTCTGATGACAACGTTGCGTGGTTATTTTTAGGCTGTAGAAGCGCAACTAATGTATCGACGGTTTAACGTCACGCGTACGTGTAATTAATTTATCGATGATATGCGATTATCTTTTTCTGTATGCTTCTAAATCGTAAATAATTGTTTTTTTCTGCGTATGGCTTGGATCGTGTCTGCCCAGTTTCCCACCGGAAAAGAAACGTGTGAACACCAGCCCAATGATTTGCTTTTCTTCGTGCGTATAAAATTATCTATATAATACAAAAAAGCAAGTTACTTGAATACCATACAAAATACCTGTGAATGAATCTTAGTCGACGCCCCTGATTAGCCATCACCACCACATCATACAAATGTGTGACGTTGAGCGGAACGTTTAATTACGTTTTTGTGCACGTCGGACTGTAAACATGAGCGCGCTAAAACAATCACCGCTGCGTTCAGCTGTGTTTACATCGCTACGACGCGACAGGGAAACAGAGTTTGATATCTCGTTTTCACGTTTCTTTATTTAGGGCGTTGTATTAAACGTTAACGGCAAACACTGATGCGGAACAGTAAATGTCTCGCAACTGACAACGATGCGTATAGATGTTATCGCTTTAATGCGTGAAATCCGTCACACGCTGCTTTAGCTGTCACTTTAAAGTCAACATAATCCTAAAAGGTAAGACATAAATGATCTCCATGGTGTTTGTTTTGTGTAGATCACGTAATGCCAACCACACCTGTATCTACTGCTCCTGTGCATACATAACCATGAGAAAAAAAAGCATCGTGAGCTTCAGTTGTAGGATCACCTTAGATTTACAATGCTTTTGGGAAACCATGCCCAGGTGTTGTTGAGAAAATAAGCATGTTGAAAATAAGCATGTCAGTAAAAGTGACAGATGATGACTGCTTACTAATTTTCTATATACACCACTCACTTGGCAGGTGGGCTTCCTAAATCATAAAAAGATGAGCCAGGAGGCATCCATCCATAGCTGGCCCGGCTCTTATTACATCAACAGCGAGAAACGCTGGGCCAGCGGCACCCTCTTCTTATCTCGCACCACCCTTCGCTTCAACTCCGAGCCGAATCAGGAGAATCTGATCAGCCTGAGGCTCTCCCGCATCATGGAGATCAAGATGGAGTCGTCCAGCTTCATTTTCAGTGCTCTTACTGTGTTGGAGCAGGGAAACATCAAGCACTGGTTTGGCTCTCTCAAGCCTTGCCGTACTGTGGTTTACCACGTGCTAGAGCACTTCTGGAGGGAGCGGCTGCTGTCACCCACAGAGCCCCGTGGAGCTGAGGCTCCTCTCAGTAAGGGCCAGGAGCTGATCAGCCTGATATCTGGAGCCCAGCGGAGACTGGAGGACACTGGGAAAGTCCTGAACCACCAGGGAGAGCAGTTTGACAACATGATGCAGGGCCTAGACAAGATCGAGTCAGACCTGAGCATAGCAGATAAGTAGGTTTTGCTCAGATGCATAACTTGTACTAGAGACATGAATGATACATTAAGGTCTTTCACGGCTTATTGTGCTTCTAATAACTCATTTTAATGTTAAGCATCCCACTTTTTTATTTTCTCATTCATCAATGTTTCTTTATCGCTCTAATGCAGTGGTCTCAAACTCAATTTCTAGAAGGCCACGGCTCTGCAGAGTTTAGCTCCGACCATCTCCAAATCACACCTGCTTGGGAGTTTCTAGTAATCCTGAAGAGCTTGATTATCTGGATCAGGTGTGTTTGATCAGGGTTGGAGCTAAACTGTGCAGAGCTGTGGCTCTCTAGGAACTGAGTTTGAGATCAATGCTCTAATCTGTTAATAAACTAAAAAAGTCCATCTAGCTGGAAGCTGTGAAGATATTTTTACATATGGAAATAATCGGGAACGGTTTGTTATTGGTTCATTACATTTATGTATTTTAGTTTCTTGATACTGCAGTCTTTCTTTACAGTGATAATTTAGTAGTTTCATAGTTTGTTGCATTCCTCATGTGTAAGACATTTGGTTAATGTTAAATGGGAGCTCAAGAACATCCACTGTCACCAAACACTACAGTCACATGTTGTTTTATAATATTAATGATGACTTTATTAAATGATGATTTTTTTTTTTCTCTTTCGTACAGACTTCTCTCTGAGCTTGAGTGTCCTTCTTGGTGGCCTTTTGGCAAGCTGCCATGGAAGAGCCACCAGCAGGCCAAGTCTGAGGCAGCAGCCAAAGCAGCCTGCGCTAAAGGTCCGGCCAAGGGCCAAAAAGTCATAACCAGCATTCCAGCTATTGTCTCCCATGTTGGAAGCTCTGGAACCATGATACCAGGTAGCCTTGTAGTGTTGGTCTCCTATCTGGAGCTTCGAGATGCAAATGGACAGCTCCTTCATTGCTTTGAGAAGGAAGAGGTTGATGATGTATATGTGCACAGCCCCTACGAGATCAGTGTTCGGCAACGCTTCATCGGGAAACCTGACATCTGTTTCCGAATTCTCTCTGCCAGGATGATTGAAGCTTTATCTTTACTGGAGATGCAGTATAAGAAGAAAGTTGAGATCACACGTGACTATGCAGCATTTCAGGCAACTTTGGCCAATACACCAGGAAGCCCAGAAGGTGGAGGAAACACTTGGAGTGCAGGTACACTTATTTAGACAGACATACCTTGGGACATATGACTTAAAATAATCACTCTCTGCAAAGTCCTCAAGTACACCAAAATGTATACTTTTATTAGTCAAGGATGCATTGATTAAACTGATCAAATATATATATAAAAAAATATGACATTTTTTAATTCTAATGTTGCATTCTTCAAGCTTTCAAATAATGATCTTTCATTTGCAGATTACCAGAAAATCTTTGATTCTTTGCACTTGTTTTTTTTTTTTGCCATTTGCAAGAAATGCAAGTGGGTCATTCCATCTCAACCCATCCAAATGCACTCCCAAAAGTTTGCATGATATCCTTAGCAGCATGAAAAATAGGACTTGCAAAATTATGAATGGATTATGGATCAAAAAAGAACAACATTTCCAAGCATTTCCTTCATAATAAATTAAGCCAACATCACCGTTCAGCCGCAGCACAAGTGGAAATTTTGAGTTAAAACTCCCATTAAAAAAAAAGTCTGTGTGCAGAGCTCAAGCTGAGAAAGCTGTGGCACATTGAGAATATTCTGACTAACTTGAACACCTCTGACTGACCATTGTGTTCTCGCAGTCGACAAACGTTTGTGACTGTGATTGGCTACACTGTTTAAAGTCTGAAAAACGTTGTAAATAGAAACTTTTCACACTTTTCACATAGCATTCATAAATCCACACAAGAGCAGCTGCCAATCATCTTGGATTGATTGGGTTTTTAAATGGGGTTTTATTCTAAGGGAGGTATAAAGTAAACAGCTCTAGCCTTTTTATGCCCTTTTTGAAGTGTTTATGGATTTTCTTGTAGGTATAAAAACTATCCTTCCATGCAATAAAAATAGCTCTATTTTTGCTTTCTTCCAGCAGTGCTCCAATTTCTGGGGTGCATGTATACACTCTTTATACCAGTGCTTGAGACTATTCTTCTTAAAGCACAAAGGACAACTTGGTCTAATGTGCTAGAAAAGAGAGAGTCTGTAGTTTCTATTGCAGCACCTTCTAAGTTATATCTTACGCCGAGGAGATAAAGCAGACAAATCAGAAAGTTTCATAAATTAAGTGTTTGACCCCCAATAAATGCATGTAATTGCCAATCCCTATATATATATATATATATATATATATATATATATATATACTGAAAAAATACTGTAAATAGTAGCATCACCTCTCCTTGTGCCCTTCAGGTAATGTAATTGTCTGGTTTTAGCCAGGTTTCTGTCAAACAGAGCACATCAAGCTTATGATCTGTGATTATTTTGTGTACCAAAAGTGCTTTTGTAGAAAGGGATCTAATATTCAGCAAGCCAGCTTTTATCAGTTGTTTTCTGCATTATATTTATTCTTGTTCATCAGACATTCCCCTTAAATATACTAAATATCAGCTGTTTGCAAAGTGACCCACAGAGACTTTATACACACAGCAGCTAAATTCAGTTATTGATTCACCTTTTAGTGCCCAGTATGTGTACATACATAGTGTACAGTATGTGACCATAGTGACATTTACAAATAAAAAACCAAAAAAAACAAAACATCTTGGACATGGATTTTGAAATCTATGAAATAAAATAAAACTGCAGATATCGTGTTACAGGTATATAGTTGAGTTACAGGCATGCAAACTTTAGCAAAAAATTAAATAAAATACAGTTATGCTGCCATCTTTAATTTTTTACCCCATGTAATTTGGCTCAAAATTTCAGGTGACATTTTTTTATTTTAACCCCCATCTACAAAACAAATTTCTCTGTAAACAATTCAGTATTTAACACTTTGACTTTCATCACTATTTATGTTTGTCTTTCTTCATGTATATTTCATAAAAAAATGTAAATACATATGTATGTGTGTATTTATATATACATAATGAATATAATCATTTGACAGCACTACACATGATAAATATAATTTGAAATGACCGGTTCATAAACCAAACAAAGTTTAATCCTTGACATTTTAAAGTTGTGTTTTATTTTGACAATGGATTGGCCATGAAGTATTTCTACCACATGGTGGCAGTCACGCTCCAACATCTACTTCAGGTCATTAAAAGAGAGAGATCCCACTGTACACTTAGAAGTTAATGTTTACAAACATTTAATTCTAATCTTATCAACATCTGAAGGAAATATGACTTGGTTCTGTGTGTCTTCAGGTCATGGGCAGGATGTGGAGGTGCCAGTGGAGGTGTCTGCTGGTGAACTCGCACAGCTGCAACTTCAAGTGCTTCAGCCCACTGTAACTGAAGCAGAGGCACAGGAGCTAAGACAGGTTTGAAATCAGTTGGTTTTAATTTTACACATACTTAATTTTTAACAATAGATAAATATTTTAGAAGGATACGGCCTCAAGGGGGCAGAAATGTTGCATTCACGTGATCAGTTAAATACTGATCTTGGTAACCCTTTATTGTTGGACGCTTTTGGCCATTTAACAAATGACTCCCAAATTAAAGTGGTCATCGGATGCTCATTTTCCATAAGTTGATATAATTCTTTAGGGTCTTAATTAAATGTCTAAAACATACTTTGGTTTTCAGTGGTAGTGTAAAACAACACTCTTTTCACCTTGCCAAGAACAGCTCTGTTCACAGCAACCCATTTTGGTGCATGTTTCTTTAAATGCTAATTGGCTCTGCTCACCCCGCCCCTTTTTTCCATTGTGTGAGGAGCTGTTCTCTGAGACTGTAGGCGTTTCTCAATGTCAAGGAAGGATCCTCGGAAGCCAGAATTTCGAGGATGCTAACTGTTCCAATGTCGAGGATCCTCGGAATTTCAACCAAGGACTGAATCCTTCGTTCGAAAAATATCCCATACACAGGAAAGGATGCATATGTATAGCCTTCGTGCTCTTCGCGCTCTCAAATCACCCACAAACCTATGCGCGCAGCTTTGCTATCTTGTTCAAAAATTCAAAAATGTCGAACGTTATCGGAGTCGGAGCGTTAGCGGTTTTTATTTACGCTACCAAACATTTGTTATAACTGTAGTAAATATAAGTAAAGTTTAATGTTTAAATGCCAGTACAAATTACTACCATACCATACTGACCTTTTCACTGAAGTAATGACGCAATTACGTGCATTTGCTAGCCTGTTCCATTTACGTGTTCTCCGAATGCTAAAGAGGAGTCTCTGCCTCTGAAGGAAGTGACTTGGAAGGACCAGTCCTGCCAAGGAAGTATCCTTAACATTGAGAAACGCCTTGTAACTGTAATCTGTTAACTGTAGCCACAGAACTTGCTAACATAAAACTCTTTATACTCACTTCTTCTATAGGTGAGGCTAGATCACGAATGATTTACGCGAACATAAACGCATTTAGGTAGATCAGAGGACGCATTCCTTTCAAAAATAAATGTGATCCACTGCGTCTTCAGCGGCTCAGATGTTGGGAGTAAATGACTATGTTCATTATTACAGCCAATAAAACAACACCTCAATCTCTGAGAAGAGTCTACAACCGCTTTGGCGTGAAAATAATGACAGACTGATGACTGCTCACTCAGGGCGAGTCTAAGGTAAAACAGAAGTGTCAGTCAACAGTCGTGGGAAGGGCTTGTGCAGAACCGTCTGATCTGAAAAAGTTATCATTATTATTGGGGATTAAGAAAAAAAAGCACTGGGTGGATTTTTATCATTACAGGGTGGTTGTGTACACACACTGCCAACACACATTTATGCTCATACAACATCTAAAAGTGAAATTTGCTTCTGATGACCCCCCCCCCCCCCCCCCCCTTTTTTTAACAGTCTTGATAACTGCAACTTGTGTTTGGCTGCATCCACACCTTTAGGTCTCAATATTCAGTTAAGGTCATCTTGTTCAAAAGTTTACACTCCTGGCTCTGTGTTGTGTGTTTCCTTGTTGAGCATTCCTCAATTGTCTTAAATGAAGGAACTCATAATCATATACCCAGTCATATATCCTGGTAAAAGCAAAGAATGTGAATGGCATGGACATTTTTTCTGAGGAACAGTGGGCAGTTTAACTGCTTAGGACAACTATCACAGAACCTAAAGACAGTCATCGGTCATCCAGGAATGGACAACTGGAATCAAACACTTAAGATTTAACTTGTTCGTAAACTTTTGAACTGGAAGTCATGTTGAATGTAAATTAGAATAGAAATTGATTGTTTAAAGTGTATTATTATTCAGTGTCGCTTGGCCTTGCAAACCTCTCCACCAAACTTTAACTTTTTCAGTATTGCTAGGCAGCTGCCAGAGATTTACTCTGCTGTTCATAAGGTGGGCTGGAGGTTAGAGCATTACTAAGTGGTTGCAAAAAGGCCCATAAGAGTCTATTCTATGATATTCTGGTCCCTCAATGCCTCAGTTTCCTCCTTTGTGTCTATGGGATTGGTTTAGATTTTCAGGCATTTTCGATTGATTAGAAAAGTAACAGTACACCTCTCTTCAACAACCTGCACAATTTTAGGTATAATTTATGTCCGTAGTTGTAATGGGTTGGGACAAGTTACATTTAACAGGCTTAGGGCTTGTTCAAATCAGAATTAAAAAATAAATAAAAATACACAAAAACAGAGCAAACATACTTAAACTACATTGTGACGTGTCTGTGGCTTGTGTTTTTTGTGCGTCAGGAGTGGGCTGCTGACTCTAGGCATTCCCCCACCGCACAAAGATATAAGGTCTCAGTGCCATCATCGTCAGACGGCCACAGTGCTAGCTGTAAAACCCTTTCAGTGCTCAGCCGAGGTGCTGCATGGTAGGCAGCAACCAGACATAAACACTGACGCAAAAACAGTCAAGCGTTTTTCATTGAGTGCATTATAATGGGGATGTGCGGAATGGTGCTCTTCGTGTTGAACCATTTCAAAACACAATATTATTGCTATGACCAGAGATAATTGATGGTTGGTCAACCATCACAGATATCACTTTTCAGGATGGTTTTGGGGTTGAGAAACACTAAAAACAAACATGTTAAAATGTCATGAGGAGATGGAAAATAAGTTTTAAAGGAGTAAGGCAGGGCAGCTTGTCTTATAGAAAACTGTAATGCATAGACTCAGCACAGACTGTTTATAATAATGGTAAATAAAAAAGTACTGTAACCTGTCACTCTCCACAATAGGAAGGAAAACATTGTCAGTCTCATGATGCCCATACTGAAGACATTTTAACTTTTTATTGTTATAAAAACTGTTAATATTCTATAGGCATCTTCTGCATATTTTTACCTTTTCCAAAAGAGACTGTATGATTTTGAGATCCATCGTTTCACACTGAGGACAACTGAGGGACTCTTATGCTACTATAACAGAAGGTTCATATATTTTATATTTTTCATATTTTGCCTTCTTTCTTTTCTTTTCTTTTTTTCATTTAGTACTGCCCTTCAGAGGCTACAGAAGATAGTTTCATGTTTCTCAGAAGACAAAATAAGTTACATTTAAAATTATATATTTTGTCTAAGAATAGCGAATAGCAAAATAGAATCGGTTTATTGTCACTTATCACATGTACACATTAAAATCCATATTGGGTGATCTGATCAGAAAATGGACAGCAATAAATGCAAGTGTAGACGTCTGGATGATCTCATCATTCAAACCACTGAGGTAGTTGGAAATATATGTGAATGCATCGCCATTATATCGCCTTGATGTCTGCTGAACACCAGCATCTAGACTGCAGACTGATCTGTCAGTCAATCACTGTACCAAAGCAATTAGTAAAAAAATTTAAAGTCAACCCCCAATATCCTTATATCTATATTTTGGACTCCAATTTCAAAAATTCATTATGCACATGATTATCTTGTGCTGTGTTTGTGTAGATGCTCCAGCAGCTGAAGAATCTAGCCCTGGAGGCTGAGACAGAGCTGGAGCGTCAAGACGAGGCTCTGGATGAATTGAGCTGTTCTGCTGACCGCTCAACCATGAACATTAACAGACACACTCGCCGCATGAGGAAACTACTTTGAACTTAATGTCACCAGATTAATGGTAAGATATGCACAGGTATATACAGGGGTGTGTTTCTCAATAGAGCACTCTTTATACTTGAAAAATTCATTTGATCTTTATGAGTAAGGTTTGGCTATTTAGAAAGCTGTAGAGCTGAATGCACAAATTTGGTTGAGGACGGATGTCTGATCATGTTAACATACAATAGCAATAGCATTCTCATAAAAGTTAAGTGTCAGATAGGAGCCAGGTAGTTTTGAATGCTCACATTTGTATTTGGGAATTTTTGAATAGCACATGTATTTGTGAATAACACCATTGGTTATGCAACTGCATGTTCATAGTCAAATAAGCTTCTTGGACATAAAGGCCATCAGATCTTTACATTAGGCTTTATCATAAGTCTAAAAGATGCCTAATAGATGCCTTTTATTGGTGGTCATTAATTAATCGACACTATTAGCAAGAACTACAGTATTGAGAGTGCAAATGGACCCCACATTAGCAATTAATAGAAAAGCCAATAAAATAAGTTTCTCTCATTAGTCCCTCATTGTTCACTCCTTTGTCTTGTTATCCTGTTGGGTCTATGTGTATTTATACCCTCATGTTTTTGGTGTTCATTGTATGGTCTTATCCTTCCATGTTTAAGGTTACTTGGTTCTGTTCCTTGGTCTGTTTTTTGTTTTTTATCTTCGTTATTATTCTTTATTAAACTTATATGCATTTTAGCTGCTTCGTAAAATTCCAGTTGAACCAGTGATGTCACTTCGACTGTTTTACTGATGTCCTTACTACATTTCAACTTGGCCTTAAGACTCAGCTTCTCACCTTACACTTCCTCTGGTCCCAAAGCTCTCCAAAGTGTGGAAGTCTCTGCAATGTTTGTGCTTCCAAGTCTGGTGGTCTCTATATTCGCAAGTCCGATGATCCCGGAGGCCTCAAGTCTGGTAGTCCCTCCACTGTCAGCTGTACTTCCTGTAATGACTACAGCATCCCCTAAGCTGTCTTTGCTTGGTTACAGGCACAGAGTCTGTCTCTGAACTCTTAGTGCCCCCTGTTGGCTCTGTAAACTCTCAGGGCTACCCTCGCACTCTGTGCTCACGGCCATGTCCGTAGAGACTGTCCTTGAACTCTCTGTGCTCTCTGACAGCTCTGCTACAGCCATGGAAGCCAATCTTACAATCCCTATGATCCTTGTTTAATTTCCACCATGGCTCCTAGATCCCCAATGGTCTTCTGGCTCTGCTATGGTGCCCTGTTGAACCGGCTTTGCTATGAAAGTCCTTGTCTCAGCCGTAATGTTCCCTTGCTCTGCCATGGCTTCCCAATCTTTGTCTTCCCAAAATGACGCTAGAGGTTTCTGACCAAGCGTCAATATGTGACAATTTGGGAGTGAGAATGTGTTGAGTCTGCTAGCCTTGCCTTGGCTTCCTGCTCTCCCAGCCCCATTAGGGTCTTCACCTTCTCCGTCTCTGTCATGGTCTCCAGCTCTGTCCTGATAGTTCCATGATCTCGTGGGATACTCGGCTCCACCCTGATGGTCATCTATTCTGGCACCACCCTGGTGCTGTCCATCTCCACTGACTCCATCTCGGTCTCTGGCTCCATGCTGGTTCCCTGCTCTGCTTTTGTCTCCAGGCCCCTTTTTGCCGTCTCCACTTCTTCTACTCCATTCTTATGTTTTGTTTATCATAGTTTTTAATATTTATTAAAATTCATCTGCACTTAGATCCTCTCTTTGTCACGTCTAAGTCCCTAAGCGCTACAATGACACTTATTTTCTAAAACTGTAAGTTTTTCTCTAACCAGCAGATGACATTATTCTGCCCTTAATATTTTCAATATCCCAAAATAACTCCTAATAACCTTTTTTTTTTTTTTTTTTTTTTTTGTGTTAGATAGGCCAGTGTAGTAAGCGACAGGAAGCAAAGTGGTGGTGGGGGTGGGGGGGGGGGCATGATCGGGAAAAGTCCACAATCTGGGATTCGAACTCGGGATGCCCACAGTGTAACAGTGTAAATTTAGATCATTGTTAAAGTTTTTTAAAATGTAATATTTCATATGCAAACTAATGTTGTAGTTAGGTAAAAAAAAAAAAAAAAAGATACCACAGAACCCCCCCAAACATTGCATAAACATGTAGTTGAGAAGCAAAATAAAAGTGATATTGTTTGTATTATTAAAAATGCAATAATACAATGTAATAATTGCCTAGTTAACTTTCACTTGCTGCTGTTTTCCATGATGTCTGACAGCGTCTGATCATTGGATCAAGTTAAAACCTTATCTACAGGAAAATACTAATGTTTTTGTTATTTTTTTTTTTGCTGTAGAGTTTTGATTCATTATAATGTGATTGAGCTCTATTGAGGATCATAGAAAATGTGTTTTCTTTTTTTTTCAGGTCCACATAGATCTGCAACCAGTGTCATTTTGCATGGCTTAGCAACTTCACCCCACTGGAAAGAAACAAATGAGTGAACTACGGCAGAATTTAAACGCTGTAATCAATTTACGGTTGTTGTGTAAATTTCAAAATTTCACAAGCTTTTGTACATTATCACCCCTATAACAGTAATGCACTAGAATCCTGCTTTGTCATTGTTTCATGTGTGGTGATTTTTTTTTTTTTTATTACTTTGTTGATAAGCATAAATTGATAATGCTATATTTATTTACTGTGTTTTTTTGTGATCAAGTGTAAAATAAACTCAGACCTCTTTATTGTCACTATTTGTTGTCTCTCTTCTGTGAGGGTTTTGATTTGTCGATATTCAATTTACAGTAAAACAATACAAAAATTATTTTAAAGCAAATTCAAAGTAATAAACAGAAACATAGCAGTGTTAAAGTTGCTTCTGTAATTCTCCAGAAGACAATTATGCCATTATACAATAAATTAGTTTGATGGAGGTGAACTGTGTTAATGTTGCAGAGTTCATCAAATATGAAACAAAATCAATTTAGCTATAAAGCATATCTGCCAACAATAGTGCCATTATTTATCTCAATTTGGTTCAACGTTGATTCATTTTACATGACCACAATGTACAGAAAAATTACATTTCTTTTTTTGCACTTTTGAAAAGTTTCACATACAGACAACAACCTTGTCAAAACGATCCCTGTTCACACTGATTCTTGAAAACAACTAAAAACTCTGTATCATGCCTGCCAGGCCAGCAGTTGAAGATGTCACTTTATAAAGAAAAATACTGCACACATACCTATAGACTGAAAACATTATATGCATGTTTTTACAAATTCACGTTTCTGTATTACCAAATCATAGACAATGATGATATTATTTCAAAACTTGCCATTAATAAAACATTTTCAGAAGTCTGTGCTTTCAGGCCCCCAAAATGCCAATGTATAAATGGATGGCCAAATGGTTGAAAATGGTGTCATGTGCCCCCTTAGACTGACACACTTGTGGAACAACCTTGTTATTACAGCATTTGGTTGGCACAAGAAGTTAAGCATCTGCTTTCACACAACACAGTTTTCTGGTATCATGAAGCTTCTGTGGATTGCACATTACACAATGGACCGGTGACTGGGGGTCACATGTTACATATTTCTCTAGGAATAATCTCAGACAACTCTGCCTCATGTACAAATTGCATGCACAAGAAATGATACATAACATAATAATATGTCTCCTCTGTCTGAGATTTGCCGTACCATGTATCGTGCTCTCTCATTGGCTGTAGGTCAGCACCAGTGTAATTTCTAGTTAAAACACATTTCATACTTTTGCATGACAAAAAATTGTGTATTGAGTAGATACTACATTATAAAAAAAAAGTCTATGAATGATATATACTATGAATTAATTTCGGATTTATTGCATCCGCCATGCTTTTAATGTCACATCACCTACCAGTCTTTATAATGCTTCACTGCCGTTCATTAAACTTCTGTGGCCTCATGAGAAAGTAAACTGTCCATCAAATGAGTATTTCATACTCCCAGCTGAAGAAGTAGGTCATCCAATTACTTTTTGCTTACTGTTTTTGCAAAACTATTAATTTAAATATACTGCTTTTTTAGCACACTGTTTTCAACATACTATATAATAGGGAAGTATTCGATTTCAATAGCAACCAGATGTTTAGCCTTTTAAATATTCCTTTGGAATTTGTGATGCATTAGAGCTTCTCTCATCCTACGTTTACATGACAACGATGTAGTCAAAAATGGAAAAGTTTTTCCCTTGCGTTTTTAAAAAGTTTCATATATACACAAGGTTTACAAAATGATTTGCGTTTACACATATCCACGAAAATGGCCAAAAACGCTCTATTATATATGCCAGGCCAGTAGTTGGTGCTGTCACCTTGTTAGTAAACAGTACCTGTTGCCGTGTGCATATGATGCGTCTCTGCTGTTGGTTGTAATGTTGGTGAAGTAAATCCACACTTTTCTGAAGAAGCGTTAGCAACTCTTGAGCAGCAACAACAGTACCATATACTCTGCCATTGTTGTGTAAGTTTGTTCTCGCTTGCCTTTAAAATCGACACTGCACATGTCTACATACCTGACACGTAGTATGCACGCGCATGACATCTCCGTTTCCAGTATTCCCATTTTGGGTGTTTGCATGGAAACGATAATGGTGGCGTTTTCAAAAACTTGCACTTTGAAATCAGTTTTAAAAATGATGTTGACATTATGTTTACACGATAAATTATGTTTACATGACAGTTGTTGTGTAAACGAACATGCAAAACGCATAAAAAGTTTCCAGTTTTGGGCTGAAAATGTCATTTAAATGGCCCCTCAGATCGCATCTTTGATTCGCTTCATGTGATCGTCATTCACATGAACAAGCACCAATTTGCTTAAGATTTCGGGCTTTTGTCAATGATCTCCTGTCAGCAAGTGAAAATTTTGCAGTGTATATCCAGTATAAGCTAGGATTTCAGTGCTTGTTTGCGTGTTTCACTTCTGTTGTGGAAAATCTAGGCACATTGACCCATCCTAAGCATTAAACCCAAGGATACTCGCTCTCCATTGCGTGATAAACAGCAAGCTCTTTTGGGATTTTTTGTGTAAACTCTTAACACGTACCTTTCAGCTACATGGATTGGGTAGCCTGAAGACATGGAGAGAATGAACACATACTGGTGTGGTTAGAAGCAGCCATGCAATGTGAGGAAGTGGCGGCGGTCTGGCCCAACCACAGTCGCTGTACTTGAGATCCGGCTCTGCCTCGCAGCGGATGGTGTGGAGACGCTAGTGATTTTTACTGGCCTTGACTTACTGGTCTGTTTACATGATGGACTTGGGGTGGGCAACTCTGGGAAGATGGGTGTCTCTATTGATGGTAAATCAATCAGTTTCAAACTCAGTTATTGGAAAAGGTTGATGAGGGCATGGACTTTGATTCTGTATAGTGGTTTTGCTCGGTCCCAGTGTACAGTTTGGGTAGAATGATTATGAAGTTGAGTACTATTGGTTATAAATTTGCACTTGTTGGGTTGCTTTTTCTACATAGGTTACTTTGAACTCCAAACATGCTTTTTATTACCAAGCATGTCAAAATAATCTTGGATATCACTGCCAACTAATTTAATTATTGTTATCCTGTTCTTTGAAGAAAAACACATGTATTTATATGCATTTATATGGCATATGGTTGAGGATTTATGGGACTGTAATTATCATAAGCATGCAACAGACAGGAATGATAACTCGATTCATGAAGATCATCGTGGAGAGCTGTGCTAAAAAAAAAACATTTGGGAACCCTGGCATTGTGGCAGTGGGTTTTGTTTTTTGGAGAAAATGTAAAAATCCATTAAGGCCCACTAAAAACTGATCTCAAAAGTCTGAGACATGTATTTTTGTCTGTGGCTCTAACTCATGCAAATATGCATACACAGCTTGCACATGAGAAACAGCCCAATTAGAATATGTCTGAATGTGGAACCTGACTCATGTGTTGGCTGCTCCAGGCTTGTTGCAGGTCTTTCTTCCTTTCACTCTGATTTGCTGTGAGAGGTTTGAGTTGCAGGAAATCAGCCTTGCTGTTTTATGTAGGACCTCAGTAAAGAAGAGACCAAAGGGTCCATTCGTACAGTGAATTCTGGAAAAGAAATAAAGCTGGCTGTAAACATGTTTCTAAAATGTCTACTTTAATTAGTTACATCTTGCTTCTGGCAAT
This sequence comes from Carassius carassius, assembly GCF_963082965.1. Lineage (NCBI taxonomy): Eukaryota > Metazoa > Chordata > Actinopteri > Cypriniformes > Cyprinidae > Carassius > Carassius carassius. The sequence goes on from NC_081774.1 coordinate 30,163,516, forward strand.
TTGACATCTTTAAGAAGCTAGCTGTTACGTTTATCTATACATGTCATTTAGACGTTTAGATCATTTGGTACAAATGTAATTTTCTACACTCCATTGAGGCCTAATAGCCTTAAAGGGCTGTTTAAATAGCTTGGCTGTTTGAGGGTTTGCCCTTGAGTAAAAATATATTTTGTAATTTTACCAGTTTTTATGGTACCCATTTATATTTATGCAATAGTCAGTTTATTACCTGTTAACCACTTTATAGAGCATAGATCTGGAAATGATATTTCCTACAACCCGAATTCCGGAAAAGTTGGGACGTTTTTTAAATTTTAATAAAATGAAAACTAAAGGAATTTCAAATCACATGAGCCAATATTTTATTCACAATAGAACATAGTAGCAAATGTTTAAACTGAGAAATTTTACACTTTTATCCACTTAATTAGCTCATTTAAAATTGAATGCCTGCTACAGGTCTCAAAAAAGTTAGCACGGGGGCAACAAATGGCTAAAAAAGCAAGCAGTTTTGAAAAGATTCAGCTGGGAGAACATCTAGTGATTAATTAAGTTAATTGATATCAGGTCTGTAACATGATTAGCTATAAAAGCTTTGTCTTAGAGAAGCAGAGTCTCTCAGAAGTAAAGATGGACAGAGGCTCTCCAATCTGTGAAAGACTGCGTAAAAAAATTGTGGAAAACTTTAAAAACAATGCTCCTCAACGTCAAATTGCAAAGGCTTTGCAAATCTCATCCTCTACAGTGCATAACATCATCAAAAGATTCAGAGAAACTGGAGAAATCTCTGTGCGTAAGGGACAAGGCCGGAGACCTTTATTGGATGCCTGTGGTCTTCGGGCTCTCAGACGACACTGCATCACTCATCGGCATGATTGTGTCAATGACATTACTAAATGGGCCCAGGAATACTTTCAGAAACCACTGTCGGTAAACACAATCCGCCGTGCCATCAGCAGATGCCAACTAAAGCTCTATCATGCAAAAAGGAAGCCATATGTGAACATGGTCCAGAAGCGCCGTCGTGTCCTGTGGGCCAAGGCTCATTTAAAATGGACTATTTCAAAGTGGAATAGTGTTTTATGGTCAGACGAGTCCAAATTTGACATTCTTGTTGGAAATCACGGACGCCGTGTCCTCCGGGCTAAAGAGGAGGGAGACCTTCCAGCATGTTATCAGCGTTCAGTTCAAAAGCCAGCATCTCTGATGGTATGGGGGTGCATAAGTGCATACGGTGTGGGCAGCTTGCATGTTTTGGAAGGCTCTGTGAATGCTGAAAGGTATATAAAGGTTTTAGAGCAACATATGCTTCCCTCCAAACAACGTCTATTTCAGGGAAGGCCTTGTTTATTTCAGCAGGACAATGCAAAACCACATACTGCAGCTATAACAACAGCATGGCTTCGTCGTAGAAGAGTCCGGGTGCTAACCTGGCCTGCCTGCAGTCCAGATCTTTCACCTATAGAGAACATTTGGCGCATCATTAAACGAAAAATACGTCAAAGACGACCACGAACTCTTCAGCAGCTGGAAATCTATATAAGGCAAGAATGGGACCAAATTCCAACAGCAAAACTCCAGCAACTCATAGCCTCAATGCCCAGACATCTTCAAACTGTTTTGAAAAGAAAAGGAGTTGCTACACCATGGTAAACATGAATCCGTGTATCATTCGTTCTTTCGTTTTTCTAATTGAAACCAAAAATGGAAAAATAAAAAAACGACTTGTTTTTTTAAAAATCTGTTTCCAAAACGAAAATGAAAAAACGGATAAATATTCGTTTTCCGATTTTCAAATTTGTGCTAATATCAAAAATAAAAAAACGGATAACAAGCGTGTGTGTTTCACTTTGGTGTTTTCGTCTGATGCTAGTTAGTGACGGTCGTTCTTGAACGATTCGGTCATTTTAAACGAATCTTTAATGTGACTCGGGAAGAACGAGTCGTCTCTGGGAGTGATTTGTTCAGTCGCATATGGTTCTAGTTCCCCTTTTTCAGTCAATGCAATGGGAGCCGGAAAGAGAATTGATTAGTTCTTTTTTTATTTGATTAATGCCAATGTACCAAAGATAAAAGTACAGATAGGTAATGTCAATATTGCATACAAAGAAGTGGCATTATATGCAAAGCACCATTAACAGACGTATGTACACATAAAAATAAATAATACTAATCGAAAACTTTAACAAAATAAATTAAAAAGATTAAATAGCATTGAAAAGATTAAACATTTTTGACAGCCTTAAGATTTTTGGAAGATTAACTAGTTTGGATATACTGTTGAACCTCTTTAAAAAACAAAAAACAAAAAAAAAAAACAATATATAATGCATTTTGATGAGTGAATTTACTGCGGTGAATATGACATTTTGCAAGAAGTCATAATTGGTTAATAATGAAATATACAGTAATTTTGTCTTTTTGAATATTAAAGAAGCCAATCAGTATCCTTAAAAAGCAGAGAGAAACCCTGTAGCACACTGCGATAGATAACATTAGAGAATTCATTCCAAAATAGCTGTGTGTGAGGACAATCCCAAACGATATGTATATCAGTTTCATTAGGGTCTCCACAAAAACAACAGCTTGTATCTATGTCTGATTTAAACCTTTTCAAAAACACTTTAGCTGGGTAAAATCTGTGTAACAATTTGAATGAGATTTCTCTAACCTTGTTAGTTATTATATATTCCAAAGACAGAGTCCATACTTTTTTCTCATCAATATGATCAACCACATTCCTCCAATAAGACACCACATATGGAGTCGTTACACGCTCCTTTTGAAAAAGTGATCTAATCTTATAGTTACGTGATGAAGGATACTGGACAAAGTCTTGGCCTAGTTGTTAGAGTGTTTGACTCCTAACCCTAGGGTTGTGGGTTCGAGTCTTGGTCTGGCTATACCGCGACTGAGGTGCCCTTGAGCAAGGCACTGAACCCCAACTGCTCGCCGGGTGCCGCAGCATAAATGATGAACACTGCTCCGGGTGTGTGTTCACAGTGTGTGTGTGTTCACTGCTGTGTGTGTGCACTTTGGATGGGTTAAATGCAGAGCACAAATTCTGAGTATTGGTCACCATATTGGCTGAATGTCACATCACTTTTTCACTTTCATGTAACAAAAAGCATAGTTTTCCTACTGGGATTTCAAATGGGTGTAAAGATAAAGATAAAGTGCTGGATGATCTAATGAGTCCCTTGAAAGCGTAACAACTCCTTTAGGAATAGTGTCCATGATGATGGAGAATTCTTTGGGAGTTACTGGAAAATTGCATTTACATAAGAATTTTTTGTGACTTAAAATAAGACCTTCCAAGTTAAAGAACTAGGAAACAACCAAAACAAATTTCCAAATGAAGTACGGCTGAGAGGTGCTTAAAAATGAATGACCATGCAAGTAATGCCTGTTTATGAAATTTGGTTAAATTGTAAGGGATTCTAGCAATATTATAAATACAGATCAATAGGAAAGGGAGACCACCTAATTTGGAAAAGTAGTCATTGGGGATAAAAATCCATATTGGGTTTGGATTACACAAACACTGTCTAATCCAATTAATTTTGAAAGTGTTGTTCAAAGAAGAGAAATCAAGGAAATTAAACCCACCATAATCATATGTGTTCATTAATAAGTACTCTTTATTACCTTTGTTACAACATTCAGTGTATAGAAAATAACCATTATGACAGAAATTTGTACATTTATAAACTGTAAGAAGTAAAAAGCTCAGAAATGCAGTAACTGTAAGAGTAAATAATAATTATAATAATGATGATGATAATAATAATGATTAGGCACCTGTTTGTAAGGAAGCATGTCAATTCATCTATCCAATGCTGTCACGTCACGTGACAAAAGAACGAATGATAGGATAAAGCCTTTTATACAGTCTTTATTATTATTATTATTATTATTATTATTATTATTATTATTATTATTAAACAATACAAACATTAAAACATTAAGGCAATACACTTAAAATCATAAAGACAAATAATAATAATAATATACACAGAGATTTGTTGCCAGGGTAACTCCAGTCTATGGTCAAAGCTTATGGGTCTGTCACGTGAGGAGCGACTCGAAAACCCCGAAAGACTCAAGAGATGAACTAATCAATTCTCTAACACCGGCACCCACTGCATTGACTGAAACAGGTGAACTAGACTATTCCTGTACAGAAACTATAGAATTTTTGCGCATGCGCGACTGAACGAATCACTCCCAGAGACGACTCGTTCTTCCCGAGTCACATTAAAGATTCGTTTAAAATGATCGAATCGTTCAAGAATGACCGTCACTAACTAGCATCAGACGAAAACACCAACGTGAAACACACACGCTTGATATCCGTTTTTTTAATCTTGATATTAGCATAAATTTGAAAATCGGAAAACGAAGCTTTATCTGTTTTTTCATTTTGGTTTTGGAAACGGATAAAAAAAAAAACAAGTCGTTTTTTTATTTTTCCATTTTTGGTTTCAATTAGAAAAACGAAAGAACGAATGATACACGGATTAACATGCCCCGTCCCAACTATTTTGAGACCTGTAGCAGAAATCAAAATTGAAATGAGCTCATTTTGTGCATAAAATTGTAAACTTTCTCAGTTTAAACATTTGCTATGTTATCTATGTTCTATTGTGAATAAAATATTGGCTCATGTGATTTGAAAGTCTTTTAGTTTTCATTTTATTAAAATTTAAAAAACGTCCCAACTTTTCCGGAATTCGGGTTGTAATTACATTTTTGTAAATCTTGAATGCTTTAGTGCACAGACTTAAGATTGGTCTATTATTTAAGAAGTTATAGAAGTTTGTATATTATTATGAAAAATGAACAAAAATAAAAAAAAATTAAATGTTATATTAAATATATATTTAACAAAACATGTTTTACTCTGAAACTGCATAAAATAAAAAAATAAAAAACCATGCAAAGTTATATAAATCTAAACAAGTTGTGTTCCAAATTTGAGGTTGATAACTCAAAAATTAGCTTGCAGTAGGATTTGTTTGCGAGCAGTAGCAAAAGTTTCTATTAGATGAAATTTGCTTCCTATTCTCGCATTTTCAATGTGGTTTTTTTTTTTTACCATGAACAGTTGAAGTGTTTTATTTTCAGGACCATTTACACTTTTCAAATCATTTTCATGTGTTGTGTGTGGGCAACAGTCGGCCCACGGGCCACATACATAACAGCACAAGCTTTATAGTTAATAATAAAAATAATAATAGAAACAACGATAAAAAAATACAATAATTATACTTTGAATTCCTTTAATAAAATGGAAATTTAGTCATTTTAATAATTTATTTATTTATTGTTAGTCATTTGTTTTACACAGTTATAAGTGGATCCTTCCTCATGAAAAAAGCAAAATGCCATGTCAGTGCAATCTTTAAAAAGCCTTTATTTGCAGAGCTACATTAGAGATTTTACATTTAAACATATATTGGCCCAAGCAGGCCTTCAGCTGGGTTTTTGACATTCGTTTTATTTCCATGTAATTGAGCAACAATTATTTAACAATAACAATTGTTGGTTTATGTACAAAATGCATGGGGCATATCTTTGGCCATTGCATCTCATCTCACACCATGAACCATGAACTTACTTATATTGGTATAATTCAAAAGACAAGAATTTGTCACCCTCATTCCTAACAGCTGCTCTGATCTCTGTTTGTTAACCTAAGTTAAAACAATATCAAGATACTTGATAAAGAATTTCTTCAATACAATCGGTCACCAATATGTTGCAATAGTTTTCATGTACTTCATAACATGCAAACACAAACCATGGCATGTGACATAAAGGCAACAAAGACTGATTTAAGCTGATCAGACTACACCATTTTAGTACTTCAGTGGGAAATAACACCTTGCAAAGATCCCTGTCTCAGCATGAATGTCCTCAATGTGACTGTAAAGCACATGCCTTAACACTGAAGATCCATGCAGAGATGAATCTGATATCATCAGCCTCCTGCAAATATTATTGTTATTATTCCTTTGGTCGTGAATAGAGCTTTTTTATTTATTTAGAGATACTTTATACTTGCTTCACTTTATCTTAGCTGATCTACACATGTTCACCTCCATGCATTCACTCCATCAGAAAGCTTGAAAAGGCCGCTCATCACTAATATTTTAAATCAGATACAGTATACAGAAGCTCATAATTTGTTTAGTTAAAACAGTGTAGGAGCAATGTATTCCTTACTGGGTAATGCATTAAAAACATGATAAATATGGAGTTTAATTCTCTTTATTATCACACCATGCATTCAAAATAATGTAGCTTTCTAGCAGTCCTCCACTGCTCTGCAGGTGGCAACACTGACCTTAAATCATTTTTTCTTTCACTATAAATTAAGAGCAAATACATACTTCGTAGGTCCAGCAGACTTCAACATGAGATGTCATGACCATTTATTTTTATACCAAAGCATTGACCTATCATACAATACGCACTGAATGTCTTCACAATGGAAACTAATTTCCAACTTATTCATGGCTCTTGTGAAATACTCACTCATTCTCGCATGCGTGACTTATGATCCATTTCTGCCAGAACACCTCCTATGACCATTCACTAAAGCACCTTCCCAGAAATATATTTTGAAAGTGGAAGCAATCAATCTAGGAAAGTCCCAGTTGCCTCAAAATGCTTTTCCCTCAATATCCATCCATAGAGTAGCCAAGTTTTTTATTAGCCATAATATTACACACAATCTTATGAGTTCTTTGACCTTAGCTCATACGGAAAGTTACTTATAATTAGGTGGAATTACTTGAGTGTTATTCTTAATGTTATGAATTTGTATTAAAAATAAAAGGCAGGCAAAACAACATCACCCCAAAACACCTAGAAGGACAAGAATTATATTTACTATTGCTCATGGTTAGTGATATGAACAAACCCCTAACCCTCGGTATTAAACTACACTAAAACAAAATTGTGTTTCTCTTCTAAACTTGATTTCTTTGCTTTCAGTGAATGTACAGTATACTGTACACTGTGGTTTCCAGCATGCTTTGCATGGTTCTTAATGCAGAGAGTACATTTGTAATTTTTAATTTGTGTGTGTGTTTGAGAAAGATGAAAAATGGGAGATTTAAAAGTGTTTAATGTTTGGAATTTAGGGTTACAACTGTGGAGAAGAATGGAGCTTTTGCTAAGAGTGAAGGCAGGTACTGTCAGATGTGAAAAGTGAAAATAGCCTGCTTTGAAATACAGACCTAAATGCTGGTCTCTTTTTGAAGAAAACAATCATCAGATTATTGCTGAAGTGCAGAAATGCTTTTTAAAAAGTCTAAGTTTATAACATTTAGGGAAGTTTAAGTTTACTGTAAAGAAAAGTATACTGTTTTTTATAATTGGTTTATATACAATAATTTTTATTTATTTATTTATTATTATTTTTTAATATTTAGAAATTAAAAAATTCTATAAAATTTAAGTCATATGTCAAAATGAGGTATGTTCCAAATGTGAAGTTGATATTACAAAAGTTCATGTGAGATTTTGTTTCGGCGCTATATCAAAAACAGCCACCAGGCGACACCCAAACTCAATAGAAATTTTTCACAAATCTATTAATTACTGTCACAATATTGCTTTTATCTCCAAATATGGAACACTGAGACTCAGACCTTTCCCTAAATGTGATATGTTGAGATTAGAAAAGGTTTTGTTTATAAATTATAAATTTGTATTATGATGAGACCACCCACTAGGAGGAGGAGCCTGCTAAAAGGATTTAAAGTACCATTTTTCATGTTAACGCAATGTCTGATTTCACTGGATGAATTTTGAGTATGTAAAGGGTTAGTTCACCCAAAAAAAAATTAGCCCATAAATTAATCATCCTCAAGGCATCCTAGGTGTATATGCCTTTCTTCTTTTAGATGAATCCAGTCGGAGTTATATAAAAAATTGTCTTTGATCTTACAAGCTGTTCAAAAGCACTCAGTGGGTGTTGCAGTGCATCAGTCCAAAAGAAGTGAAATAAAAAGTGCCCATCCACAATAAAAGTGTCTCACACGGCTCCGGGGGGTGAACAAAGTCCTCCTGTGGCGAATTGATGCATTTTTGGAAGAAAAATATCTATGTTCAAAATTTAATGATCGATTTAATCTTGCTTGCACCAACAGTTGTACATGGAAGCAGCTCAGGGAGCATGATGTATGAGGTCAGCATTGCACATGCGCTGGTTAGTCGTGAAAACCAATGTTTGTTTACAGGAGCAAAGGAAGCAAAGTTTCCTTAATCTAGCAAAGGAAATCCAGTTTCCTCTCGGCTTACACCGAAATCCTCAGACATTCTTCTTTAAAAATCCTCATTTTGTACTTCTAATTAGTGGCCATTGTTTGGTTTTGATCTCTTCGCTGTGTTTACAGAAGCAGTTTCGGGGGAATCACGTATGAGGTCAGCTTTGCGCATTCGCCACTTAGAAGTGATGGACTCGCAAAGCTGTCCTCATACCTAATTCCCACGGAACTGATTCCATGTACAATAGTGAGCGCAAGCTAGATTAAACTGATTATTACGTTTTATATATGGTTATTTAAAAATAAAAAATAAAAAAGGCAAAAGGCAATTAAAAATGTGCCAAAGCTGCATTACTTAAGGAGCAGATTTAGTATTTAGCATCATGCTAAAATGTGCTATTGCTCACTAACAGTTTGTTAACTAATTAGTACTCTTAACAACTGACCCTTTGCAAGACCCGCCCCCCTTCATTACTGTTGCTATGTCCAACAAGCTGCTCTCACACCACACATCATGTTCTCACGCAGTGAATAATACATTGCAGAGCAAAGAGAAAATTGACTACTCCCATAGACCCCATAGACAAGCAGAGCAGGTTACTTTAGATACAGTATGAAACAAAGTCTAAGCTTCAAATTTGGTCATTTTTTAAGAAATTCAAACAATAAATACCATTTTGTGTCTATCTAATGTGTTGTGACAGATCGCTGTAGTGCTTCAGTTCAAGCAGCACATGAACCGATTATCTGTTCCTCTTTACGAGTTATAGTACAAAATAAATAGGAACGAACATCATAAGCTATCAAATTTCAACTGCCGTAATACGTTTTAAAAAGTTCAAGTCCATCAATGTTAATCTACTGTCTCTTTTGGTTTGTGTCAAACAAAAATGGCAGATTCAGCGTTATAATTGGTCAGATTGCCTGTCAATCAAACTCCCTACTTAGGGTCAATTCAGTGCTATAATGAAAAGTGCATATAAAATTGAATTAATTAATCTGTATAAAATCTATTTCAGACTAGCTACTTAATATGATTACTTAACTTAATTCGATGATGTGAAAGTCACATGAAGAAATTATGATTGTTTAAATTAATGCTGTCAAATGAAGTATTTGTTTACATAATATATGTGTGTGTGTTGTGTATATTTATTAAGTATATATATATAAAGACACTCACATACAGCATATATTTTGAAAATATTTACATGTATTTACATGTATATATTTAAATTCATATAAATTATATCATATATAAATATATTTAATATATAAACATAATTTTTTTCCCCTAAATATATATACATTTGTGTGTGTATTTATATATACATAATAAATATACACAGTACACAAGCATACAATATCTATACAAAAACATTTATAATGGATGTGATTAATTGTGATTAATCGTTTGACAGCACTAGTTTAAATACTTTTTCAGTGCAGATATGTAACTCCTCCCACACAGCAGACATGGACTATTACTTTAAAAAAAAAAATTCTAAATCAAACTTGAAACTGATTGATTTTCGCCCGCTGGGTGGTAAAAAGTGAAAAAATTCCATAGACCTATACATCCATTTTTGATTGTGATTTTATGAGAGGGCCCCCCAGAAACCCAGATCCTGCTTGTTTTTAGTGGCCCTGGCTGCGAATGGAAACACTTAGCTCCCACAATAAATTATTCAGCCTCAGTGATGCCATAGCGCACACAGGGCTCTCCACCTCTGTCGGGCCACAGGGTGAGTCATAAAGGAGTGTTCAGGAGCATGTGGCTGGGAGGGGGCTGCATGGTTATCAGCGGCAGGGTGGAGATAAGGTTTCAGGCCAAGTCTTCCTCTCCAAGGGTGGAGGTGGTATTCTTACGGAGCTCTTAAGTGTAGACTTGGCATTGCGCAAAGTGCTTTGAGCTTCATATGAGGAGACTTGTGTTTAATGTGTGATTGTTGTGTTGGACTGCTACAAACAAGTGGCATGAAAGTAAGAGAAATATAATAAAACACAAGAATGCCATTATTTCCAAGATATTCAAAAACATTTTTTATTATATATGCATATTTAAACTTTATTATCTGGAGAATTTTTTTTACCAAAATATGTATGATTCGCCTTACACTAAGGACATATTTTTAACTGAACACTATTTTTATTGAACCATTTGGGCTGCTTTAACCAAAAGAAACTTATACTGATTGATTTAAAACATATCAATTTCATTGTTTTGTCTCAAGATGCACACCAGTGGTGTTTTTATCCAAGGCGTGTTTTAAAACTTGAAAAAAAGTCATCTGATTACATGATTTGCATTGATTGCTTTTTTCAAGTAACTATATTAAAGTAACACTTTACTTTAAAATTTACAAGAAAATATGTGTTACTTTTTCAAATGCAGGTTACTTTGTTGTCTCATTTATTCACTGACATTAAGGGCATTTGCAGTTGCCAAAAATATAACTCTTGGATTTTCTGTTATTTCAAATAAATAAACACGCCCAGCTCAGGCAACAAAAAGTAACACGAAAATAACGTAATGCATTACTTTTCGTACAATGTAAATAGGTAACACGATTAGTTGCTTTTTAATGTAATACTGTAATGCATTACTTTAAAAGTAACTTTCCCCAAAATCAACGGTGAAACAAAATGCTAAAACATCTGTTCAGTTCAAACTAGAATGGTACCACAATAATTTGCCTTTTGTCCGGTCCAGCTGGTATCACCTCAGCAGACTGAAAAGATTCCTGGAGTTGCTCATGGGAAAACAGATTAGGAGACAGAATTTTTGGCAATTCAGTCCACTACAATATGCTTTAGAACCACAGTGGAAATAAGGTGTAAGACTTAATAGTACAACTAATTTGCCGTTTAGTGCCAGAAGAACTACAATGTCTTCCTGGAATTGAAGTGCACACCCACTGAAACATATGTCCCAACAGTTGATTTGTAGACATAACTTGGATTCAGTAAGTTAGGTATGAACAATGACTTTTCCAGTGTAAGTCATAACCTTGGAGTCTAACAGTTGAAACAATTACAGCAGTGTGTTCGAATGACAACAAATGTCCTCAAAGATTACCCTCTGGGTACATTATAAAGGGAAGAAATATGAAAAGTTACCAAAATGGGAATGCTCACTGTTGTCAAGAGACAGTTTAGTTAAAAAATATTACTAAAAATCACATCACTTCCAAAACACAATGCAATTTATGATCAACAGTACGCTAAAGAGTTCAAAACTGTAGAAGCTTTGAATAATAATGAAAAACTAACTTTGAATGAAAAATGTGTTACATCTGGAAAGGGGTTTGTGCTGGACAGTCAGTGTTTATACAGCAGAATGTCCTTATGAATTGGTAATGTTGGCGTATATGGTATCACACCTGCGTAGAGCAATTTCTCTAGAACCATATCCATGTTATGACTCTTAGCTGAGTTTCATTTTAAACTTTGGATAGTTAATTATGGGATACTTGCAAATGCACTAATATCACCATTAAATTGATATAATTGTTCTTTGATCTTTTGAAAAATAAAAAAGGGTAATATGACAGCATACAACTAAGAGAGTAATCATACTTTTTGTTTTACTTTCTTTCTATTATATTCATTTATTTATAATAATTGATCATTTGACATGTAATCATTTTATTATTCATTTAATAATATAATAATTTATAATAATAATTCAATTCAATTCAATTCAAGTTTATTTGTATAGCGCTTTTTACAATACAAATCGTTACAAAGCAACTTTACAGAAAATTATGTTTCTACAATATTTAGTAGTAGCTAGTAGTTTGTGCACGTTTGACAGGATTTTAGAAAAATCCATTATTCGAATGCTTGGCGAAAGAGATGCGTTTTTAATCTAGATTTAAACAGAGAGAGTGTGTCTGAACCCTGAACATTATCAGGAAGGCTATTCCAGAGTTTGGGAGCCAAATGTGAAAAAGCTCTACCTCCTTTAGTGGACTTTGCTATCCTAGGAACTACCAAAAGTCCAGCGTTTTGTGACCTTAGGGTGCGTGATGGGTTGTAGCGTGGTAGAAGGCTAGTTAGGTACGCAGGAGCTAAACCATTTAGGGCCTTATAGGTAAGTAATGATAATTTGTAACTGATACGGAACTTAATAGGTAGCCAGTGCAGAGACTGTAAAATAGGGGTAATATGATCATATTTTCTTGACCTGGTAAGGACTCTAGCTGCTGCATTTTGGACGACCTGTAGCTTGTTCATTGACGAAGCAGGACAACCACCTAGAAGTCCATTACAATAGTCCAGTCTAGAGGTCATGAAAGCATGAACTAGCTTTTCTGCATCAGAAACAGATAACATGTTTCGTAGCTTGGCAATGTTTCTAAGATGGAAGAATGCGGTTTTTGTAACATTGGAAATATGATTTTCAAAAGACAAATTGCTGTCCAATATAACACCCAGATTTCTGACTGTAGAGGAAGTAACAGTACATCCGTCTAGTTGCAGATTGTAATCTACAAGATTCTGTGTGGTGTTTTTTGGTCCAATAATTAATATCTCTGTCTTATCCGAATTTAATTGGAGAAAATTATTTGTCATCCAATCTTTTACATTTTTAACACACTCTGTTAGCTTAGATAATTGGGAAGTTTCATCTGGTCTCGTTGAAATATATAGCTGAGTATCATCAGCATAACAGTGGAAGCTAATTCCGTATTTTCTAATAATATTACCAAGGGGCAACATGTATATTGAAAATAGAAGAGGACCTAGGACGGATCCTTGTGGCACTCCATATTTTACTGATGATAAATGAGATGACACCCCATTTAAGTAAACAAAATGGTAGCGATCGGACAGGTAGGATCTAAACCATCTTAGAGCCTGCCCTTGAATACCTGTATAGTTTTGTAATCGATCTATGAGTATGTCATGATCTATGGTGTCGAACGCAGCACTAAGATCAAGTAAGACTAGAAATGAGATGCAGCCTTGATCTGACGCAAGAAGCAGGTCATTTGTAATTTTAACAAGTGCAGTTTCTGTGCTATGGTGGGGCCTAAAACCTGACTGAAATTCTTCATACAGATCATTTTTATGCAGGAAGGTGCTCAATTGAGCAGACACAACTTTTTCTAAAATTTTAGACATAAATGGAAGATTTGAAATAGGCCTATAATTTGCCAGTACACTAGGATCTAGTTTTGGTTTTTTAATAAGAGGCTTGATAACCGCCAGCTTGAATGGTTTTGGGACGTGACCTAAAGATAACGACGAGTTAATGATATTGAGAAGCGGTTCTTCGGCTACAGGTAACAACTCTTTCAGTAATTTAGTGGGTGCAGGATCTAATAAACATGTTGTTGGTTTAGATACAGTGATAAGTTTATTTAGCTCTTCCTGTCCTATATTTGTAAAGCACTGCAGTTTATCTTTGGGTGCGATGGATGAAACTGAAGTGTTAGACGCTGTAGAATCTACATTCGCTATTGTATTTCTAATGTTATCTATTTTATCAGTGAAGAAATTCATAAAGTCATTACTATTTAACGTTGGTGGAATATTTGAATCAGGTGGCGTCTGGTAATTTGTTAATTTAGCCACTGTGCTAAATAAAAACCTTGGATTGTTTTGGTTATTTTCAATGAGTTTGTGGATATGCTCTGCCCTAGCAGTTTTTAGAGCCTGTCTATACCTGGACATACTGTTTTTCCATGCAATTTTAAAAACTTCCAAGTTAGTTTTTCTCCATTTGCGTTCAAGACTACGAGTTACTTTCTTGAGAGAGTGAGTATTACTGTTATACCATGGCACAGTACGTTTTTCTCTAACCTTTTTCAATTTGATGGGGGCAACAGCTTCTAATGTATTAGAGAAAATAGTGCCCATGTTGTCAGTAATTTCGTCTAATTCATGTGTATTTTTGGGTACAAATAGCAGTTGAAATAGATCAGGCAGGTTAGTTGCGAATCTGTCTTTGGTGGCTGGAACAATAGTTCTGCCCAGACGGTAACGCTGAGACTTATAGTTAATATCAGTTATACGCAGCATGCACGATACAAGGAAATGGTCTGTAATATCATCACATTGGGGTACAATATCTATAGCAGTAAGACCGATTCCATGCGATATAATTAGATCTAGTGTATGATTAAAACGATGAGTGGGCCCGGTGACATTTTGCTTGACTCCAAAGGAGTTTATTAGGTCAGTAAAAGTCCTAATGTATCATTTGCATTATCAACGTGAATATTAAAATCTCCCATGATTAGCGCCTTATCAACTGTAACTAGAAGGTCTGAGAGGAAATCTGCAAATTCTTTTAGGAATTCTGTATACGGCCCTGGTGGTCTATACACAGTAGCCAGAGCAAGAGATACATTAGACTTCTTTTGCATGTCTGACAGTGTAACATTTAGCAGAAGTATTTCAAAAGAGTTAAACCTGTATCCTGTTTTCTGGGTAACATTGAGAATATCACTATATATTGTTGCAACACCTCCTCCACGACCAGTCTGACGGGGCTCATGCTTATAACAGTAGTTTGGTGGAGTAGACTCATTTAGACCAAAATAATCATTTGGTTTTAGCCAGGTTTCAGTCAAGCAGAGTACATCAAAACTATTTTCTGTGATCATTTCATTTACAATAACTGCTTTGGGTGTGTGTGATCTAATATTTATGAGCCCAAACTTTAAAAATTGTTTTTGTTCATTTACTTTACATTTTTCTGGTTTAATTACGATAAGATTTTTTCTAGATCCTACATTATATTTTGACCTCACTATTCGGGGAACAGACACAGTCTTAATAGTTTTTACAGCACAAGTACTTTTATCATTTAAGCGGGTGGAACAAAACTCATCATAATAGTTATTAGAGAATTGTCTTACTAGTCACATGGAGCGAAGTGTCCTGGAGATGTTGTCAGAGAGCAGCTCCGCTCCGATTCTGCTGGGGTGTAATCCATCAGCGCGAAACAGCCTAGGACGCTCCCAGAAAAGATTCCAGTTATTAACAAATAGCAGTTTCTGTTCTTTACACCATGACAACAGCCATTCATTTAAAGCAAAAAGTCTACTGAACCTTTCGTGTCCTCGTCGATACGTGGGCAGTGGTCCTGACACGACGATCGTCGCCGCGGGCGTCGTGCTGCGAACCGTCTCGATCAGGCTGCTGAAGTCCCTCTTCAGCGTCTCCGTCTGCCGCAGCGTGGTGTCGTTAACCCCGGCGTGAAGCACGACCGCTCTGGGGCTCTCGTCGACCTTCAGGATCGCGGGTATCTGTGCAGAAACATCGAGAACACGAGCACCAGGCAAACAATGAGTGTGCACTTTACCTTCGGCTAACGTAGCACTTACGTGTCGGACGATGGAGTCTCCGATGATCACAGCGTCGCGTCCTGTCTCGCGGAGGGGAGCGAAGCGGTTCCGGATGGAGATGTCGAAGGCAGGAGGGGGAGAAGTCGTCGCCCGGGACCCGGCTCGCGTCCTCCGCTGTGGATGCACCCAGGGTCCGTGGTGTCCCGGCGTCGCAGTGAAGGACATCTGGGAAGATCGCGTCCTGGGTGCACCGGGCCTGTGCAGAGAAACACACGGAGTAGACGTGGTGGGACTGTTAGCAGATCGCTGTATACTTACCCCGGACTTGTGAGCGTCAGCCCGGGATGATTCCAGCGCGGTTCTCCGCTCTCTCAGCTGGGCCTGCCTCACCTCCAGGTCGCGAATCTGCTTTCCCACGGCCTCGAGCTCGAGCTGCACAGAGTGTAGACATTCATCCGCCATTAAAGCAAGTAACAGTGAGTACAGCAGTGGTAATGTGTGTGAATAGAGTATTAGCAATGTTAGCGCAGTTAGCTGCAACCACGCCGCTGATGCTAACGGGCTAAAATCTAATAGCGGACCCGGGAGATCAAAATAAAACTAGTGATAGCGAGGCGCTCTGATTGTTTTTGTTGTAGAATACAATAGAGGATATATTCACACGTTATATAAACGGAAACGATGATGTATAAAATTGATTTTTGAGTTAAAAATAGTCAATGAAAAGAATATAGTGACGGAGCTCAAACGCAGTACAGCCGCCAACAACAAACAGTATATATATATATTTTTAATAATAATTAAAAATATATATATTCTCATTTCAATTGATTTATTGATTACTCATTTATATTATTATGGTAAGAAATTTGGACTATTATTTTTTTATGCAATTGTTTTTCATTGTTTAGTCTTCTGATTGTATGGTTTCAAAGGATATTTGTGTTCATGAGTCGATAACAGATCACCTTTCAAAATTTTTAATGTTTAATTTTTCAATGCTATTACTTGTGGTATAATAACACTTGTTGTATTACACAAGTTTATACAATAATCTCTGTTCCTTTTTTATCATCATCACTTTGTCTCTTGCTTCTGCTCTTCACTGGCTTTTCTCAGTCAACTTTTTGGCTGAGAGAAGACTGTTAATACAGTCTTATAGTTGTTCTGTTACCAGACAAAACATATATTTTCTGACAGATATTTCTGGTGTGGAAGCATAAATAGTATGAAATTAGTTCAGTTACTGCTCTACGAAGAGTAGATACAATAGTATCATTATCTATCTCAAGTCAGTTCAGTGTTGATTCAGTTAAGTTCAATACTTCATTCAATTTGAACTGAAAATGGTTAAGCAAAAAAGCAGCTCTATAGAAGACAGTAGTGTCAACATCCAGCTCAATTCAGTCAAGTTTCTTCTAAGCTGTCTTGCATGTTGAGGTGTTGAGACGCTTGAAGAAGGTTTTTAACAAAGAAATCTCTAGTGGTGGAAGTGATAGTTTTACAGTATTTGTAACAAGGAGTTGATTTTGCAGCCTTGGTTAAATAGAGTAAGAGACTAAATAATGATCTGAGTTGTCATTGCTCTGCTGCAGAATCGATTTCAAAACTAAGTCCATAGTATGATTACAACAATGAGTGGGTCCTGACACATGTTGTCTAACCTCCATAGAGAATAGAATGTGTGTAATCCCAATGCATCTTTTTCATTATCAACATGGATGTTAAAATCACCAACAATGAACCAGGGGCCAGTTGCATAAACTGCTCACACAAGTTTTGAATGGTCATAACTTATTAGTGATTGTGTACGTCTGTGTGTGATCCATATAACGGACTGCCCATCCATTCAGTTCCCTGCCTTTGGCCTGAGACCCTGGGGTAGGCTCCATTATCCACATTAGTTTTGATTTAAATTCCTGCTACATTCAATGTTTCTGCATTAAAACATTATGTAATTCACTACTTATATTTTCTTCCAGGTCAAGGCTTGTAAATAAAAATAGCGCAAGTTTGATTATATATATATATATATATACACACACACACAGGCGCTGGTCATATAATTAGAATATCATCAAAAAGTTGATTTATTGCACTAATTCCATTCAAAAAGTGAAACTTGTATATTATATTCATTCATTACACACAGACTGATATATTTCAAATGTTTATTTCTTTTAATTTTGATGATTAACTGACAACTAAGGAAAATCCCAAATTCAGTATCTCAGAAAATTCGAATAGGTATTAGTTTAGACCAATACAAAGAAAGGATTTTGAGAAATCTTGGCCAACTGAAAAGTATAAAAATGAAAAGTATGAACATGAAAAGTATGAGCATGTACTGTACAGCACTCAATACTTAGTTGGGGCTCCTTTTGTCTGAATTACTGCAGCAATGCAGCGTGGCATGGAGTCGATCAGTCTGTGGCACTGCTCAGGTGTTATGAGAGCCCAGGTTGCTCTGATAGTGGCCTTCAGCTCTTCTGCATTCTTGGGTCTGGCATATCACATCTTCCTCTTCCCAATACCCCATAGATTTTCTATGGGGTTAAGGTCAGGCGAGTTTGCTGGCCAATTAAGAACAGGGATACCATGGTCCTTAAACCAGGTACTGGAAGCTTTGGCACTGTGTGCAGGTGCCAAGTCCTGTTGGAAAATGAAATCTGCATCTCCATAAAGTTGGTCAGCAGCAGGAAGCATGAAGTGCTCTAAAACTTCCTGGTATACGGCTGCGTTGACCTTGAACCTCAGAAAACACAGTGGACCAACACCAGCAGATGACATGGCACCCCAAACCATCACTGACTGTGGAAACTTTACACTGGACCTCAAGCAACTTTGATTGTGTGCCTCTCCTCTCTTTCCCCAGACTCTGGGACCCTGATTTCCAAAGGAAATGCAAAATTTACTTTCATCAGAGAACATAACTTTGGACCACTCATCAGCAGTCCAGCCCTTTTATCTTTAGATGCTTCTGAAACTGTCTGTTGTTCAAGAGTGGCTTGACACAAGGAATGTGACAGCTGAAACCCATGTCTTGCACCGCATAGGTGAGCGTGATTTCACCAAGTACAACATGTTCCTGTTAATCAACTATCATTTCCCTCTTATTTTAAGAATAAATTATTGGTAAGGTTAGATTTAGGGGTAGGGATTGAGTTAAGTCTATATTTTTGGAAAGTAATGTTGATCCAGGATCAACAAAAGATGTTTATCCAGGAACATGTCTTACTTGGCAAAATCACGCTGACCGTCTTGCATACGTCTGTGCGTAGTGGTTCTTGAAGCACTGACTCCAGCTGCAGTCCACTCTTTGTGAATCTCCCCCACACTTTTGAATGGGTTTTGTTTCACAATCCTCTCCAGGGTGCAGTTATCCCTATTGCTTGTACACTTTTTTTCTACCACATCTTTTCCTTCCCTTCGCCTCTTTATTAAAGTGCATGGACACAGAGCTCTGTGAACAGCCAGCCTCTTTTGCAATGACCTTTTGTGTCGTGCCCTCCTTGTGCAAGGTGTCAATGGTCGTTTTTTGGACAACTGTCAAGTCAGCAGTATTCCCCATGATTGTGTAGCCTACAGAACTAGACTGAGAGACCATTTAAAGGCTTTGCAGGTGTTTTGAGTTAAAGGAACACTCCGACTTTTTGGGACTTTAGCTTATTCACAGTATCCCCCAGAGTTAGATAAGTCCATACATACCTTTTTCATTTCTGTGTGTTCTGTAAGTGTTATTTGACGCACCCACCGCTAGCCTAGCTTAGCACAAAGACTGGATGTAAATGGATAATGGTAGCATAGTAATCCCAATACGTGACAAAATAATGCAAACATTTTCCTATTTACATGTTGTGATCTGTATAGTTACAGCGTGTACAAATAACAAGGCTATATGCGACAGAGACCATTTTTAATCGTATAAATACTGGGAACTATATTCTCACTAGGCGTAGGAGCACAGCTAACGTTACTTGGGCGGAGTGGCTACTTGGGCGGAGTGATTAGCGCAGCACACGAGACGCCCTGTTGATGGTTCTGTTAACAAAACAAACGTGACTAACTAGCTAGACATGACTCGTGATCATGGCTGACTTTGAGGAATTGTCAGACTTCGAGAAATTTTACTGTGTATCAAACCAAGATCCAGAACCATATAGTTTTGAGCCAGAATACACAGACGAGGAGTTACAAACTTTGGAAGCTGTAAGACAAGATGCCGATCATGGCACAGTTACAGTATGGCTAATGTTAGTCATCTCAAAACATAACGGAACACTTACCGCAGCAACAGGTGATCCAATTTGTCCTGTCTTTATTATCGATGGGATGGCTCTATCCTTTAGCACATGTTTCATGGTCCGTGTGGCAACTTGCATTTTTTCAAAATAGTCATCTACAGTAAAATGTTCAGAGCAAATGAAATACTTTGTGATGGTGTTTACAGGTGTGTTTGGATCTACACCCAGAACAAGTAGCCATCGATTCATCAGGTCATCGTTTTTGGTTGGAATTCTATGAAACATCATAGTATTACCTGGTCTCCCCTGTTTATTGTCGCAGCTCTTTACAATACAGCGAACACCCATGATTGTAAACTATAAATTTACTATCTAGTATCGTTAATTGCTGACTCAATTACTCCCAACTCTGAGCGAACTCTCTGCTCCTCACCACGGCGCGTCTCGGGTGCTGCGCTAATCACTCCGCCCAAGTAACGTTAGCTGTGCTCCTACGCCTAGTGAGAATATAGTTCCCAGTATTTATATGATTAAAAATGGTCTCTGTCTCATATAGCCTTGTTATTTGTACACGCTGTGACTATACAGATCACAACATGTAAATAGGAAAATGTTTGCATTATTTTGTCACTTATTGGGATTACTATGCTACCATTATCCATTTACATCCAGTCTTTGTGCTAAGCTAGACTAGCGGTGGGTGCGTCAAATAACACTTACAGAATGCACAGAAATGAAAAATGTATGTATGGACTTATCTAACTCTGGAGGATACTGTGAATAAGCTAAAGTCCCAAAAAGTCGGAGTGTTCCTTTAACAGGGAAGTCGTGGCCTAATGGTTAGAGATTCGGACTCACAATCGAAGGACTGTGAGTTCGAGTCTCGGGCCAGCAGGAATTGTAGGTGGTGGGAGTGCATGTACAGTGCTCTCTCCACCTTCAATACCACGACTTAGGTGCCCTTGAGCAAGGCACCGAACCCCCAACTGCTCCCCGGGTGCCGCAGCATAAATGGCTGCCCACTGCTCCGGGTGTGTGTTCACGGTGTGTGTGTGTGCACTTTGGATGGGTTAAAAGCAGAGCACGAATTCTGAGTATGGGTCACCATACTTGGCCATATGTCACGTCACTATTAGCTGATTAGAGTGTGGCACCAGGTGTCTTCAATATTGAACCTTTTCACAGTATTCTAATTTTCTGAGATACTGAATTTGGGATTTTCCTTAGTTGTCAGTTATAATCATCAAAATTAAAAGAAATAAAAACATTTGAAATATATCAGTCTGTGTGTAGTGAATGAATATAATATACAAGTCTCACTTTTTGAATGGAATTAGTGAAATCAACTTTTTTATGTTATTCTAATTATATGACCTGTATAAATAAATATATATATATATATATATATATATATATATATATATATATATATATATACATACATATATATATATATATATATATATTTTTTTTTTTTTTTCTTCAAAACAATCCATCCATCCAGCATTTAATTGACCATATACCCTCTCAGGCCAATAAAACACCATTAAATTTGTTATTGTCAAGATCCTTCCCACTAGAGTGATTTAGAGTGTAATGTGTTTCAGCTATAATACAGATGGGGAAAATCACAATGAAGGTCGATTGCCTTGCAAAATTTCCCAGCTGCCTGAGATCCCTGAGCACATTGGGGAGGTAGTTCACCAATTCTCCTCATCTGAGCTTCTATTGTAACTTTCTGCTTTAGGCTCAAGTCCTCTGTCTAAATCTCCAGAGTAATGCTTAACTCCAGTCTAATGCTCAACCAGATGTCTGTTTATGAATCACAATAATCATTATCTAGAGCCTTTTCCAAAAATGTCAGAGGTAGATTTATAGCGAAATGATATCCTGTCACATTACAATATCAGATGCTCATTATTTGCAAATGGAACATTTTAGGGGTGATTGTTACCCAACATGCATTTAAATCAGGACCAAATATGTCAAAAGAAATCATATCAATCCTATTGCAATCCAATAAGAATTGTATGTATTTTCAGGCAGTTGAACCGGGAGTTTCAATTGGCTTCTTGAAAGACATTATCAGAACCAGGGCAAAGTTTTACCTTCCAGTTCTTCAGGATGGGGAATTCATTTCCTCAAAGGGATTTTCAGAGAAGACATCCAATCATTACAGTCTATTTATCAAGACATCCTCAGACCTTAGCAATTTGATGAAACAGCATCACACCTCAGACTAAAAGGCTCCATCAGGCAAAACCTTAAAACATGCCATTGAAGTTTCTTTAAAATGCTTTAGACTTTACAGGGAAAAAGGACAGTGTACTATATTATTTTTGTTACTTCTACCTCCAAGGCTTAATTGTGATTTGTGCAAGAGCTACATGTGATATAAATATTTAATATAAGAAAAAGGAAGGGTCATCCAGAAATTAAATGAATGAACGAATACAACATATTCTTTTGATGGAAGTAGACCTGAGCATGCAAGCTGCTATAACTAAACAGAAAAAAAAAATTACTTCCAAAAAATTATCTTTGAATGTAAGGTTAGAAATTATGAAAGAGACACACGGATGGTGATGAACCCATTAGCAGGATTTTATTGCACAGAGGTGAGATACTTAACTGAACGGAGTACAAACTCAAGTCACAACAATGGGATGACAATGCAGACTGATCCCAAAGTAGTGGTGTACAGAAAAAGAATCGATTAAGATGGCAGTGATAGATGAACATTATTATGAAGAGTGGTATGTTCACTTGAGAAACCAGACATTGTTTGGGAGTTACCGGTGAGCTTTTAAGCAGTCCTTGATTAGGCTGTGATTGTTTGCAGATGGACGTGATTAAAGTTCACCCAAAAAAGAAAATTGGTTGGTAATTTACT
The DNA here is from genome assembly GCF_963082965.1 of Carassius carassius. Lineage (NCBI taxonomy): Eukaryota > Metazoa > Chordata > Actinopteri > Cypriniformes > Cyprinidae > Carassius > Carassius carassius. The sequence goes on from NC_081774.1 coordinate 30,186,233, forward strand.
CACCCTCAAACCATCCAAGATGTAGGTGAATTGTTTTTCTCCAGTAGAACAGTAAAGCAGCTTTTTTTCCCTGAAACCTTAGTGATTCATAAAATACAAGTTACTTTAAGAGTCGAAAAAAGAGTATATCAGGCAGCATAAAATTAACACCTGTGGTTCCTGACGATACATTGAGATCTTATTAAGTGAAATGATTGGTCTGTGGCTGTGTTTTAAATGTAAATATTATTTACAACATTATTTTCTGTAATCCATATCTTTAAGCCCCATTCAGACTTTTTTTTTCCAGTTACGACAGCCATTTTGTCAGATTATGCGATTTTGATTTTGAAGATTTTGATCACTAACGTCGTATGTGCTGTCATGGATACAGCGAGACAAGAACAAACAATGGCTAGCAAACAGTTTTGTAATCAGAAAAGCTCAAAAATGAAGGAAAAAGAAAACCTGACAAATCTGGCTGGCATGAAGAGTATGGTATGAACTGTCAAAGAGAACTGAGATAAAATAGTTTTTATTTTACCCTTTTTTCAGTGTTGCAGTATACTAGTCCCTCATCATAAATGCAGAAGTATTGTTGACATAGCTCCACGAACATTTCCTCCATTGTAAAATTACACCTAGCAGGACCGATACCATTGTCTATCTTTCGTTTCGGCATGTTTGAAAGCTTGTACAAAGGCGCTTCTGTGTTCCTATTGGCCAGTGTCACAGATGGAATTTGCCATGTATGATGAAAAAAAAAGATTAAACATGCTAGTCTTTCTGTGTTGACGTTGTGAAGCATCGCAAAAGTGTTGTGCACTATGACGTTACACAAGATTAAACGATTGAGTCTGAAATTGAGTTGTGGGATAAGATTTTGGTCCCCCATGAGGAAAATAGCTTACAAATTGTACTTATGTTTGTTTTATTATTGAAAATATAAAAATGCTGAATGTAAAAAACAATGTCAAGCAGCAAGCAATTAATGGGCTAGTTCACCCAAAATTGGAAATTAGCCTGTGTTTACTCACCCTTGAGGCATCCTATGTGTATATGATTTTGTTCTTTCAGACAAATCCAATTGGAGTAATATAAAAAATTGTCCTGGCTCTTCTAAACTTTATCATTGTAGTGGACGGGTGTTTCTGTTCAACAGTCCAAAACACGTTAAAAAAAAAGTGCATGCATCTATAATAAAACATGCTTCACACAGCTCCAGGGGGAGGGGGTGAATGAAGGCCACCTGTAGTAAATCAATGTGTTTTTCTAAGAAAAATATCCATATTTCAAATGTAATAAACACTTTTCTCTCACTTCTGCTGACTGCTGTATGCAGAAGCATTATGGCGGATCATGAGATATGCTAGACTCATGGGTTTGTTTAAGGAAGCAAAGTTTCCTTACTTTAGCAAAGGAAAACCTTTGTCTCCTTTTAGCTTATTTCTAAATCCTTAGACATTTTTCTTTACAAATCCTCATTTTGTGCTTCTAATTCATGATTGGTGTTTTGTTTTGTTCTCTCTCTGTGCTCGTCACTAATCACGCAATGCCGACGTCTTATGTCATGAATGACAGATATGAAAGTGATAGAAAAGTGTTTATTATGTTTGAAATATGGATTCGCTACAGGAGGTCTTCATTTACCCCTTGGACCTGTGTGAGGCACTTTTTATTATAGATGTGCACACTTTATTTAATGTTTTTTGGACTGTTGAACAAAAATACCCACCCACTACGATGATAGAGCTTAGAAGTGCAAGGACAATTTTTAATATAACTCCAATTGGGATTCTTCTGAAAGAAGAAAGTCAAATACACCTAGGATGCCTTGAAGGTGAGTAAAACACAGGCTAATTTTCATTTTTGGATGAACTAACCCTTTAAGGGACCAAGCACAACAGAGTCAAAGTGATAAACTTGGCAGGGAGCATCAGGCTAACTGAAAAAAGTAATTAAGGATATTTGTTGTTAATTTCAAGCACAGTGATTGAAAATGCAAAAAAATAACCACATAAATTGCTTATCATTTTTGACTAATAGGTGGTGCTGTTCTCATATCGATATGGTGTGGTCAGTGTGGGGTCAAAAAGACACAAAAAGTTTGGTGTCAATATGTCAAAACTTTGCAGAGATGCAGCTGATACTATCTGGCATAATGGCATCAAATTTGTTATAACATTTTGCTGGCATTTTCTGAACATGATCCAAGTTAAATCGGTGAAAATTGGACCAGTGTTCTTGGAGGTGTTTGAAAAAGCATGATTTCAAAGACAAACCAACAAATATATCAAGATCAGTCTCATGACAACAGGCAAAACAAATAAAAAAAACCGCTAGCATTTCTATAATTTTTATTATAATTTATGACCACATGGTAGTGCTGTACCAAAACATTTTGCATAGCCTACCTTTAGGGTGTGGTGCTGGGGACATATGCCGAGTTTCATAATGATATACTGTTGTGTTCATAAAATATAGCATTGTACACTAAAATTCAAAATGGGCGTCACAGAAAATGGCTGACAAGGGATAATTGGGTATCGTTCAACTAGGAATGCTGAACTGAACCTTAAGAGAATAGCTGTTTGATTAAAATCATTACAAACTAAAGGTCACTTGACTTAACTGGAGCCTTAACTTAGCCTCTAATAAGAACAATAACGGATAGGTGCATGTGCACCTTTGGTGCATAATAATAATAATATACAATAACAGTAGTGATCCTTTTCTTTGCAAGCACTACTACTAATAATAAGCATGTGAGATAATAACTGTGATGCTTTGCTATTATTCTCATTTCAGTTATACCTTATTTCAAAGGTGCCTAGTCATGTTCCTGGAGATCTACTGTACCAAAGTTCAGTTTCAACCCTGAACCAGCTCATAAAGATATTCAAGAGCACTTGATAATTACAGACACAGGTGTGTCAGAGAAGGGCTGGAACTGAACTGTGCAGGTAGGTAGATCTCTGCAACCCTGTCTAATTAGAATCACCAAAGGGGGCTGTGGGATATTCTCCTTTGGCTGCAGGACATGTCCTGTCCCAAAGAGCAATATGTATGCTGGGATCATCAAAGTTCCACTAGCACTTCCAAGCTGAACATATTCTTAATTTGTGGCCACGACAGTGATGCAACGACCCATTCATAAAGACAGCGGTCGCTTGCTCAGCTGATAATATTTTTATTTGAACTAACAGAGTCTAAGCAAAAAAAAAGAGAAAAAAAAGAAAAAGAAATTAGTTGCCACAATTTTTATTTAATTATTTGACTCTATCTATCTGTACTCTCTGATCTTAGTCTTGTCCTACTCTGGTCTCAGTCTGGCCTTGGATAAGATGACGAAGTGTTCTTTTTTGGAGAACTATGCCTTTAGTAATCATTTAACTTTCCTTTTAACATAATTTAATAGCCCTTGTTTGGCATTTGTAGTCCTGTTTAGCGCCTCAAAATGGGCCCACTCTCTGACAAACTGATGGTGTGTGTGTGTGTGTGTGTGTGTGTGTGTGTTTGTGTGTGTGTGTGTGTGTGTGTGAACTCTTTCTCTGAAACACTCATCCCTCAACTATGACATTATATCATAAGGAGTGGGAAAAATTGTTCTGTTTTTACCTTTTGCTCTCCCTCTTTTTTCTAAAAGCACAAGGCCACCCAAACAAAACAGCAACATTACAACACTCCATAGCATTCCTGCAAACACAGAAAAAAAACATGCTAACCCTTCTAATAAGCCTCAGCTTATGTCCAAGTTCCTGTTGTGTTTTATTCCCCGTCTCAGGAAATTTAAACAGGCTTGTAAATTTCTCCACCTGTTTGGAAATGTCTTTCATGCACTTGGTCTCTGTGTAGAATCATAAAGGGGCAGCTATTAAATACATTTGCTTATGCTGAGCGCTCCTTCTGGGCAGAATGAGTCATTCCAACAGATCTCTGCTAACCATTCATGTTATTTTACATCATGTTTACAGTTAATGTCAAATTCACCAAGAACACACCTACTAATGACATGGGCTAATATTTGCCACCATACAAGAAATGTTAGATTTTGCAAACATAAATCATGTTTAATTGCTTGTCAAATGACTAATAAACTGGCTGATAATTCAAATAAACAGTGATACTAATCAGGATTGTATGTTCAACAATACAACACAAAACAATGCATCTTGAGTTGTATTGTAATATAAAACTTGTCTGCAGTAATGTCTATAGGGGAAATGTATAAAAATATGAATATTTATTTATTATTATTTTTATTATTATTATTATTTTTATTATTATTATTATTATTATTATTTTATTAAAGCATGAATCTACGGAGCCCCGCACATGACATGCAAGAAAAAATAAATAAATTGTGCGCACGATTTACTAATTCGTTCTATCAATTTACTAAATCGAGGGAACGAAATAGTAATCGTGTGCACGTTTTAGTAAATTGAGAGAACGAATTAGTATATCGTGCACACGATTTAATATTTTAATATACTCATATTTTTTCCTGCATTTCATGTGCGGGGCTCAGTATGAATCATTCAATACAAAATATTTATAAAGTTATCTAAATCATCCTTTAGAGCAGGTGTACTGTTTTAGGTGAATTAGTCTCTGACATAATTCCTACAGCTGGAGTTTTGTTTTGCTTAATTCCATCACATTGGTTTGGTATCCTCAAAATTGGATGTAACATTTCTGTGAAATTATAACACTGATCTCATTCTAACATATGCATATATAATGTTTAGGAGTTATGCTTATATATTTTTTAAGTAGCACCACATAGTTTCATACAAACAATTTAATGTAAACTATTGTTGTGATTATTATTTTGTATGATTATTTTCTTTTCTGATTTACCATTTGAATTACCATTGTATATGAAATGTGCTGTATAATTAAACTTGCTTTGTAACGATTGGGTGAAGGAGATTAATGAGATTTAATGAAGACAATGAGACACTACAAAACTGAGACACAAATAACGCAGGGAGGAATGCACTGTTCAAGATGGTGGTGAGGAATGACGAAGGCACCGAAGGCACAGGTGAGTTGGCAGCAGGAGAGGGTGACACAGGAACTGCGGGGAAGCGAGCCGAAGGTAAGTGGTGTTGCTTGGTGGTGGGTTGCGTAGAGTGGACGGGGTTCCGGGGAGACACGGACATCCAACGCAGAAACACACAAGAAAGCAAGGCATAGGTTACAAACATGAAACAACGCTCTCATGAACACAATACGCTAGACAAGCCAATATATAGGGATGAGTAATGAGTGACAGCTGTTGCTGAGGACAATTAACGGAGACGCCCACAAACTAATCAGTGCTGACGCGTAACACAGACTTCACCCACAACGTGCAAAACCCAGAGATCAGTACCAACCCCCCCTCTAAGAACGCCTCCTGGAGTTCCCAGAAGGGCCTACCTGCTGATTGTAATCATCAATAAGGGAGTGATCTAGTATGTCCCTAGCAGGTACCCAACTCCTCTCCTCCGGACTGTAACCTTCCCAGTCCACCAAGTACTGGAATCCTCGTCCCCTCCGTCTCGAGTCCAGAATACGATTAACTGAATAGGTCGGTTCCCCATCTACAAGACGCGGCGGGGGAACCGGGGTAGGCGGATTAATACGTGAATAAAACATGGGTTTAATTTTGGACACATGGAAGGCGGGATGTATCCTCATGTATGCTGAAGGTAGTTTGAGGTGGACTGTCACCGGACTGTCAGAAACCACGTCTACCGGGAGGCCATGTAACCGAAAGACGTGATCTAGGACAGTGACCGCTGTCTCCTTGGCTGTCGGTGATTTGGGCAAGGGAATGAAATGTGCCGCCTTCGAGAACCGGTCCACTACTGTCAAAATGACCGTCATGCCATTAGAGGGCGGGAGGGCGGTAACAAAATCTAGTGCGATATGTGATCAGGGTCTCGAAGGGACAGACAGCGGTTGAAGAAGCCCATCAGGAGGCCGGTTAGACGACTTACCACTGGCGCAAACTGAGCAAGCCAAAACAAAATCGTGGATGTCACGAGCCATAAGTGGCCACCAGAATCGTTGTTTAACTAACCCCTTGGTTCGGCTTATCCCTGGATGACAAGCAATGTTAGAGCAGTGACCCCACTGAATAACTTCGGACCGTAACTCTTCCGGCACAAATAAACGATTCGGTGGGCAACCGGGCGGAGGCGTTACCCCTTCTAAGGCCGTCTTGACCTTCGATTCGACCTCCCATACGAGTGCTGAGATGACTATTTTCTCAGGTAAAATACACTCTGGAGTCACCGAGCGGGTGGAGCGATCAAAAAGACGTGACAAAGAATCGGGTTTGACATTTTTGGAACCCGGGCGGTACAAAAAAAGTGCCCACCGAGCCTGCCTGGAATTGAGTCTTTTGGCAGTTCTAATGTACTCTAAATTCTTGTGATCGGTCCAAACAATGAAAAGTACCCCTGAACCTTCCAACCAGCCTTGTGGGATCAGGGGCTACAAGGATGGGAGCCGAAACGAAGCGGCTCTTGAGGTTGGTAAATGCAGTTTCGGCTGCATCCGACCACCTGAACGGAGTACTGGGGGAGGTCAAGGCCGTCAGAGGTGAGACTAGTTGGCTGAAATTACAAATGAAATGTCGATAGAAATTGGCGAACCCCAGAAACCGCTGTAGGGCCTTACGGGAATCTGGAGATGGCCAATCTATCACAGCCTTAACTTTGTCAGGATCCATACGTATTCCCTCGGACAAGACGATATACCCTAGGAAGGGAACAGACTGTGCATGGAATACGCATTTCTCCGCCTTGACAAAAAGCCCATTCTCGAGTAATCTCTGGAGCACTCGTCTGACGTGTTGAACATGTTCCTGGGGAGATGAAGAAAAAATCAGTATGTCATCCAGGTAAACCTATATAAACTGATCTACCATGTCTCTCAACACATCATTAACGAGTGCTTGGAAAACCCCTGGCGAGTTGGAGAGCCTGAACGGCATCACCAAATATTCAAAGTGCCCTCTAGGGGTGTTAAAGGCGGTTATCCATTCATCCCCCTTCCTGATGCGGACCCAATGATAAGCGTTACGTAAATCCAATTTTGTGAATACGGATGCTCCCTGTAACCTCTCGAAAGCTGAAGACATCAACGGTAACGGATAGGTGTTCTTTATTGTGAGTGAAGTGAGTGAGTGAGTGAAGTGACATTCAGCCAAGTATGGTGACCCATACTCAGAATTTGTGCTCTGCATTTAACCCATCCGAAATGCACACACACAGAGCAGTGAACACACACACACACTGTGAGCACACACCCGGAGCAGTGGGCAGCCATTTATGCTGCGGCGCCCGGGGAGCAGTTGGGGGTTCGATGCCTTGCTCAAGGGCACCTAAGTCGTGGTATTGAAGGTGGAGAGAGAACTGTACATGCACTCCCCCCACCCACAATTCCTGCCGGCCCGGGACTCGAACTCACAACCTTTCGATTGGGAGTCCGACTCTCTAACCATTAGGCCAGGACTCCCCTCTATTGTGATGTTGTTCAGCTCTCGGTAGTCAATACAAGGTCGCAGAGAACCATCCTTCTTACCCACAAAAAAGAATCCCGCCCCCGCTGGAGAAGAGGAAAGGCGGATGAACCTCGATGCCAGGGAATCAGAAATGTATTTCTCCATGGCCTCCCTCTCCGGAATAGAAAGAGAGTAAAGTTTGCCTTTAGGCGGAGACTTACCTGGCACTAAATCTATAGCACAGTCGTAGGGACGATGCGGAGGAAGAGAAGCAGCACGGGACTTACTGAACACCTCCTTCAGGTCCAAGTACTCTGCGGGCACGTTTGATAACAACATGGTCTCTTTCTGAAAGACAGAAACAGGCACAACAGGACAAGCAGAAACCAGACAAGACTCATGACAACTTTCACTCCACAAGGTGACAGTGTTGAAAAACCCCAATCCACTCGTGGATTATGTTTGATTAACCAGGGGTGGCCTAAAACAATGGGAGCTACAGGGGAGTCCATGAGGTAAAAGGATATGGTTTCACTGTGGTTGCCTGAGGTGAGCAGAGTGATGGGTTCAGTGTAGTGGGCGATGTGTGGCAGTTCCTGGCCATTGAGTGCGGTGACATGGATGGGATGAGACACATGAAGGACAGGAAGGTTCAAGTGATGTGCAAGGAGAGAGTCAATAAAATTACATTCGGCCCCAGAGTCCAGAAGGGCGTGACAGTCATGAGTGTGGTTCTCCCACCACAGTTTCACCGGAAGGAGAGTCGATGATGTGGTTGAGGACTTCCCGGCGGAGATCCCACCCAATAGTAGCCTCAAACTTACTACCGTGCTGGCTCTTTTACCGGGCATGAATGGATGGAATGCTCCGAGCCAGCGCAATATAAACAGAGTCCTTGGGACCTCCGTCGCTCTCTCTCCCTCCGGGAAAGCCGAGCTCTACCCACCTGCATGGGTTCGTGATCGTAGACGGGACCGACCATGTTCTCTCGACTCGAGCGCCCCCTTTCCGGAGAGACGTAATGGCGTGTAGGACTGACTTGTCTACCCAGGCGCTTAATCCGAGCGTCCACCCGAAGGGCCAGGTCGATTAGGCCGTTGAGCGTTGGGGGCAGCTCGATGAGGCAGATCACCTTCTGAACACGGTCGGCCAGCCCATGCAGGAATCGATCCCACTGTGCCGCCTCGTTCCACTGGCACGCGGCCGCCAGGGTACGGAACTGAATGGAATAATCCGCCACTGATGATTTTCCTTGTTTCAGGTCCGAAAGCTGGTGTGCCGCCTCCCTGCCGGCCGCGGCTCGATCGAAGACCCGTTTCATCTCTTCGGAGAGGGAGTGGAACGAGGCTCAACAAGGATGTTGATTCTCCCACACCGCCGTCCCCCATAAGGCGACCCTGCCAGAGAGTAAGGTAAGAGCAAACGCAACCTTGGACTCCTCTGTCGTGAAGGTGCGGGGCTGCAATGCAAAATGCATGGAACATTTGTTTAGGAAAGTCTTGCAAAAGTTTGGCTCACCGGAGTAACTCTCTGGCGCCGAAAGTCGCGGCTCTGGCCGGAAGTGGTCCTGGGAAGTCTCCCGGGGGACGGGCGGCGCAGGCGGTGCAGGCGGTGCAGTGGGCGCAGTGGGAGAGGTGAATTGATGAATCTGCTGGGTGAGCTCGGACACCTGTGTCACCAGCACTTGGATCGCGCGTCTGGTGTTCACGATGCTCTCCTGCTGCTGATCCATGTGGTTGACACTGTGGTGAATGAATTCAGACAGTGAAGTGGTGCTCGCTGCTTCCATGGTTGGTGAAAGCGTTCTGTAACGACTGGGTGAAGGAGTGGCAGGAAGCAAGTTCGAGATTAATGAGATTTAATGAAGACAATGAGACACTACAAAACTGAGACACAAATAACGCAGGGAGGAATGCACTGTCCAAGATGGTGGTGAGGAATGACGAATCCCGAAGGCGGAGGTGAGTTGGCAGCAGGAGAGGGTGACACAGGAACTGTGGGGAAGTGAGCCGAAGGTAAGTGGTGTTGCTTGGTGGTGGGTTGCGTAGAGTGGACGGAGTTCCGGGGAGACACGGACATCCAACGCAGAAACACACAAGAAAGCAAGGCATAGGTTACAAACATAAAAAACGCTCTCACAAACACAATACGCTTGACAAGCCAATATATAGGGATGAGTAATGAGTGACAGCTGTTGCTGATGACAATTAATGGAGACGCCCACAAACTAATCAGTGCTGATGCGTAACACACAGACTTCACTCACAAAGTGCAAAACCAAAGAGCTTTGCCTTGCCTAAACTCCCAATAAGTATTCATCACACACATTTTTAGGTTGTTTTTATAAACTCAGACAAATTATTTTCCGAGATTAAAATGTAGCATTTTTGTTTTTTTAGGGGAATAAGCTGACAATTGGTTTAAGCAGGAATGTGAGAAAGTGTTTTACTATTTAAGAACTTACACACCTTTCAAATGTTTTAACATCTAAAATCTGGTAACCTTTAAAGTCAACACAAATTCAGATGCTTGTTCTTATTGTAAATGATTCATAGTTGGATCTTACTAGTGCTTTAACACATAACTGGAAGGTAGGTAACCTTCACAGTATGCTTGCACATTAAAAACATTTATTTATTTATATTAATCTTGTTTGTCTGCACATTTAAACCGTCAGGGTTCTTCATTATGTTACCCAACTCTTGAACCTCTTACCTGTCAGTTCTACCCTGACTGAACTAAAAATCTGCCTTCAATGAAACGGGAGAAATGAAGGAAACACCAGACCTCAAACAGTCAACCACAGACATTTGTATGGCCAATGCCTTCTGAGTGAATACCAATTTAGTTCAAGGAATTCAAGGAAGCAATGCTACAGAAACGTTTCATACGGCAGGACTAAATGATCTTTAAATTATTTTCCCACAGACTTTCTGCAAACGTCAAATGTAAACATTTGTTGTACACGTGCAACATTCACGACTGCAATGGAAATGTTTGATGCTCTTCAAAGCTTACAAGTTTCACTCATGTTCAAAAGCAGTGATGGTCCACATATATACTGTACAGAGAAAGTTGCAGTCAATCCTGACTTTTGAAAATTGTATTTATTTTCTTCAGTTTTTTAAGTTCTTGGAAACTCTTAGCATAGGATGCTCCCTCGCCCCCTCTATAGTGTACACCTTTGCTTACAAACTATGGAAGATTACTTTATTGGTGAAGGCCAAAGCTTGTCCAGAAGCCACTGCAGGTCTGATTTGTTTTGGCTAGGCTCCGCTCTGACATGCCTGGGAAGGGCAAGGAAAGGAAATGGGTGGACCAGCAACTCTCAGCTCCCCCAGAGAAGGCCTGAGAGAAGCCAATGAGAAAGAGTGTGTGTTTTTTCTCTCTACTTTGAGCTTGTAAGACAGAGCCTGGGCCCATCTGGATCTAATAAGCTAGCCCAAGCTGCTGCCCAACAAATTCAGACTAGATTGCCAGCCCCACTAAAGGGGAACGCTGCATTGAGTGCGGTCACACTCGGCAAGGGGGGTTAGTCGGGAACGTGCCATGCATGTCAGCTCCATGGTCCCCAAGCAATCTGTTCTCTCAACATTGATGAGCACCAATGCAGGCTCTTAAGAGCACCCTTGGGTCTTGTGGTGGGTTTAAGGCCTGATGACTGTAATGGTGCGGGTTTGCCAATGGTGGGCAGTCTAGCAGTTTATCTCAGTCTATTGTGGAAACGTGTTGATTAGTAGGAAAAACTATTAAATGAATTTCAACTTTATTCTTTTAATTTATACTCTAGTCCAGGGATTCCCAATCCTATTTCTGAAGATCTGCCTTCCTGGAAAGTTCAGCTCCAATCCTAATCACACACACATGGACCAGCTAATTACAATCTTCAGGAACATGATATCTACTGAAAAGGGTTTGCACTGAACTCTGCAGAAAGATGGATCTCCAGGAACAGGAATGGGCATCCCTGCTCTAGACAGTGGTCCTCAAATCCTTTATGTCCAAATGGTGGACTACTTTAACAGTAAAATAAGTATTGAAATGACCTAACATCTGAATCTTAAGGAAACCACAAAAAAGAAGAAGAAAAAAAAAAGTTTTATATTCTGAAAAGAGTCAGTTTTACCTGTACAACAACCTAAACTTTTAATATTTTAGGGTCACTTCCCTGCTTAAAACATCTATTAAGCATAAGCTGAGATATTAGCTCATTGCAATCATTAAAAAAAAAAGAAAGAAATAAAAGGCCCTGACTGTCTGCACTTCCATTTGTATCTGATATTTACATTGGTTGCTATAGTAATGACCTAAGTATCAACACAACATCAAGTTACTTTCCTTTACAGCACCTTAGTTAGCTGTCATTGTGGAAAGAGAGGACAGAAAACTTGGAAATTTTGACTCTGTCCATGCTATTATGACATCCTGATTCTATGTGGGTGATGTGAATGCGTTTAGTGTCTAGAATGTCCTAAAGATGACACTTGAAATCCGATTTGATTTTCTGAATAGCTTGGTTCATTAAAAAAAAAAAAATTATAATAATAATAATTTCTAAAATAACTAACTTTAAATTTAAACCACATATAAATGTGATTTCAAATCAGGTTTGTAAACATATTACTCATTTATTGTTTTCCAAACTACAACAACACATTTAGGTTGATCTTTGCTGCTTTTTTTTCTGAACAAAACCTGTGAGTTTTGCTTATTTAAAAAGTGAGATCACACTTTAGTTAAGGGACAAATTTTCATAATTAACTAACTATTGACTACAACCTTTGCCTCAATAAACTCCTAACTTGTTGCTTTAATAGTTAGGTAGGTAGTTTTTAAGTGTAGGCATGGGGATGGATTAAAGAATGTAAAATATGGCCATGCAGTATGTCATTAATACTGTATGTGATTTATAATTTATTTTTCTTTTTTCTGTGAAACAAAAGTTACATTTGTTCAGGAAAGTTATCATAGTTTTAGAGGATTTGATGTTCAGAACAGAATAACTACAAAAATTGCCTATTGCCCCCTGGGGGCATTTTACCCCACTGACTATGAAAATTATTTTATTAAATGACATGTACTCCCTATCTACAGGCCCTACTGTTCTCATATTTTACATAACTGTGATGTTCTACAAAACAACCAGCCTTAAAACTTTTTTTCTTACTGCTGAAAATTAGATCATTTACTGTGAAATCCATTTTCTCTCTGGTACATCACCAGTGTAAGCTTCATGGTGAAAACTTCATCACTTTCAACAACGTAGTCCATAGTTACAAAACTTTATTTATTTATTTATTTTTAACAGTAGGTGGGCGTTTTCCCCCACTCTACCCTACTAATAAACAGCCAATATGCTAATAATATGCATGCTAACAAGCATTTAGTTAATAGTGAGATCTGGTTCTTAAAATAAAGTGTTATCAAATGTGATTTAGCTATGTAACATAATTTCTTTCACAAACAAGATCGGTATATGCAGTTCTATCTCATGTGTCATTGCTCACAGTCACATGAAATTTGTAAATGTAATAGTTATACTTTTGGACAGTGTGACAATTATTTAGAGAGTTGTAGATTTGACCCAAACATTTGCAGTTGCATTCTAAGCTCACTGTTCTATACACTTTTTTTTGTTTTCTTTCTTCTTTAGCAAAATAACTTATCTTATTTCACTAATGTCACTGATCCATTCTCCAAAACCCCACCTTTCAAAGAAAGATATGGCAGTAAATCCAACATCAGCAAACCTGAACCACAAGCAGAGAGTGTTTCTGATTGGCTAGTTTTGTAACTGGTTAAAAAGTACAGCCTTTATCCCCAGCCTCTATGATATTTTGTTCTCTGGTTTCTATAAGTCTCTGTATGACTTCAAATAGTTAACCCTGCGTCATTCTAAACCCCTGAGTAAACAGAACCCTGTGTTTCCTATCTGTCTGTCACTATGAGTTATGTTGTTACAACATGGGGGGGTGTGTGTGGTTGTTTGGTTGGGAGGGGTTACTGGAGAGCCCCAATCCGCTCTGACTTTCAGAGAAAATGGTAATGAATTTTGGCTAGTGGATTTTGCAAACCTTAGCCACTCCCTGTGCATACACGTATTAATAGGCAATAGGTGTTTCTGCTTATCTGGGCATCCAACATGCTAAAGCTGCATTCGTGAATGACTCATGCGCACTGCCCTTGGAGGAGGCAGATCCAGCCTTGGCATTGCTGTGTCCCATAAGAGGGTTGCAAATATACATGGAGCGCACCCGGAGCTTCAGAAGCTCTGAGAAGCTCTTTGACTACCACAGAGGTCAGCAAAAAGGGAAGGCTGTCTCCACGCAGAGGTTGGCCCACTGGATATTGGATGCCATCACCTTGGCCTACCAATTGCAAGGCGAGCTGTGCCCTCTGAGGGTGAGGGCTCACTCCACACAGAGTACGGCGCCTCTCTTGCAGACATCTGTAGAGCTGCAGGCTGGGCAACACCAAACAATTTAGTGAGATTTTACAGTCACCGCATTGAGCCAGTTTCTTCCCGTGTGTTGGGTAACAGGTAAGTTGTGGGAAGAGCCAGTCGGTGTAACGCTTGCTGCACCATTCCGCCTTACCTGGGGATGCAAGCACCTTTTGCTCCTCCAATAAGTTGTCCGGATGGCGAACCTTGGTTGAGTATCCTCCAGCACCCCCGCCAGGCCCGGTATCAGTGTTAGCTTGCCCGGGTTTCTGGTCAGCCCCATTATTGGGTTAGGTATCCATATGGCTTGATTCCCTGCGGATGATCCCATTTGTGTATTTTTCCACTGTAAGGTTTCCCTCTCTGTGAACCCGTGTCTTTCCATTAATAGACCACTCTGTCAGTCTCTGCTGGCAGCCGTTCCTCCCTACTCCTAGGTAAGACCAGCCTCAGAGACCCATTCCATATGAAATATTGCCCCAGGCCTGGGTCAGTCCATATCTTTGTCTCCACATGATACCTCACTACTGGCAGGATGTGGTCTCCATAGCGCTCTTCTCCAGAAGGCTTGCTTTCCCATCGCTACTGCCAAGCTGTTAAAAAAAGTTTGGGGGAAGTCGTGGCCTAATGGTTAGAGAGTTTGACTCCTAACCTAAGGTTGTGTTTTCTAGACTTGGGCTGGCAATACCACGACTTAGGTGCCCTTGAGCAAGGCACCGAACCCCCAACTGATCCCCGGGCACCACAGCATAAATGGCTGCCCACTGCTCTAGTGTGGTGTGTGTGTTCACAGTGTGTGTGTGTTCACTGCTGTGTCTGTGCACTTTGGACGGGTTAAATACAGAGCTCGAATTCTGTGTATGGGTCACCATACTTGGCTGTATGTCATGTCAAGTCTGCTAAAAAAAAAACAGGAAATGCATGAAGCACCTTTCATGAAGGTCGAAATCTCTTCTCTCAAGAAAATCTTTTTTGTCATAGGAACAGCGGCTTGGCTATCTCCAGCAGCAATATACTCACCTTTTGGTCAACTAGCTAAAATTCATTGGCCTTTTCTCTGAAAAGTAAGTAACCCCCCCCCCCCCCCCCCCACACACACACACACACACAAATGACATGATGACATATCGGATCTGTCTCCTCCAATAGTGAATGAGGGTTACTTACGTAACCAAGCTGTTATCCTGTTCCACATTTCACACGGATCAAGCTTTGCTCCGGCATAACAATTCGTCCTGAGTTTTCAGAACAGGATGTTTCACTTTGTACATTCCAGAGCCTTCCGTTAAAGGGATACTCCATCCCAGAATGAAATTTTTTTCATTAGTCACTTACCCCCATGTCGTTCCAAACCCGTAAAAACGTAGTTTTCTTCAGAACACAATTTAAGATATTTTGGGAAAAAAAGGCAGGCTTGAGACTGGGGATAAGTGATTAATGACAACATTTTCATTTTTGGGTGGAGTAACCCTTTTACATTCTTATATTTGCATATTTGTGTTGTCAGAGTCATTGATTGGATGAACATGTGACATTTTTACATAAAGTCTATAGAGTTGCTCATCTTTTTCCTATATACACTGTATTCCTGATGGTACTATCAAGTTTTCCAGAAAGGATTTTTTGGACTATAAATGTTACAGACACGCCAGGCTCCAACACCAAACAATCACAGCGCACACCCTCACCAGAATACTAATCACATTAACCTGCTCCTCATCCACCTGCAATCAACCCCTCCTACAAAAGGCACACTCACAAACTCAGTCACCGTCCGATCTCGTTCGCAACTAGGTCAATACCTACCTGCTAACTCTAAAGGACTAACCATTTACCTTGCTTACCTCTCTCCAGCGATCTCCAGCGTCTTCCTGTCTCCATCGTGTGTGTGTGTGTCAACTGCCTCCATCGCCTTGTGTCACTACCCTCCGGATCATCTCACCACTCCAGCCTCCAGCACCATATCCTTACCCATTGCTCACCATTCACTACCTGCTCCTCTGCTTGTGCCTCAATAAACCGTGTTCTCCTGTTATTCCAGTCTCCTGTCCCTGACTACCGTAACTGAAGACCGGACCAAGACCAATTGGCACAAGCATGAGCCTCACGGACCCTTTCCAAGACCTCGTTGATGCTTTGCGTCAAACCCTCACCAACTTTCCATCACCCCCTTCACCAGCGAGCACTTCCGGTAACAACACCACAGCTTCTTCACCCACCGTGCACGCAAGCCCCATGGCCAAGCCGGCGTCCTTCTCTGGTTCGGCGGAGGATTGCAGCGGATTCCTACTCCAATGGTCGCTGGTCCTGGAGATGCAACCGCACTTGTACCCCACCGAGCGATCGAAGGTGGCATTGCTGACCACCTACCATCAGGGATTGGATCCTAGAGTGCGGTTGCATCTTGCTGCATACGAGGACACCATCGGGCTTGAAGGCTTCATCCAACTATTCATCCGCTTCGGCACTCGTATGAAGTTGTGCCTCGAAGAGCACCAGGGCCAGTAGTATACCAACTCACCCCTCTGCCATCCAGATACCGTCAGCTCCCCAAAACCAGCCAACGAACCCATGCAAGTAGAGTCCACCAGACTCTCGGCTGCGGAACGGCAAAGACGGCTGGCCCAGAATCTCTGTCTATATTGTGGATCCCCGGTGCATATCATCTCCTTATGCCCCGTCCGCCCTCCTCATCCCATGGTGAGTGGCATTTTCTCTTTGACGTATCAAATGAAACCACTCACCACTATAGTGACACTTACTGTCGCTGACATCTCTCTTCCAGTTCCCGCACTCCTCGATTCTGGGTCAGCCGGCAACTTAATCTCCGGCGCCCTCTGCCGTCAGCTCAACCTCACTACCACGACAATGCCGGCAGCCTACCAGGTCCATTCAATAACCGGTAAACCGTTGAGATGAAGATTAATTCGCTGCGGTGTCGGCCCGCTAACCCTCAAGATCGGACTACTTCATGTGGAGAAGATCCATCTGCTGGTTCTGGAGGAATCCACCGGTGACGTGATACAAGGGCGCCCGTGGTTGGAGCAGCATAACCCCATCATCTCGTAGAAAACCGGTGAAGTCCTGAAGTGGGGCGAATCCTGTTTCCAAGGCTGTCTGTCTGGATTCCCTGTTCTATCCACTCCTCTCCCAGAACCACTACCCGTCTATACCACCTCAATCGAAAGCCCAGTTGAGAGACAGTCTATCAATATTCCATCATGTTACGCCCCCTTCAGTGACGTCTTCTGCCCCAAACGGGCCTCCAAGCTGCCTCCACACCAGCCATGGGACTGTGCCATCGATCTGCTTCCGGGTGAGCCAGTGTCCAGGGGAAGGATCTATCCCCTCTCCATCCATGAAGAGAAGGCCATGGAGGACTACATCAAGGAGGCGCTGGCGCAAGGCTACATCCGTCCATCTACTTCCCCTGCTGCTTCAAGTTTCTTCTTCGTGGAGAAAAAGGATGGAGGCTTGTGGCCCTGTATTGATTACCGGTCTCTCAATAACATCACAGTAAAATTCCGTTATCCTCTTCCTCTCATCCCAGCTGCCCTGGAACATCTCCGTGGTGCCACTGTCTTCACGAAGTTGGACCCTCCACAGCGCCTATAACCTCATCCGGATACGTGAGGGGGATGAGTAGAAGACCCCTACATCACCCCTACTGGTCACTATGAGTATCTTGTAATGCCTAATGGTCTAGTCAACACCCCCTCTGTATTCCAGGACTTCATACATGAGGTGCTCCGGGAGTTTCTCCACAAGTTCGTCTTCGTCTAGATCGATGATATCCTCATCTACTCCCGGAGTCTAGTGGAACATTGTCGCCAAATGGCGGAGGTCCTGCAATGCCTGAGGGCGTTCCAGCTGTATCTCAAAGCAGAAAAGTGCTCCTTCCATCAGACCTCAGTGCAGTTCCTTGGATACTACATCGACAGCAGTGGCATCCGGATGGAAGAGGGGAAGGTGGAACTGGCCAACTCCTACCACCTTAAAAGAACTCCAGTGATTCCTCGGCTTTGCCAATTTCTACCGCCGATTCATTCAAGGTAACAGCTCCATCACCAACCCACTCACCAGTCTTCTCCGAAACAAGCCGAATTCTCTGTCCTGGACCCCAGCCACCACAGAGGCCTTCAATTCCCTTAAGGAAAGCTTTACCACCGCTCCTCTCCTAGTCCATCCCGATCCCGATAGGCCCTTCATCGTGGAAGTCGATGCCTCCACCACCGGAGTAGGAGCGGTGCTCTCCTAGCAGCAGGGGAACCCCAGCTGGCTCCATCCATGTGCTTTTTTTCCCGCAAGCTCAACCCGGCAGAGGACATCGGCAACCGAGAGCTCTTAGCTATCAAGCTGGCGCTTGAGGAGTGGAGATATTGGCTGGAGGGAGCCAAACACCCCTTCCTAGTACTCACAGACCATAAAAACCCTAAATATCTGCTCATAGCCAAGAAGTTAAACCCCAGACCGATAAAGGTAAGAGTAAAATGATCTCGTCTTCCATCCGTCATGAATTTCTTTCACCATTTGATATTTTTCCACTCAAACACTGAAACACACAACTGTCCAAAGCATGTGAATATGAGGCACACAATTGGATGCCTGTTGCTGCAACATTTTAACATTGCGTAATTTCACACTGTACGAGTTTGGCACCCCAATGCAGGGTCAACACTGGAACAGGGTTTCATAGCCCAGGGTAAAAAGCAGTGCTGACCCCATTTAGGAATTAATTGATCACAACCTTCACAGGACAGTATGGGTTTTCCCTTACCGCTGAGTGTACATCGCCTTACACTCATCATTGTGGTGCATGATAAACACCCACTATCATTTCGGACACCACTACAAATGGCTGTCCCCTCAAATAGGAGACACATCCCACTGCACATTTTTGATGTTCTTCCTCATCTAACAAATCTGATTCAAATCATCAGCTCATTAGTAGAGATAACAAAAAATAAGTGTGACCAATGAGAGACAAATCCAAATGTGAAGTGGGATCTACAGGACAGTTCTGAGAAGCACTGCCCTAGATAATGCTGGAAATCAAAGCAGACAGCTAATTATCAGAGGAAGACTCCCTTTGTCTTGGGACACACTAGAAGATTTTCAAATCTTAACTGATTTTAAAACCTTGGGAGACAAAGACACGAAGACAGTTTTAAACTTTTATTTTTAGCCTTATAATCCTTTGGAAGTGCACACTAGATGATTCGACCAGAGACCACACACTTGTTGATTGTGGAAACGATTTCACAGTGACATGACATCTCATGGGAACTTGAGAGATCAAACGTGACTAGAGAAGAAAAACATGTGGAGGACAATCGATGTTGTGAGGTGGCTCTCCTTGCGTGCATTCTGTTGTACAGTGAAAAACAAAATAGAAAATAAAGAATATGGGTGATATTCTTTCTCAAAGTCTTTATTTTCGTGGCATGTTTGTGGTTGCTAAGTTTCAGCTATAGAAGCACACAACATTCAGAATTCACAACATGTTTGATGTTTATAATTTGTGTTCAGGGATGCTCTGTCTTGATCGGGAGCAGTTAAATGATTGAATGACATCACACAATATATGATTTTTTAGATAAATTATATATATATATATATATATATATATATATATATATGTATATATATATATTGCACAGTAATACAAATCTACAAATCTACAGTACATCACTCTCCTCTACATAGTTTGTTAATGTAATACAATATCATTAACAGATACAGAAGAGAACAGAGCATGCATAAAGAGTTCTGTGCCTCTCACTTATCAGATTTTCAATGCCCAGAATTTAAAAAATAATAATTACTGAGTGTTTAGTTTTTTCATTTAATCATTTTTAAGGTGGGTGGGATCATTTGCTGGCTAACAGATTGTCGTTAGCGGTAATATTGACTGTGCAGCAGAATGATAACATTTCAAACAAGGCTTACACGAGGTTCATGATTCATCATGTCTCTACAGACCCTTGAGACATGTGTTTAGTAGAAGAGTTAGTGATAAGATGTTGCCCTGATAATCCCACATAGGCTTGCTGTGTAAAGAGAAACATTTGGAATGTTAATCCTTACTAAATTGTTGTCGCTGTGTAAATATTTATTCATGGCAAATTTGCTGTTGTTTAAAAAAAAGACACCATTGCACCAGTTCCCAGGCTTCCAGTGCATTTCAAAAGCCTTTGATAAACAAAGTTCTGATCTGAATCACAGAAAATGCACAACACACTAATCAAAGAGAGGACGGTAACCATTCGCTGCAGGTTTACATATGAGTCAATATGTTTTTTGAATTATGAGAATTCTTTAAGTGGGCCTGTGACCAGAGATGCTGGGATATGCTCTAGCATCCATGTGAGCCTTCAGAGGACATGGATTGTGAAATACTTTTCCAGTGCATGAAGTAGGAATTTTAAGTAATTTATTCATGTCCTGCATATAGGTTCTGCAATCAAAACAAGCAAACATTTTTAGTTGATGCCAAGACAGGGTTCTTCTCTCTTTGGATATATCCTAAACCTAGATGCTGACTGGCCAACCCTACAACCTATCCAGCAGTACTCGTTCTTGTTTGTCTTGCTTGCTTGCTGTAGTTTGAGTCACTTGCACCTTTCCTTGTCCATCACTCCACCCAGTGCCTTATGGTAATACCTCTGGTACATGTCAATTAACTCCATAAATAAACAAAAACAATCAGCCCAAGAGGTGTGGAAAGGTAAAAAGACTTTCTGCAAGCTCTCCAGATGGAAGTCAGGCCTGACGGCATTGGGTTTGACAGTAGACAGAAGAGGGAGTCTTGTTGTTTGGAGTCTCTGTCAGTGTTGGGGAAAGACTGAGGTGGAGAGGGTTGCGCCCAATAACGCAGGTGACTCATGGGATACTGTGGTTCATGGTCAGGTCAGCACAGGCATTTGGCTGCTCTGATAGCTATTTGGTTTGCAGCTGAGGTAAGAGAGGTCTGTGTGTGGCTCGCTTGTTCACAGGGACGGCAGTGTAAACATAGCAGTGATCGTCACGGGAATGTTCCAGTATCTAATGTGTGATCTCTTATGCATGTTGACTAAACAAGTGGGGCATCACAATTAATGAATATATAAAAGTAAAGTTTCAGCTACATTAAAAGACAATCAGTCATGATTCAGAGTTCAATCAGGGTTCCTGGGCTTGTTTAACACATTGTGCTATGGAGGGGACTAAACCTAGAATCACATACAAGTTAATTAAATGCCTAAGGTCATGCTGAATAGGGTCTGGACTACTAACACAAAAGCCGCAGTTTCAGTTTTA
Organism: Carassius carassius; assembly: GCF_963082965.1. NCBI lineage: Eukaryota > Metazoa > Chordata > Actinopteri > Cypriniformes > Cyprinidae > Carassius > Carassius carassius. The sequence continues at coordinate 30,207,454 of NC_081774.1, forward strand.
AAGCCATAAACTGCATCCCAAATGCCTACACACTAGGCATTTATACTTTGTATTTATGTACTATGTACTCAACCATGTAGTTTATGAATTTTATATGGTTATTTTGTCATTAACTTTGTTTTTTGAACTGAGTTTCTTTAGGAAAGGAAAGGATGTGATGTGTGGCCAAGTATGGTGACCCATACTTAGAATTTGTGCTCTGGAGTGCACACACACATCAGTGAGAAGTGAACACACACACACACACACACACACACACACACACACACACACACACACACACACACACACACACACACACACACACACACACACACACTGTGAACACATATCTGTCTTGCTCAAAGGTCTCACCTCAGTGATGGTATTGAGGGTGCTGTACATCCCCCCACCTACAATCCCTCCAGACGGACTTGTAACTCAAGGGTTACAAGTCTGATGCTCTAACCATTAGGCCATGACTTACAGTTAGCTTAATTATGCCAGCCCATATAATAAGTGAATCTTTTAGTGCTTAAGTACTTTATAGCCTGAGGAACATTGTCATCTGTTCCTTAAGTGCCATATAAATCTGGGGAACATAGGACCCTTGAATGACAGCAATGACCCTGGCCCTCCATATTCACAAACTACAGTATGCAAGTTAACGTAAGACTAAAAAGGTCTGAGACCAAGGACTCATAACTGAATATTTTTGTTAGAAACCTGTCAAAATCAGTGTTTTTGAACGAATTTTATAAGCAAGTTTGACATAAACTTCAAGATTTAGTCCACCAAAATATAAAAATTCTGTCATTATTTACTCACCCTAAACCCGTAATACGTCCGTTCATCTTCGGAACACAAATTAAGATATTTTTTATTACTTTTGAGAGCTCTCTGACCCTCCCATAGACAGCAATGCAATTACCACAATCAAGGTTCAGAAACGTAACAAGGAAATTACTTTTTGTACACAAAGAAAACAAAAATAACGACTTTATTAAATCATTTCACCCTAGAGAATATCCACTGAACGTAAACAGCGTGTGCTATTCAGTGTCAGCTGCGTGATGCACATACATTATTTCCATTAAAATCACCGATGTATCCTCTAATATATAAAAGTCAATAGCGGGGAAAGAGTTAAAAATTTCATCCACACATTCTGTCGTTTCACAGTGATGCTCTCAGCATTGCCATATTTAATATTTTTATTTGACAAACAATTTTTTTCAATAATTTACTTTTCTAGCAACCGTTTTGTCAGTGCTTGTATTTAGCTTGCTTATTGTCATATTTCTAATGACGTCAAATGACGTTTGTCACTGAATAGGGCTGAATGGGTCTGTTGCTGACATCGAGGACCGCTCCAATCGTTATGTGCGAATAGGAAGTGGCAGAACTCTGAGTTCTGATTTGGGGAGGGGCTCAGGGAACAGAAATTACTGACCATCAGCAGATGGATCAGCACTTCTGTGCCACTTTCCCACAGCCTGTCCTCGTCATTCTGGGATGTCCCGGCAGATACTATCAGCTTGCAGATGTTTACTAATAATATCTGAAAGCCATAATAAAATGTCCTGTATTCTTTCATTAGGTACAGTGTTTAGAGAAGAACAGCAACCGAACACCTGAAACTTTATCCACATGGCAAGTGCCAAAGCACAATGTTGATTTGTTATTACTGTGAACTAAGGATACATCTAATAGATGTGGGACCATTTGAGCTCTATCTCCATGAGCTGATATAAGAGCTAATCCAAACAATGAACGCCCTGTAATTGAGAATAATAGTTCATTGTGTACCACCCACCACCACCCAACCAGCAGAGTCTGACAATATCATTCAAACAATGAATTAACTTGAATAAAGGATGAATTCAAACCTAAGAATCCCTTACCCCTTAAACCTCTCAAACTGACTAAAAATATATGTATATATTCAAGTAATTCAAAGCTCAGTGCAAGTTATTTTATGAGAAACAGTTTAATATCAACCAAATGTAGTACAGCTGTGCCATGACATCATTCAGATTCATGGTTGTACATTGTAATATATATGCCAATTATGTAAAGACAAAGAAAGGGAAAATGTTACAATATACTTTGGTTTTTAACACGCACACACAGGTTTCCACAATGGGAACATTCCATAGGCATAATGGTTTTAATACCGTACAAACTCTAATTTCTGTCCTCTTAGCCTAAGCCTACCCCTCACACAAAACTTTCTGCATTTTTAGATTTTCAAAAACCTTCTTTGTGTATGATTTATAAACTTTTTTCCTCGTGATATTGGGGATACCAGGTACACACACACACATACTTGTATATGTGGTTAACAGGGACTCTCCATACCCATAATAATTTTTATATGGAGCTAATCATATTTTTTATCCCCTAACCCTCACAGAAAATGAAGGTTCACAGCCATTTTTTGAATTTCAAAATAAATCAATCAACAAACAAACACTGTTTATTATGTGTTTCGAGCCATTTGGTTTACATTGTAAAATACCCATGTCATTAGACACAGTAAAATAATCAATGACACAGTTAATTAACAACTGATCCAAAATAGATTTACTGTTTGGAAATAGATTTACTGATCCATTTAACAAAATAAATATATACCGCTGTAGCAGTGAAGTACTAAATAAATTTTACTGTAGATGCAACATAAAAAATAAATTAACTTAGAGACTTTAGTTCATGTGCCAAACACAGATCATGGCTTTTCAGTGAGGTGTGTGTGTGTGTGTGTGTGTGTGTGTGTGTGTGTGTGATTGTTTTATGTTTCTTGCAGTTAAGCCATGGGCAATACCTGAAAAGTTTGGTCACAGTTGTGAATATGGGACTACTGATATACTACTGACTACTGCTATTCAGTTTTTAGATATAGCAGCTGATCCAGACATTAAGACCATGAGGCCTCAGACTGTCTGACAGCAGAGACCTAAAAAAAATCAGGGGAAATGTATCACTTTTGATTTGTTGCTATTTTGTACACGTTGTGGTATAAATCATAATTCAAATGCATTTTCTTTTATTGACCACAATATTATATTTGTTGAAAGTTGCACTTTTGATTACTTTTTTAAAAGGGTGGGGGTTAGTTGTGGTGGTAGTTTGGGGTTTTGAGGAGTTCACCAGGCCAGACTGCATATTTCATCTTTTCCTGTATAAATTTTCATGAAAAAGCTTACGTGTTCTTGCGTGTTTGGAAATACATTGTGCAGACAACACGAGGATCTCTGTGATAGGATGTGGGAACCAGGCAAAAGACCTTTGCCTATAAGTGCATGTTTGGGTGTCTGTTTTACAGCAAAGGTCGTTGCCTACTGTCAGAGAATCCATATAAACCCAGTGGCTTATCCTTTGCCTGTTTTTTTCTTCTTCATGTTGTTTTATTTCTCTTTAGCCACTAAAGGAAACCATATAAAAGCTGCTTATGTAGATATCCCAGCTCTCTGCACATGGAACAGTAGGCTCACTTCCAACATACACAGTGGCCAATCACCACTTCAAACACAGAGCATTTAAAACAAATTTGACATCAGACCATTATGGATGCACTGAGATTGAAATGGAGGTTTCCTGGCACTTTTAAATTTACTAAGTGGTTGTTTTCATTTAAAAAAACCTTCCTTCTGTCTCCTGAAAAACCTTATGTTGGAAAGAGCAGCTGAGGAACTGTCTGCTGTGGCATTTCCCACAGGCACTGTGTTTGCCATAAAGGAAGTGATACTGGCGTGTGAGGAATAAACTTTCATAGCATCTTGATTTCAATGAAATCAATCATATTCCAAGAGATGATCTGTTCCGTCTGTGGCGTGTGAATCCCATGGCTTCTAATTCCACTCGAGTAAATCCACTTTGTTATTTAAAATGTTTTAAGTTTTAAATTTAAAATAGTTTTAATAAGTTAACATCCATACATTTTGGCACCTCATTGTTGTAAAGTCTTTCTGTCATTTGTTTCAGCTGTCACAACTTTCCTGTGATCAGTTCCTGCTTTGGCTTTCTTGGTTAACATTAGATCATTTGCTTCCATAGTATTCGTTCTTTGTCTGTTTTGTTCATTTCTGATTAGCTTCACCTGTGTTTTCTTTAGTTTCCTGTGTATTTATACTCTGTTTACTTAGTTTGGTCGTCATTTCTCAGCTCTGTGTGATTTGGTTGTGTTCCTGTGGTTTTAGATATTGTTTGGATATTTTGGATAAATAAGAGTTAATGTTTAATACATTTTTTCTAGATAATATTTTAAATATGCATCATATTTTATTTTATGTACTAACAAACAAATAAATAAATAAAATGACTAAAGCTCACAACAATTCCTGCAATCAATTAAACTAGACAGTATGTGTTCTGCCCGTCAAGACTCTGCTATCAAACAAAAAGTAGTATTTGTTTATTTTTTTTAAATTCGATCGGAAGTGTATTTGCTTTCATTAAAACCGAAGAACTGATATAAAATGTACTTTAAATACAATGACATATATATATATATGTATATATATATATATATAAGTAGTACTACTGCAGCAACTATAGTAAATGTTTGTAAGAATAGTGGCATTAGGTGCAGACATTTTTTCTTTCTCTTTTTTTTTTTTGGAAATTCTTACCAGAGGAAAACAAAAGGATGTCAAAGAGTTGAAATCTGACATGCTCAACATCCATCCACCCATTTTCCAAACTGCTTTTCCAAAAATCCACGTCGACACATCAAGAACATGCAAACAGGCCCTTTTTGCCGAGCCAAGACTCAAACCACAGGCTTGCTTGTAGTGAGACAGCAGGGTTACCTACTGAAACGCCACACTGCCTTGCTCAGTGTATTATCTATTATGTTAAAAAAAATTATAATTCTGTCGGTGCCAATAGCCTTGTGGGCAGTGTGCTGACATACAGTGCCTTTGTGCTTCAGGTGTCCTGAATTGAGAACCTATCCCAATCTCTCTCCCACTTTGCTTCCTGTCAGTTCTGATCTGTCCTATCCTAATAAAGGCAAAAATTATTATAGTTGTTTTTGTACTATGCATTTTTAGTTTGTATTTCGGTTCTCGTCTCTGTTTCCTCTTTCCCCTCTTCCTTGATTGTTTACAAATGTCTTGTTAATCTGTTACCCTTGTATATTTAAGCCCTTGTGTTCCCCGTGTTCACTGATCAGGTCTCGTCATGAAGGTTTTAAGTTGGTTGTTCTCACTTGTTTCTTTGTTTCTTGGTTCATTGCACTCAGTTTTCCTTCAATATTTTTGATATTTTGTTTAATAAAAGTTAATCTGCATTTAGATTCTGCTCTAAATTCAACCAAACATTACAGTAGTTCTTTGAAAAATGTTTAGAGGTAACATCTCTCTCAGTGTAATCGAGTCAGAGCCCCTGTGCCAAAAACAATAAAATGTATGACATGGGAACATCACATCTATCTGGTTCTCCAATACCGGACACCATGAGTCAAGTCTTGGATGGGTGGTCTGAAGTGCACTGAGCCTAAATGTGTTTGTGTGTATGTGTACAACAATGGAAAGTGTGCACGGGGTTCTTCTGGTTTCCTCATCAAATATACAGTGGCTTTTTTTCTGCATCCTGTTTTATCTTTCTCTTCTCTTTCAAAGTCTTGCCCTCTAAAAGAATCACACGTTCAAAGCTGGAAAACCATGATCTTGTGTCACTTTCCCAAACTACTGGCATTCTCTCCAGCTGACACCCAAAACAGAATAAGGAAAAAGTGTTTCCAGAATCCAGACAGGCCTATAAAACTTATATCTGAGGGTATATGTTTACTATTATAATTTTTTCTTTTGAGAGAGTATTTTAACTTTAAGTAAAACCAAACCATGGACATGCCCTTTTTTTGTTTCTTTTGAAGTTTTAGATTTTCTTCCATGATATGTGGGCATCAATTATGTTCTCAAAACCAAGTCCAAACTTAAATTGATTCCAGAGACAACCTCAACATTATGTTATGAAGATACATTTCAAAGTGACTTTTCGTTTGTTGCACAATGACGAGAATAGGTTCTACAATGATGCATAATAACATTTTTGTTCAGCTATTTGTGCATATTTTCATAGTTTTACATACACCAGTTCTCAGCATTACTTACAGTACATGGCAGTGACGTGGTGGTCTTCTGAAATGAGAAGGAATTGATAAAAACTCCAACCGGAGCAACCGGTGTTAGCTTTCTGTTCCTCAGCAAGCGATCTGTGTCAAACCTGTCTGTCGTATTTACTGTTGTCTTTTTCAAAAGTTTATATACATGGCGAAGCAACTTTTCAAACAGTGTGCTTCTCCCTGCCCGCGTTATTTAACGGGTGGGGATACACACGAGCTTTGTGTAGTTTGTTTGGGAGTGGAGCATGCGGTATCAGCCTTTGAGGAGACTGATTGCCCGCATTGTGAGAAGCTTTCGCTTCGCATGCTCCGCTCCCGCTTGTCACTCTTTGATGAGAAGAGTGGCGAGCCTCGCGCTCCTCAGGGTGCAGGACCCGCTTCTGCCGAGGCAGAACGGAGAATGCATTCGCAAATGGATCTCTCAGCGGGGTTGGAGATGGGTCCGAGGGCTCTTTCTCCTCCCTTATCTGGGAGATCCATAGCTCAAACTCCGGTGTCGGAAGCCCGCCCCGCGGCTTCTTCCGCCCAGGGGGAGAGCTCATTGCTTCGTTGCTCTAGCTCCGAGGAGTTAGATGTAACGGGCAGTGAAGGTTACACAATCAGGGGGGAAGAGGATTCGCCATCTCTTTCCCCAGCATATGAGGAGTTGGTTGATTTATTAACACGAGCTGTAGATAAGTTACATATATCTTGGCCATCCTCCCGACAGGGCATCGGGTTTTTACAGCCGTTATTTCATTGTTCCAAAAAAGGATGGAGGCTGCGTCCCATTTTAGATCTTCGTCTGTTGAATCGTACAGTTCAGAAATAAAAATTCAAGATGCTGACACTCAAACAGATCGTGACTCAAATCAGATCCGAGGACTGGTTCGTCACGATAGACCTAAAAGATGCGTACTTCCATATCTCCATCCTCCCTCATCACAGGAAGTTCCTAAGGTTTTCTTTCGGGGGCAAAAAATACCAGTATCTGGTACTTCCCTTCGGTCTAGCTCTCTCACCCTGCACATTCACGAAGTGCGAAGATGCAGTTCAGGCCCCGCTCAGGCTGCAGGGCATACGTATTCTGAATTACCTAGACGACTGGTTGATTTTAGCAGAATCAGAACAGTTGGCGGTTCGGCATCGAGATGTCGTCCTCACTCATATGCAGAAGTTAGGTTTGAGGCTCAATTCCAAGAAGAGTGTGCTATCTCCATTACAGAGGACCACTTTTCTTGGGGTGGTATGGGATTCGGTCACGATGCGAGCCACTCTTTCGCCCGCTCGTATAGCCAATATCCTCACAGCCACATCAGAGCTAAAGCTAGGTCAGTCACGCACTGTGAAACAGTTCGAAAGATTGTTGGGTCTCATGGCAGCAGTGTCCAATGTGATCCCCTTTGGCCTGCTGGGCATGAGACCTTTACAGTGGTGGCTCAGGACCAGAGGGTTCTCCCCGAGAACCCACTTCGTACAATCAAGATCACGCAACGGTGTCTCCGCGCCTTGGTCATATGGAGAGAACACTGGTTCCTGTCCCAGGGTCCGGTATTGGGAGCTCTTTGTCACCGGGTTTCTATCTCGACAGATGCTGGGGAGCGGTAATGGAAGGCCGCTCAGCTCAGGGTCTGTGGGAGAGCCATCATCGCTCCTGGCACATCAACTGCCTGGAGATGATGGCTGTCTTCAAGGCTTTGAGGCACTTCCTGCCAGACCTGAGGGACCATCATGTGCTAAACCACACAGACAATACATCGGTGGTCTCTTACATCAACCGTCAGGGGGGTCTGCGCTCGCGCCCACTCTGCAAATTAGGGCACCAGATCCTCCTGTGGTCCCTGGGGAAATTACGCTCTCTGAGGGCAGTGTATATACCAGGGACTCAGAATATTGGAGCAGACACCCTGTCGAGGCAGGGGCTGAGGCCAGGGGAATGGAGACTTCACCCCGAGGTGGTGGAGCTCATATGGGAATCTTATGGCCAAGCAGAAGTGGATCTTTTTGCGTCTCAGCACACGACGCACTGTCCACTATGGTTCTCCCTTACTCATTATGCTATGGTACAGACATGGCCAAGGCTACGTCTGTACGCCTTTCCCCCTGTTGCTCTGCTCCCAGGAGTTCTGGAGAGAGTCCGCCAGAACGGAGTAAGTCTACTTCTCGTTGCTCCACACTGGCCGAGTCGAATCTGGTTTGCGGACCTGATTCATCTCCTCGACGGTGCTCCCTTGGAGATCCTGATCAGGAAAGACCTTCTATCTCAGGCCGGGGGCACTATATTTCACCCCCGGCCAGAGATTTGGAAGCTTTGGGTGTGGCCTCTAAGGGGGCGCAACTCATAGAGAGTGGTCTCTCAACTGAGGTTGTGGAGACCATTCTTAGCTCCAGAGCTCCAGCTACGAGGAAACTTTATAGACTCAAATGGACCCAGAGATTCACCACCCACTGGGGCGTGGAAAGCCGATATGGCCGCCACGTAAACCTTTAAGGTGGATGGACATAGACCAGAAGTGACGCGGTCTTGTAAAAACTCAAGAATTGAGCCAACAGAGCAGTGGACGGGGTCACACTGATGTTGGTAACACCAAGAAGTGGTGTTATATATATATATATATATATATATATATATATATATATATATATATATATATATTACATATATTGTGATTATTAATCTAGTAATAATTATTAAAAAAAAGAAGTGGGCGGAAGAAGTAATGTTGCTAGGTGTTTTTGCTTTGGAACCTTCAGAAAAATGTTAATCGTTTTTTCTCTAAATTGACCATTTCGACAGGTGTAATTAATACATTTTCATCTGATTCCAAAAAATCATATATCATTTTGTTGTAACAAGGAGTCGGAGGCGTTCGGATCCATATGCAGCATTTATTAAACAGAATGGTCATACAGGCAGATATCAGGAATGGCGTCAGGTGTGTCAGGGATAACCAGAATCGTAATCAGAAACAAGCAGGGATCGAGACAGGCAGCGGAGAATCAGAGTCGGAATAAACAGTCCAAAGGTCAAAACACAGGAATAATAAACACAGGGAAAACGCTCGGAAATGTCAGACTGGCTAAACAAGACCTCGCAGTGAGTGAGAGTGAATGTGCTGCTTTTATGTGTGTGTGTAAATGAGGTGCAGGTGTGGCAAGGAAATTGGCTGATGAATGAGGTGCAGGTGTGGCAGGGTGATTGTGATGCAGTGACTCATGGGTAATGTAGTTCGGGTGTGGTGCAACAGTATGAGAGGTGCTAGTGTCCAAGTGACATCTGGTGGTTGATGGGTGGAATGGTCCTGAGTGGAGTGCCCTCTAATGAAGTTCATGGGCACTCCATCTAATAATCGTGACATAGCCCACCCCCAAAGGAGCGGCTTCCAGACGCTCAAAACAATCTAGGAGGGCGGTGGAGTGACTTGACTTTGCTCATGAAGATCGTTGATGATTTGACTTTGCTCATGAAGATCGTTGGTGACTTGACTTTGCTCATGAAGATCGTTGGTGACTTGACTGTGCCCATGAAGATCGTTGGTGACTTGACTGTGCCCATGAAGATCGTTGGTGACTTGACTTGGTTCCTGAGGATCAACTGTGACTTGACTTTGCTCATGAAGATCGTTGATGACTTGACTTTGCTCATGAAGATCGTTGGTGACTTGACTTTGCTCATGAAGATCGTTGATGACTTGACTTTGCTCATGAAGATCGTTGGTGACTTGACTTTGCTCATGAAGATCGTTGGTGACTTGACTTTGCTCATGAAGATCGTTGGTGACTTGACTTTGCTCATGAAGATCGTTGGTGACTTGACTTTGCTCATGAAGATCGTTGGTGACTTGACTTTGCTCATGAAGATCGTTGGTGACTTGACTGTGCCCATGAAGATCGTTGGTGACTTGACTTGGTTCCTGAGGATCAACTGTGACTTGACTTTGCTCATGAAGATCGTTGGTGACTTGACTTTGCTCATGAAGATCGTTGGTGACTTGACTTGGTTCCTGAGGATCAACTGTGACTTGACTTTGCTCATGAAGATCGTTGGTGACTTGACTTTGCTCATGAAGATCGTTGGTGACTTGACTTGGTTCCTGAGGATCAACTGTGACTTGACTTAGTTCACGGAGGTTAATGGTGACTTGACTTTGCTCATGAAGATCGTTGGTGACTTGACTTTGCTCATGAAGATCGTTGGTGATTTGAGTTAGTTCATGAAGATCGTTGGTGACTTGACTTTGCTCATGAAGATCGTTGGTGACTTGACTTTGCTCATGAAGATCGTTGGTGACTTGACTTGGTTCCCGAGGATCAACTGTGACTTGACTTAGTTCACGGAGGTTAATGGTGACTTGACTTTGCTCATGAAGATCGTTGGTGACTTGACTTTGCTCATGAAGATCGTTGGTGATTTGAGTTAGTTCATGAAGATCGTTGGTGACTTGACTTTGCTCATGAAGATCGTTGGTGACTTGACTTTGCTCATGAAGATCGTTGGTGACTTGACTGTGCCCATGAAGATCGTTGGTGACTTGCCCTGGCTCATGAAGATCAACGGTGACTTGCCCTGGCTCATGAAGATCAACGGTGACTTGCCCTGGCTCATGAAGATCAACGGTGACTTGCCCTGGCTCTGGAGAGTTCACTGGAACCTGACTCGACTCTGGAGAGTTCACTGGAACCTGACTCGACTCTGGAGAGTTCACTGGAACCTGACTCGACTCTGGAGAGTTCACTGGAACCTGACTCGACTCTGGAGAGTTCACTGGAACCTGACTCGACTCTGGAGAGTTCACTGGAACCTGACTCGACTCTGAAAATTCAACGGTCAACTGACTCGACTCTGGAAGGCCAACAGGAACTAACCCTGACTCTGGAAGGTCAGCGAAGACTTGACCTGACTCTGGATGGTCAACAGTGACCTGATTGGACTCTTGTTCTGGACGGTCAGTGGAGACTTGACCTGACTCTGGAAAGTCGACGGGGACCTGACTTGACTCTGGAAATTCAACTGAGGCGGCCATCTTGTGCAGCGGTGTTGGGCTGGCGGCCATCTTGTGCAGCGGCGCTGGGCTGGCGGCCATCTTGTGCAGCGGCGCTGGGCTGGCGGCCATCTTGTGCAGCGGCGCTGGGCTGGCGGCCATCTTGTGCAGCGGCGCTGGGCTGGCGGCCATCTTGTGCAGTGTCGCTGGGCTGGCGGCCATCTTGTGCAGTGTCGCTGGGCTGGCGGCCATTTTGTGCAGTGGCGCTGGGCTGGCGGCCATCTTGTGCAGTGGCGCTGGGCTGGCGGCCATCTTGTGCAGTGGCGCTGGGCTGGCGGCCATCTTGTGCAGAGGCGCTGGGCTGGCGGCCATCTTGTGCAGTGGCGCTGGGCTGGCGGCCATCTTGTGCAGTGGCGCTGGGCTGGCGGCCATCTTGTGCAGAGGCTCTGGGCTGGCGGCCATCTTGTGCAGAGGGGCTGGGCTGGCGGCCATAACAGGACAAGGCTCAGGAGTGGTGGATACTGCAAAAGTGCTGTGTTCCTCCTCCACAACACCCACAGTATATGCAGAGCTGCTCAGTTGGAGTGCCAGATCAATATAATACTGCAGAGTCCAGTGAGGATCATGCAAAGGCATGAGTGAGCCAAGCGGCTCAGATAGGCCACCACGAAAAAATATCATCAGGCACATCTCGTCCATGATAGATAAATGGGCAAACTCAATAAAGTTCTTCACATAGTCCTCGATGGGCCTAATCCCCTGACGTAAACGCATAAGTTGGCTTACTGGATTCATGGCTGACCTGGATTTACTCCTTAAAGCTGCTGGATCCTGGTTTGGCGAAGTCTTCTGTAACAAGGAGTCGGAGGCGTTCGGATCCATATGCAGCATTTATTAAACAGAATGGTCATACAGGCAGAGATACAGTCATGGCGTCAGGTGTGTCAGGGATAACCAGAATCGTAATCAGAAACAAGCAGGGATCGAGACAGGCAGCGGAGAATCAGAGTCGGAATAAACAGTCCAAAGGTCAAAACACAGGGAAACCGCTCGGAAATGTCAGACTGGCAAAACAAGACCTCGCAGTGAGTGAGAGTGAATGTGCTGCTTTTATGTGTGTGTGTAAATGAGGTGCAGGTGTGGCAAGGAAATTGGCTGATGAATGAGGTGCAGGTGTGGCAGGGTGATTGTGATGCAGTGACTCATGGGTAATGTAGTTCGGGTGTGGTGCAAAAGTATGAGAGGTGCTAGTGTCCAAGTGACATCTGGTGGTTGATGGGTGGAATGGTCCTGAGTGGAGTGCCCTCTAATGAAGTTCATGGGCACTCCATCTAATAATCGTGACATTTGTTCTTTTAATAGAGAATGTATATATAAAAATAACTCATTTTTGATCATGGAGACTCATTTTGCTAGCACAGCACAGATCACAAATGAACTCGATATCTCCAGAGCATGATTAAACAATTCCAAAATCATCATCTCAATATTCAGTTATTATAAACTATTTTGTTTGAAGTCACCATTATGGTGATTCGAGCACTAGACCCTTGACTTTGGTTGCTATGACTATTGTCTACAATATTTCCTGCTCCTGACTGCAATTAAATGCCTTTTACTATGTACACTTTTTGGAATCAGTGTCTGACAGCTGGATTTTTACACATGAGTTCTCAAATTAGCATTACTCTTTTAAAACAGCAACTTTCAATTTGGAACTTTCATTATCAAGTCCTCTTTATGAGCAAAAACACTTCTCTTAACAACCCTGTTATTGAACAAACTGTTTATGATTACGCTGTAATTTGGGATTTTTCTTTCTTTTCATATCACTGAATGTTGTATTCTTGCAATGTACACAACCCTGCAAGACCATGTTGGTGAACCAGCTTCACCAGCTCCATTCCACAAGATAGACCAGCACTATACTATCAATAACCAGAATAAACAAGCCTGAACAGTCATGGTATTCATGATGTTTTAAGATGAATTTTTCAGCAGGGGAGTCTACAATATCTCACCTTTTCAGATGATTGCTGGCCCTTTTTGCAAGTAAGACGGTATCTTGTCCAGTTTCTCCCAGCACCTGCCTTAGTCTGCATTAAATTGAGAAGAAATTCCATCATTTCCCATGCACAAGTTCAGGCCTCACATTTATTCAGACATTGTCTCAGAAAAAATAGAAAAAGAATAAAAAGAATAGTCTAGGCATAATCTCTAGTACATCAGGCAAGGCAGTGATAGACTCACAATTGGCCTCAAGCACATCTGGTACTGATAACTCTGGACTAAAGTAGGGATTATCAGGTTGCACTATAGTAGATGCTGAGCTCGAGTACTCAAGGCAGGAAGCAAGGTCCTCAACCTGTTAGGTTAGGGCAGGAACTGTAGAAGCTACATCCTGTCTAGTATGCTTTGGCTGAGGATTACTGGTTGAAGCACTTAAAAACTGTCAACAAGCCTCCCTTGCATGAGCTGAGAGGATAAAGCAGTTAATGCAGCCTTCTAGCGACAAATTAGCCCTACCATTGTTTGCTGTTGCTTCACTCAACAATGCCACTGTCACACAGAGAGATGTTGCTCTACTGCATGTTGAGGGAAGGGGTAACTTTAAGTTCTTTAAGCATCTGGATTTTCAAAGAAGACCCTTACTTAGGCAGGTACCTAGATAGACCCTATCTAGGTAAGGAAGACCCTATTTAGGATTAACCCACACATGGCTGCGGGTCCTGACGACATACCTGGCCGTGTATTAAAAGACTGTGCTGCACAGCAGACAATCGTCCTAACAGATATCTTCAACACCTCGCTGAACCAGGCAGTCATCCCCACATGTCTCAAATCCACAACAATCATACCGGTACCAAAGAAGTCACCTGTGTCCTGTCTTAACGACTACCATCCCATAGCACTGACTCCAATCATGATTAAGTGCTTTGAGAGGTTAGTCATGCACAACATCAAAACCAGCCTCCCCTACACACTTGATCTGCTCCAGTTTGCATACCACCCAAACCGCTCTACAGACCATGCAGTTTTCCTGGCTCTTACCCACCTAGAAAATAAAGACTACTATGTTAGAAATGCTGTTCATCAACAGCTCAGAATTGAACACAATAATACCACAACAGCTCATTAATAAACTAAACCTGCTGTACCTTAACAATTCCCTCTGTAATTGGATCCTAGACTTTCTAACTGGAAGACCTCAGTCAGTCCGTCTTGGCCACAACACCTCGAACACTGCCACAATGAGCAAAGGGTGCCCCCAAAGGCTGTGTGCTCAGCCTGCTGATCTTCACACTGCTGACCCACTACTGCACTGCCAAGTTCAGCTCCAAGCACATCACCTAGTTTGCGGATGACACAACGGTAGTAGGTCTTATCAGCAACAGTGATGAAACGCACTACAGAGAGGAAGTGGCAAAGCTGGCTGAATGGTGTGGCACTAACAACCTCCCCCTCAATATGGAGAAGATAAAGGAGGTTGTGATGGACTTCAGGAAAAACTCTGTTGACCAACCCCCACGACCATCGATAGCTCGACTGGTGAGAGAGTCAACAGCACTAAATTCCTGGATATGCACATCACAGAGGATCTCACCTGGACCACCAACACCATGTCACTCTCCAAGTGGCACAACAGTGGCTATACTTTCTCTGCCGGCTGAAAAGAACAAGTTTCCCTTCACTCATCCTCACCACATTCTACAGGGGTACCAGAAGAGAGCGAGCTGACCAGCTGCATCACTGTCTGGTGCAGGAACTGTAGTGCAGCAGATAGCAAAACCCTAGGACAGCAGCAGAGATCATCGGTGCCCCTCTCCCCTCCATCCTGGACATTTTCCTTACACATTGCTCCAGCAAAGCCAACAGTATAGTGAAGGAAACCCACCGATCCCTACCACAGTCTATTCCAGCTCCTACCATCAGGTAGACGATACGAGAGTCAGAGGTTTTTTTTTTTTTTTTTTTTTGATGGGGGGTTCAAATCTATTTTATGCAATTCTCCTCTATGTGCACTAGACACTTTTCACACACACTGTTGTATGTACATAATCCCACAAAAGACTCAGTAATACTGTACGTGTGTTTACATGCTCATGCACTACAATTCATCTTGTACTGTACCCCAGCCAGCTGCTTGACTTTCTCTTTGCACATGTACAGTATTTTGTGAAGCATTCGTGTAGTCTATATATTTTTCTTTTTCAGTCTATGTATAGGTAAAAATTTATGTGTAGTAAAGTCATATTCAAAATCTGTTAGTAGGTTAGTTGTGTATAGGTACAGCGTTTAAGTGAAGCATTTGTATATTTTGTATTTTTTTAGTTTATGTATAGGTAAACATTTGTATATAGTATATTTAACAACAAAAAAAATCTGTCAGTAGGTTAGTTGTGTATAGGTATAGTATTATGTGAAGCATTCGTATAGTCTTTATTTTTTAGCTTATGTATAGGTAACAATTATTTGTAGTATATTTATAGTCAAAATCTGTCAATATGTTATTTATGTATAGGTTTATACTGTTTATGTCATTGTTGTATTTATGTATTTATGTAGCACCGTGGTCCTGTGAGGCACAACATTTCATTCAACTGTATGTCCACACATGTAGCGGAATTACAATAAAGCTTAACTTGAACTTGAATTTGAACTTCACCATCACACTAGAGCAAGCGTAGTCCTCTACTAAGCATGTACACAAGCCTTCACAATCAGCTGAAATGGATCATGTGAAATGTGAGATCGTAGCGATCACTCTTGAGAAACTTAAAGAATACGGAAGGACAAATTTCGAAACTTTCTCAGACTACTGCAGCCTGTCCTCACACTGTGCTGCCCGTTGGATTCTCAGTTATGAGGAGAATAAGACACTGGCTCTTAACTTCAGTGGCAAAGGACAGATTCTCAGATCTTTCTCTAATGCATATAGAGAATGAAGTTACAGTGAAAGGAAGATTATCTTCTACGCAATTTGGAAAAAGATGCAGATTTTCTGCATTAGGTATGTTTTTTTACTCTTTATACAGCAGTTATTGTTAATTCTAAATTTATTTTAAAGCAGAATATATGTGAAAAGTAGAACATATAAAAAAGTACTCCCGGGTCGTCTGCCACTGGGTGAACAGCCCTCTCCCCCACCCCTCCAGCATAAAAGTGAAAGTCTTCCTATGCCTGGTAAATTTAACCACACTTGAAATTATCTAGATGAACTGAACTTTTTTGTTTTAAATCTCCATGGCTCCCTATTGTTTTAGGTCATCCCTGGTAATCAGAGGATACTTCCCTTATTAATTGCCCAGAGAATACTGTTTTGTTTTAGAGTATCTCTTTTAATGCCCTGGTCTGAGTTGGCTTGTTGTTTTGTGAGCACTGTTGTTTTGGACTAAGGAAGAAAAACTGTAGCACAGCCCTCTGGGCTTAGATCTACTGATGGCATCTGTCTCTTCTTCAGCACCTGTCAGGAGAACACTCTATTTGCCTTGATCTCTGGGCTAATTGAAATAGGATTACACTCAAAGCAGGATCTTTAACTATGTGTCAACATTGAAATGGCTGAGCCTGCGAATTACACACATCATAGCCAAACGTTATCTGATTGGCTTACGGTTAACGAATGATTTTAAACTTCAGACAAGCGCCCCCCCCCCCCCCCCCCCCGCTAGTTTGGTATTACCAGGCTAAAAGTTCATTGCACTTAACAGAAAAAAAAGTTATGTGAACTCAGTGACTGATTATATTAAACAGTTGAATATATTAAACAGAACTCAGAACCAGATTTATAGTTCCCAGCATGCTTTGTTTCAGCTTATGTAAGGAGGAAAAAAGTTTAAAATAAAAGCAGGTGATCCCCTCTTTCTCTTGTTTTTGCCAGATCAGAATGTTCTTGCGGCCACTTCCAAAGCATGCTTGGATACTTCTTCAAATCGGGCAGAGAATGCTGCAGCTCTTGCTTCTGTTGAGGTCTTTCTCTGAGCAATCCTCTCATGATTATAAGCATATGAGGAATTACTCAAGGTGGTGACACATGCAGTTACTAAATTAAAGATGTCACCAAAAAAAAAAACAAATAAACCCTCCAAACTAGATGACAAGCCCTACCCTACGCTCCCTACCAAGCCATGTGGAGCAACATCTACACTGGAAGGGAAAGTGTTTCACACAGTGGGTCAGACTTGTGCTGCCCTCCACACCATGGCTGTTCTGCAGGCATATCAGGCTGATTTTCTTAAACAAGTATCTCCCTCACTGTGCTCAAGTGTTGTGGCTGTTGGCCACCCAGTTCCTACCAGGTCCAGCTCCTCTGAGGCAAGAGGCTCAAAGAGAGAGTGTGGCGAGTCATGCGCACCCTCATAAAGACTGGGGAGCAGCTCTTAGCACTAAACTTAACAACCAGAGAGACCTAAGAATGGTCATTACAATCAAAAAGAGGTCCTGAGGCTGTGCCCAGGGACATGGAAAATTCCAACAGAGGAAATAGGGGTTCTTCCCAGGCACCCTTAGGGGATCGCTGTACATCCTCCACCACCACCACCGGTGTTTCGAAGAGCAGCAGTCTCCAGTAAAATGTTTCAGGACACCAAACATTCAACATTCCCCTCAGTAAAACGAAGTGTTACAGTTTGTGTCCCTTTCAGAAGAATTGGCAGTGTGAAAGCTACTGCCAAATAATCTCTTCTTGGGTCTTAAGGACTGCAGAAAGGGCTACAGGATGCGGTTTATGTATCATACTCTGCAATTCAATGGCGTGGTCTCCACTACATGGGGGATGGAAACTCCACCCCAAGGTAGTCAGACAAATTTTCAAAGTGGAGGTGGACCTCTGTGCTTCACAGGAAACACTACAATGTCTCCTCTACTTCTCTCTAACTTCTCCAACTCCCATAGATCTTGATGCAGTGGCCCATATGTGGCTCAGACTGCGTCTTTATGCATTTCCTCCGATCGTTCTGCTCCCGGGAGTCCTCGCATAAATCTTTCAACAAGGGCCTTCTCTCTTACTGATAGCACCCTGTTGGTCGACCAGAGTATGGTCCTCAGATCTAATAACCCTCCTCGACGGCTTGCCATGGGCGATTCCAGTTAGGAGAGATCTTGTATCTCGTGGCTCAGGGGAGTTTTTTTTTTTTCAAGTGTGTGGTGTGGCAGGCTGGTCCTCTTCACCCAACATTTTTCAGATTCTATAGTTTGGATATCCATGCTCCCCCGGGCTTGGATGTCATGTAGTCAAACTACAACACACTAAACAACCTTGGGGGGTCAGGACACTTCCAGTGTGGCAGCGTTGGTATTCTCATTGCCATTAGTATTACCGAAACACAGCATCTAGAGTAGTTTTTGATAGGGAACATTTTGGGTGACTGTAAACTTGTTCCCTGAAAAAGTGGGAACATGATGCTGCGCCTCAATGCTGCACTGTAGACATGCCTGGACGTCTCTTCAGACAAAAGTGTAACCTAAGGATTTGTCCATTTAATGTTTATTTATAACCCACAGTTGCACGTAATCAAAGGACATCACCTGCTGAGGTTATTTAAGCAAATTCTTGGCGTGTTTGACACACGTGATTCACAACAGGTTGAACAAATAATGTTCTCATTAGCATTATTGAAATGCAGCATTTTATTCCCACTTTTTAAGGGAACAGGGTTACAGTCAAGTAACCTGTAGCCTCGTGTAGCCAGACCTTCAGACTGAAGATCTGGAATCTATGGCAGCTTTCATTGGCTAATGCCTGCCAATGAGGCTGTTTGACCAACATGTCAAACAACCAATCACAGTTCACTTCATTCATCATCACATTTTGAGTCGTGGAAATGTTGCCACAATAACAGACCTGTGTGTAAAGCTCTTGAACATATTTTAAAGATTTTATGCCATGAATTTTAAATATTTCACATATTTTTGAAAATCCAGTGTTTAGTTGATGCTGATAAGCACTCGTTGTCACCATTGTAAACACTAGGCTTTCTTCTTTCGTGAGGGGGGTTTGGCTCCATGGTATCTATGTTTCCAGGAGGAATGTTAAAGAACGCGACACACACGTCTCATGGAAATCCTGTAGAATTCAACCAATCGGATGACAACTCTGACACTCCTGAAGTGTTTCCACTTTTGTGTGCCATATGCATCAGACGTTCAGCCAACGGTCCATGGGCGTGATGTCTGAGGCTGAGACTAAGTAACCCGAGACATTTTGGAGGTTACAATTTTGCTAAAGAGTATGCTTAAGTCAAGGATGGACCAAAGCAGTAAATAATAGTCAGTAATAGTCTCTTGTTGTATTAGCACTTGTACTAGCAGGCAGAAATAAATAGGCCTGCTAGCTAGGTAGCTAGTGAAACCTTTAAAAGAGAAGAGTCTGTGTTAATGATTTAAGCAATTTCCATCATTACAGTTAAGTTCCAGTAACATAAAATTATTTAGTTTTTTCAATATTATTTCATCTGGCTTTACATGGTTAAATAGTGATGTTTATTGCATTTTATTTCCAACTACTACTACACACACAGATTGATTTATCATTGTAATGTTTTATACTATAGTAAGAAATTTTAGCAATTACAGTATATGGTATTTTGGTATAAACTATGGTTACCATGGCATATTTTTTATGATAATAATAATGCTATTATTATGAGACAAACCTGTTTTGGTACACCCCTCTCAAGGGATAGTTTTTTCTTACATATTATGCGACTTGCCCAGGGCGGACTGCGGCTCACTAAGATTACTTATTCTCTAGCTTTGTGTATTCATGTTTTAGAACAGCAAATGAACAAAAAGTCCGACAAAGCCTTCTCAAATGTTAAAGCTGGGACCAGGACGCCTTTCATGTATCCTACACTTGTTCAAATATCAGAATAAGCTAAAAAAACAAACCTGTCAAAAGCCCTGGACAGTTGCCATGATATACAGTTGAGATAAGTTCCTCTTTCCCCCTGATGTCATAGGCATTCAGCTGGCCTACAGGCACACTGTAGGTTAACTTCTCTTCGACCTTGCCAGTGTTTCTTCAACCACACCTATCAATTGCCATGGCACAAATGACACAGGATAAACTCCTGTCTTTCTTTAGAGGTAATCAATCATTGGAGTTACTTATCAGTGATTACAGTGATGTACTGTCACCAAGCACTTGGTGTTGCTATTTCACCGGGAGGAAATGACTTCATGCGTGTTGTTACAAAAAAGAACATTAACAATTATTTAGCAGCAAATTAGCTAGAAACGGGGGGGGGTAGAAGGAGGTAAAGAAAAAAGGGTGTCTCATATATAAGTGCTAAAGTAAACAATTTAAAAGTGAAATAATTTCCTATAGAATGCTCCATCTTATGCTACCCTAAAATGTATAAAAATAAGCTATAGAAAGCTGTTGATAATTTCTTAGAATAATGAAATTGTTATGATGCCACCCTCATATACCATAATAGTGTTTGTTCATTAAATTCTTTAATACACTAGGTCACTGTTTTAATTCACCTTGATTTTTAGAAAATCATAGAAAAGCTTCTCTAGTTGAATGTTTCTTTTATATTTGATTTGATTATATTGGGTTTCTAAGGTGATAATCTTGATATCTCCTAGTTGAGCTTGCACTGTTTTTGTTGGCTAGAATGACTGCCAGCAGTGAAGTTCACAAGTAGTAGTAAAGTCAACAAGAATCTTTGCGTGAAACAAGATATTCACCTAGAAAAAAAGTTGTAGGATCTTGATGTAAGGATTAGAGGTGTTGATTGATTTGACACAGGTTCCGGCCATGTATACACAATCTGAGGGCAGTCATCCACCATATGGCTTTGACCTCCTCCCTTGCCCTTTGATCCCTGCCTTGTGATCAACTTTTCTCTTTGTCCACTCCTGAACAGTTGACCGTGGATAAACACCTGTCTGAGTATCTGGCAATTGGCATTATCTATTTACCTTTTCTCCAGTGGGTATGAGGTCCTTCTTCTTGAAGACATATGGCTCTTTTTGCGGATCTGCATAGACTGGGGCTGACCAAAATAACTGTTAAGAAAAGGTACCCCCTATCTTGTACTGTATATCTTCAGCTTTTGAGTTTTCTCAGTGTGCAAGATTCTTCACAATGTTGGATTTACACAACATGGTGATGGCTAGATTTAACGTAGTGGTTAGAACTTACCAAAATTAGTGTAAACAAGGACAACTGGTGACCCAGCATCAGGGAATGCCCAAGACTCATTGATCAATGTGGGGAGCAAAAGCTAGCCTGCCTGGTCCAGTAACACAAAAGAGCTACTCTAACCCAAATTGTTGAAAAACCTAATGCTGGCCACAAAAGAGTGTACATTAAATTATACAGTGCATTGCAGTCTGCTGCACTGTCACAGACCAACAGAGTATTTGTGATGACCCGTGTCTTTTAGATCAGGTACATGGTTGGGTACATTAGGGTCATTTACCAGGGCAAGAGATTGGCAAACTTTTGTCTGCACCTTTGGTGGATGACCATGGCAGAGGATGTCTGTCAGTTTATGGACACATACTCAGTCTTTTCTCAAATCAAGATATCCAATCATCCCTTTGTCTTTTGCACCCCATCCCTTCCCACCCATGGTGACATTTTGACCAGGTTTTTGTCACCAGCCTCCCTCCATCTGGAGGTAAAACTGTGATCGTCTGTTGTCAGGATTCCACCCCCAGACCAATAGCCAGACAAAATATTCAAAACAGGATCTCAAGCAGATGGATAGAGTTTATTGTCATTTGCACAGGTATATTATAACAGAGGTACTTTGGAATTCTTGTGCATTTCTCAGAGTCAGCTTTACAGAAAAATAAAGTTATGTATTATAATAAAATAAAGTCTTAAAATAAGTAATGTTGCACATTATATGAAGTTATAAAAATAAATTGATAATATTACACATTGTGGTAATATTTCACATTGTAAAGAAATAAGAAATAAGAAATAAAAAGAAAAAAGTTTCCCATTATGGACTATACAATAATGTTAAATAATATTTCACTTTACAAAAATTTTAAGATAATGCACATAGGTTAATGCACTATTATACATGATTGATGATAATGCACATGGACTAAGACACTGTTATGGATGGTTGTGCATGGTCAGTCACAGAACAAAACATTATATAAGTTGGGGAGATTGATCAGTGAGGAAGTTAATTGTCCAAAGTGTAAAAAGCTACTGGCATGATGGATGATATTCGTCCATATACAGTAAATGGGTAATGGAGAATGCCAATATGGCTTCCAACATATAAGCTGGCAGCAAGGTTCATTGATAAACAAAAATGGAAACAAAAGTTTCAAATATTTGTTTGTTTGTTTGTTTGTTTGTAAAATAAATTGCACCCTGGATATAAAATTGATCATTGTAGATACTGGATTGCACAGCATAATAGACTGTAATAACAACTGTGATGAATGAAGCCTGTTGACAATATCACTGCATAGCACGGTTTTTTCTTTTTTTCTTTTGCTTAGCCACATTCACATGTCATAGACACTAATATCTTAGATTTTTACAATATAACAGCTAATGCATTATACTACAGCCAAGCACAAAACATTTTTCTTTTCATATATATATATATATATATATATATATATATATATATATATATATATATATATATATATAGTAACATGAGGTACGCAACTGGGTACATGAATGAAATATCTATATACATGACCACCGTCCTTCAGGAAGTGACAGCAGAAGTTTTTAGTCTCTGAGTAGAAATATAAAGGATTTATTGAACAAGAAACTACTGGCACTTCTGGCAATCAAACCCATTTGACCAGTTAAATCAATATTGATCAGTTTGTGAATTTAGCATCGCTAGTCCAGATTCAAACAGCTAATAGAAGACATGCATGACATGACTTTTTAAATATTATTAAAGAAAATTATTTGCAGGTTGGTATAAGGGACATTGTTCATTCAAAGGATCTTTGAAGGCAGCAGAACAACCTAAAATACCATTAAACATCTCACATTCAGTGGCAAAGATGATGAAGAGACCAAGTGAATTTTAATTGAGTAAATCATCTTTAATTAGATTTAATCTGTTCACAATACCTTTTCCAAACGATATTCAGGTGTGTTTTATTAAATGATTTTATGCTCTTCTCATGACAGAGGAGTGCTCCCGGGTCTCTGACCACATTAACACCCTCTCACTGGATGTGGAACAGATTGAGTAACCTTTTTTTCTGAAAGTCAGTTTGAATTTGTGTGCCAGTTCCTTGGGTTAGTTTGCACTGACATACAAGCAATTCTTTGCTGCAATTTGTCAAATTTAGTTTTCTCATGAAGCCACTTCCAGGCAGGTCAATTGAAGTTCAGTATGCCTCAAACTACCTGTTAATATCATTTATGGTGGAAACAGGAACGTCAAGGTCTCAAGAGATGGAGTTCTGGCCTTGAGATAGCGTGGCTACATCCTTGTGGCTGATCTCCTTAGACATTTCCATGGATTCCGACTTTTTTATGTTATGCAGGCAGAAGTGAGTTCATTTCCAATGTAAAGGTACTAAGGGGGCCAGATTCTTGATTTGCTCGCCCAGTCCCCCTGGATCCAGGCCCTGTTTTACAGCTGAAACAGTAATAATGGCATATTGACAAAGCAGATTTGGTTAATGTTCCAGTGTGTATTTGTGTCTGCTCTAAAGTGTTAAGTTTTCTATTTACAATGTGTTTTTGCAGCATTTGTTGAGGTAGCCAATCACATATCTGTTGACTTCTTGAACACAAGATCTAATCAGAGGGATTGAAGTTAGTTCAGAAACCACTGTAGACTTCATAGGCTTCACTGATAATAACGCAGGTTTGAGCAAGCGTGTTTTCTTCATTCATAATTTAAATAAAACTTCATGCTACTAAGTGGACCTATACAGTGCAAATTTTTACATCAATTTTTGATTTAGTTTTAGTCATAGTATCTGAACTGAAATGCCATTTAGTTTAGCTATTTGTCATCTGAATTGTTTTAGTCTTAGTCTAGTTTTAGTCGACTAAATAGACTTCTACTGTAGATTTATTCAACTTAAATCTAATGGGTTTAGTTACAGTGTAATGCATTTATTAAGCATTTCACTAAAATTCTATATTTATTCCTGAAGAAAACATCTATTAGCCTGGTAATATGAATGATATTAAAGGAAAACGCCACCGTTTTTCCATATTCCACTATATTCCTCCCTCAACTTGATTCTTACATCTCGACACGTTTTATTTTGTGTCACCATACTTACATGGAAAACATTAAAAGGCATTTTCCTTTAAGGTTTGAAGATGCAAATATATACAGATTTACAATGTCATATATGTCTTTATCTCAAAATAAAAAAAATAAAAAAACACTTCTTATAAAGAAGCAAGAAAATTGTTCTCATTAATGAAAAACCAATGGTTATATATTATAAAAACTTGCATACAACATCCTTCAATCTTTCAAGCAGACATATTAATTTAGATTTAGATTAATAATTAATAAATTTAGATTAATCCTTATTAGGTCTACACAAGTAATTCAGTCAAGAGCAGTGAGTAATTTTCTCTCTTTTTTCTTTCTTTCTTTCTTTCTTTCTTTCTTTCTTTCTTTCTTTCTTTCTTTCTTTCTTTATTTATTTATTTATTTTTTGTTGTTGTTCTGACTGGATCTCTTCCCAATAGTCCATCCCTAACATTTTCATTTTGTTTTTATTTCTTGATGAAACTGTCAGTAAATTTTCATCATTTTTGTCATTCAAAAATAGTTTTTATTTGATTACCATCTTGTTTTCATTGATGAAATTAACACTGCCTTGCCACATATATGCTACAAAGTAAAGGGAGTAACTGCATGTATTCACTCTTGCAATTGCAATGACTGACATATAGTGATAACCATAGCAATGGACAGGACAAAAGTATACAGTATGTTAAAATGTTGCGATTGCAATGAAATTTATTCCAAAGCATGGTCCCTGTAAAAACTGTTCCTACCCTTCTCCAGTACACCTGCCACATTGTTTGCAAGTAATTCTACGAAGCTCGATTAACTCCTTCAGGTGTGTTTGGGTAGAATTGAAGTTAAACTCTGCAGGACCTTGGCCCTTTCAGGAATTGAGTTTGAAACCCTTGTTCTACAGCATTTTTTGGGTTTGTGGCTTACAAAACTCAGCCATGAACATGACACTATTTGGCTAAGAATCATAGCAAAAATGGCTGAGAAAAGTAAAGTTGGTTATGAGAAACGTGGAATCATTTATTTGCAGAAACCACTTTTTTGCAACAACAATAATAAATATTAATTTTAGCTTAAGTTTGCTTTAAGCTTTTTGGGTTAACATTAGTCACACATACACACCTCTCTGAGCTAGATAGGCAAGCATCCCTGAAACTGTTCCTCAACCATTTCTATGTTAGTTATCTGTAATATAACCTGACGTACTTCTGTGATTTATCAGGCATAGCTGCGTTTACTGTGTCCCATATCATGCAGGTATGAATCATCACTCCACACCCTCCCAGCTCAGAGATTTTCATCAGATTGGCAGTGCCATAAAGGATCTTTTGTTTTGTTTCTAATTGAACGATTGGCAGGGGTGCTATTACTTCCTATTGCACACAGGTAGAATGCTTTCACACAGCTTACCGTAGAGAGTTCAGGGAAAATAGAGTGCTGCTGCTTGACCTTTCCGAGGATTCTGGTAGCATATCAGGTTCCTTAAAATCCAAACCAAAGCTCAGTAATCGTAACAAAATAAGACAAACCACCAAATATACCGCTAGGGGCAGAACGGTACAACCCTGCTGAGATTCGCTCAAAATGAAGTATTGAACATTAAGCAATTAAGTAATGGATTAGATCAAGATAAATAATTATTATTATGATTGATTGTGATGATTAATTAATTAATATTAGCATAATAAATAATAATTTATCATCATAATAAATTATAATGACTATAATAATATTATATTTATTTGGTCCATTTAACTGGGTAATATTACATTTATATATATTATGTTCTATATATATGTATATGACATTCAGTTGGGTTCACTTAACATTTGCAAATACTACATAAATTATATAGAACTTCTTTCTTAAACTACAAGAAGATTACAATGAAAGTGCATGGACACAAACCATATCTTTGGGTCTTTAAGTTGGGCTCTTTTGACTTAGCTCAAAAAGCAGTCACATAACATACACTGTGAAGACCAAAGTAACACCCTAAATAGACTCATAACATCTTAGCAACTTTATGACTTCAGTCTTGAAATCATTAAAACACCCTAGCATTTTTTTTCACACCCACTTCTTTAAATTTCCAGCATATGTTTTAAATACTAACTTAAAACATACATGCTCAAATTAAAGTCAACTTACAGAATAAAAGATTTTAAATGTCATCAATTAAAATAATGGCAGCGATTATATTTATTTAATGCATAAATCTATTGCAAGCATATGAGTTAACTTCAACTCTGCTTAAAGGACAGTTGGTATATGTCAAGTATAACAAATTAATACCTAAATCAGAAACTACTAGCATAGTAAATACCAAATATAATAATTTAATTAGCTACAAGTAGCAACTGCATGTACAGCTACACATAGCTCTACTGAAAGCAGTAGTGTCATTATTCAGCTCAAGTCAATTTAATGTTGATTCAGATCAGTTCAATCCACCTTATTTTGCAACATGGAAGTAAGCTATTTTTGAATGTGCAATACTTCAGATTCACTGGCCGCTTTAGTTAAATAACTAATAATAATAATAAAAAGAAAAGAAAAGAAAAGAAAAGAAAAAAACAAATTGCAAATTGAGTGGTGAGTGAAAAAGTTACAAATTTTAAACTGTTCACATTATAGTTGCATATTTGCAATGACAATAGTGCATCCAATACCACAATGAAAGGCTGATGGCCAATTTCAAAACAATTGCTAAATTCTCCTAACTGTGTCAAGCAGGGACTTATGGTAAACCAAGCCTTTGCTTTCCAGATATCAGCAGCCCTTGTGGCCATAAGCTGGTGCAACACCATCTCGTGTCACCTTGCATTCACAATGACACCCAGAGAGATGGTACTGCCAGTGGAGAACCCATTCATCTGATTTGTAAGTATTTAAGCTTAGCCACATTAAGATGATTTGGGTACTTTACACTGCAGCTCTGCCATTTGTGTCTAAAGCAGCTCTAATTTGTACTGTGCCACCTGCCGCAAGCTTTCATTTCCCCACACCACCACCACCAAAAACAAAACAAAAAAAAACTTAATTATGCCATGCCTACATCCTGACATCACTGGGATCTTACTATATAATGTGAAAGAAATATCTCAGAGAGAAGATCAGCAGTTTCAAAAAGAGCCCAGCCTAGTGCTCATGTGCACATGTTTGTACAGAACCAGATATGTTGTTTCCAGTCTGCTGAAATTTTTGGCTAAGACTGATCACAGAACAAAGAGAGACAAGGTCTGTGGTTCATTTTTGATTCCAAGGCACATAGTTGACCACGACATGAAAAATGAGGAGTACGACTGGGCTAAATTATGAAATTACATGAGAGGGTAGACTGTGGTTTAAATACTGTCCAGACACCCCAAAGTTTTGAAAGAACATAATAGCAGCGGTTTTGATTTTCTGTATGACACTTTTTCTGTTTCAGGCACATCAGCATGCATATCTGGCTGCATATAAGTGTTTAATACAAAACAATACTTTTCTATAGTTTATTGCACTCACACAAGGCTAGTGTTACTCTTAAGGTGCCATTTTCGATGGGTTCTTCTAACTCTGTGCTCCTCTGATCTCAGGCCATGGCTAAGCTTCTCTTTTGTCAACAATGTTACAGTATCTCAGTGTCGCAACAAATCAATATCTATGACCTGCTGACAATGTCCAGGTCCGTCATTCCCCACCACCCCTGCATCTGCCCAATCTTCTATCTCCAGCAAATTCTTAACACAGTCACCAGCGAGCCAATGACAAGCTGGTCACACAAGTATTATGTTTTATGTTTCTCCATTACAGTCTACTGTTTCACATGGAGATTGGGAGCATCGAGGCAAACTGAAGCTCACCAAATAATGGGCCCATTGATTTCCCAGAGGAACAGTTTTAGCTAAGGGAGAGTTTTGCACTGGGCCAGACTCAAAGGGGGCTATTACCTTCTTCTCCAGGGCTGTGATCCATGACTGGAGAGTCTTAGCACAAGGGGAGTGAGGGAAACTGTCCTGGCACCAATTCACCCAAATCCAGGCACCTCTCTGCCATATACACTCTTAGGCAAAGGCTTTTGTTTTGCTCCTTTTAAATGTTTGATGAGGTGTCTGCACATTTTTTTTTTTTAAATCTCAGTTATTTTTTTTCTTCTGTTACTTAACAATGATATTGTTAATGGATCAGCTAATGTTTTGGCCTTTTTTGTATTCCGAACAAAGAAAGAGGTGGTATGGTATGAAATGAAGGTCAATCTGTCTTTCCCACACAATATTTTAAATAAGTCTGCAGAGAATGGTCCAGTGCAAAGTCAACCTGAAGTGGTGAGTTTTCTTTTGAAAAGCATTTTCAGTCGCGGGACATTTTACAAATCAAAGATAAGTGTAGAAGTCTCATTAGGCTCCACAGGGATGTTCTCTGTCTTTTTTTCTGACAGGTCGTGAGAGAGGGGGCGGGGTTTTGCGTGATTTCGCCCTATGAATGCAGAAACGATGGTTGGATTGCGTTTACATTACACTGAGATCCGATCACAATGCGTCCTTGACTACCTCTGGACCAGGACACGCTGTTCGGATAACATTGCATTTGAAGTGTGTTTACACTTGTCTTTTCAATGTGTATGTGGACAACATCCAGATACAGGTCGCATGTTAAAGCCAAGTGTAAACGCAGCCTTAGATTCTGCTCTGAAACAGCTCTAAAAAGACAAAAGTTTCATTATTCAGCTCAGGTCTGTTCTGTGTTAGTTCAGTTCAGATCAATAACTGTGAAGTTCATAAATTTGCAGTGGGTTCAGTTCAACTATATGTAGTTCTGCAAAAGGTAGCAATGTTGTTATTCAGCTTAAATCGGTTCAGTGTCGATTCATTTCAGTTCAATACCAGTGTTGATGTTGAAAAATGTGATTCAGCTGTAAAGCAGCGCTGCAAAAGTGCCAGCATCCAACTTGATTCAAGTTAAGTTTTGTGCTCATTTGATGCTGTCAGACAGTGTGGTCATATTAATACATTCATTAAAATTAAGTGTCTTTCAGATCCCAACTAAACTAGGCAGAAGGCAAGGCACTTAAACTCCATCAGGTGACAGAAGAAAAAACCTTGGGAGAAACCAACCAGGCTCAGTCACGGGACCAGTTCTCCTCTGGCCTCACCTGAATTTAATTTTCCTCCACAATTTAGCAATAATGACTCCATGAATATCTTCACTGAGTAAATAGAAAGCATCAGAAATACATTTGTGAATTTATAACCTCTCACAACATCTTATGATTTAGCCTTAATTATTGCCCCCGATAAAAACTCTAGTGCTTGACAGCTGACTGAAAGAGTTAAATAAGCATATCACTGCATCTAAACAAGTAACATGTTTATTAGATCCCATACATACTAAATTGCTGAAAGAGTTGTTACCTGTGGCAGAAGAGCCTCTTCTCAGTTGGATTAACTCCGCTCTCTAGATTGCATCCCAAGACCCTCAAAGCTGGTAGTTATTAACCCATTAAGGCATGGAGACACAAATGACATACCCAAAATAAAACGGTTGCTGCTCATGAGTCTTTCTGACTAGATACATAATCAACATTTGTTCACAAAGCTTCAAAGTTTACTGTTCAATAATTAGAATTACTCGGACTGTTATGATAATAGAGATATATAAGCTCAAACATAAAACAAACTAAAATAAAAATATTAAAAATATCTATATTTAAATGTATAAAAAATTGGAAGCTGTGTGTGTGAGAGTCACAGACTGTGTGAGGAGGAGGAGGCGGTGTTCAGTTTCTTCTGAAGAGAGGGACAGATGGTTTAAGGTGAGTAAACAATGTTAAATGCTTGTTCTGTGTTGTTTAGTAGAAGAGTTTACACTCTGTCATTCATACACATGCTCACATTCTTTCTCACACACGTCTGTTAAATGTTATAATATCAATGTTAATGTTGTGGTTTATTTGTGTACTGTCATACTAGAATAGTTGATAAAGAACTTAACTAATTGTACATTTATTGTATAATAGTGTTTTTTTTGTATATTTTTATACAATATCTAAAATTTAACAAAGTCCAATTTGATCTTAAGTTATTCAACAAATGTTCAGTGCTTTATTTATGAACTATGTAGCTATTAATGCCATACTTTTCTGCATTTCTTCTTGCATGTTACTTTTTGACTTTTCTCTTGTTTTTAATAAATATTTACCTTTTGATAATTATTATTTGTGTAAAAGTGATTTTTAAAATGAACAAGATTTGTAGGTTTAATGCCTAGCTCAATGGGTTAATTTTAGCCTAGCAATGCAGTGTTTCCCACAGCCTTGCACTCAATTCATGGCGGCACACCGCAAGTTTGCCACCAGCAGGAGGCGCTAAGAGAGAGATAGTTAGAGGTTTCTCCGGTAACGGCTGCAAAGCAGCGCTGAGTTCACAAACGCTGCCTTATCAAGCATTACTTGCCAAATGAAATCGAACATTTTTAAACCATAAGAAAAGCAACCAGGCTGGGTTAAACGTAATAACCCAACTGCTTGGATTAAAATAACCCAGCGTTGGGTTCGTCCATTTTTGACCCAGCGCTGGGTTGCCAAAATAACCCAAATTGGGTTGTTTTCAACCCAGCAGTTTTTAGAGTGTAGACAGAAGGTAGGCAGAGAGTATCCAGGTCAGCGCTTGAGCTGCTTTGAGCATGGGTATTTTAGTTTTGTTTGTTTTTTAATTGTTTTTAAGGTGATAATGTGCGCTGGTAGGCTAACACTTCAGCAGCACAGATAAGATTGATATTTGACAGTAAATCAAAAACTAAAGATGATGAAGAACGTGAGCGTTTTTACTCCATTTTTGATATTATTATTATTATTATTATTTTGAAACGTAAAAGCACAACTAACAATCTGATAAACCATGTTTTGACAGTAAATGACAGTACAGAATGCATTTCAGTAAATATATATGGATATTATTACAGTGCTGTTTATAAACAGCTATTCCTATGTTTCACATTCTGAAGACCAGAGAGCAGCTGTGAGCTCATGGCAGAAACATTTAGCATGGAGCTAGCGGTACTACAAGCTCGCGTCTGATCTCTGGAGGAAGGATGCTGATGCTGAGTTGATGCAGGGGACTAAAATGATGCACATAAATGGAATGATATAAAGCTTGAGGATGTGGATTCTGTTTTAGATTGTTACAAACCACATTGATTTTACAATTTATAGAGTCTTGTGTCTCCTGAAAGAACGAAACTGATTGTATAAAACACAATATTTGATATTCGGTTTAATTCTCTTATGCCATTTTGTATATTACTACTAAGACAAACATGAAAATGAAACATAATTCAGTCAATAATAAGTTCAATCAAGAAAAGTTCTATGGCACATAGTAAAATAGGATTCTGGGGGCAATATGCTTTATAAAACCTGTTTTTGAAAAGGATACTCACAAAGACACTTTTAGATGCAAAAAAAAAGACAATTATACTCCCTTCGGTTATAATTCAGTAACTCCTTTTTAGAAGCTGTTATTTGAAAGATTCTTTTTTTTCTGGCACATCTTGGCACCTAGTGGAATCAAAGTAAGTTGCAGAGAGCTGGCCCTGATAGAATCTGAATTACAGACTTTCAAAAAAATAAAAAAAATAAATAATAATCATCAAAATGCGCATGTTTTTTCAGTGTTTATTGTAATATTTAAAACATATCTAATGTTATTTATGAAGAATCACAAACATATTTTTTCATTTCCTCAATTGTATGTGTGTAGGGTAAACATTTGAATTAGGGTATGTCAAATTTAGGCGAAAATACCAAAAAACGCCCCTGAGTTTATGGGGTTTTAAGGGGGTCAGGGTCATCTGGGCACCACAAAAGTTTAATCCATTGTGGAGTTTCCTGTTCTCCAGACCAAGCACGTATTGAGATGATTCCACAGTATGGTGTCTATTAAAATTTGGTAGTAATCGTTTCAGATGTTGTCTTACTCTTAACATTTTTTTCTCCTATGAGTTTGTGTGGTGTGTTGCATGTTGTCCAGCTTTAAATCTGTGTAAATGAATATCATAAATTACAAAAATTGGATGGGAAAAAATAGGTAACACTTTATTTTGATAGTCACCTATAGACTTTCTACTAACAGTAAGTAACTTTGCAACTACAGTCGTGGCCAAAAGTTTTGAGAATTACATAAATATTGGAAATTGGAAAAGTTGCTGCTTAAGTTTTTATAATAGCAATTTGCATATACTCCAGAATGTTATGAAGAGTGATCAGATGAATTGCATAGTCCTTCTTTGCCATGAAAATTAACTTTACATTTCATTGCTGTCATTAAAGGACCTACTGAGATCATTTCAGTAATCATCTTGTTAACTCAGGTGAGAATGTTGACGAGCACAGACTGGAGATCATTATGTCAGGCTGATTGGGTTGAAATGGCAGACTTGACATGTTAAAAGGAGGGTGATGCTTGAAATCATTGTTCTTCCATTGTTAACCATGGTGACCTGCAAAAAAACGCGTGCAGCCATCATTGCGTTGCATAAAAATGGCTTCACAGGCAAGGATATTGTGGCTACTAAGATTGCACCTAAATCAACAATTTATAGGATCATCAAGAGGTTTAATTCTTGTAAAGAAGGCTTCAGGGAGTCCAAGAAAGTCCAGCAAGCGCCAGGATCGTCTCCTAAAGAGGATTCAGCTGCGGGATCAGAGTGCCACCAGTGCAGAGCTTACTCAGGAATGGCAGCAGGCAGGTGTGAGCGCATCTGCACGCACAGTGAGGCCAAGACTTTTGGAAGATGGTCTGGTGTCAAGAAGGGCAGCAAAGAAGCCACTTCTCTCCAAAAAAAACATCAGGGACAGATTGATCTTCTGCAGAAAGTATAGTGAAAGGACTGCTGAGGACTGGGGCAAAGTCATATTCTCCGATGAAGCCCCTTTCCAATTGTTTGTGGCATCTGGTAAAAGGCTTGTCCGGAGAAGAAAAGGTGAGCACTAGCATCAGTCCTGTGTCATGCCAACAGTAAAGCATCCTGACACCATTCATGTGAGTGGGCTCACTCACAATTCTGCCCAAAAACACAGCCATGAATAAAGAATGGTTCCAAAACACCCTCCAAAAGCAACTTCTTCCAACAATCCAACAACAGTTTGGTGAAGAACAATGCATTTTCCGGCATGATGGAGCACCGTGCCATAAGGCAAAAGTGATAACCAAGTGGTTTGGGGACCAGAATGTTGAAATTTTGGGTCCATGGCCTGGAAACTCCCCAGATCTTAATCCCATTGAGAACTTGTGGTCAATCCTCAAGAGGCGGGTGAACAAACAAAAACCCACTAATTCTGACAAACTCCAAGAAGTGATTATGAAAGAATGGGTTGCTATCAGTTAGGATTTGGCCCAGAAGTTGATTGAGAGCATGCCCAGTCGAATTGCAGAGGTCCTGAAAAAGAAGGGCCAACACTGCAAATACTGACTCTTTGCATAAATGTCATGTAATTGTCAATAAAAGCCTTTGAAACCTATGAAGTGCTTTTAATTATATTTCAGTACATCACAGAAACAACTTAAACAAAGATCTAAAAGCAGTTTAGCAGCAAACTTTTTTAAAACTAATATTTATGTAATTCTCAAAACTTTTGGCCACGACTGTACATGTCAACTAGCACTTGCAGTCTAACGATAATGTTGTTTTGTCATTTTCGTGAAGTGTCCATTCCTTTAGTGGCTGTAGCAGCTAGTTAGTGTGCATGGCAAAGCTTGGGAAGTCGGGAGAACGTGCACAACACACTGCAGTTGGCACTGCACCAAAATGCACCTGCAAACTGAGTTTAGTGTACAGGCATGTAGTGCTGCTTTCCCATTCTCCCTAAATCTCTCTGCTTTACTCTCTCTTTCTCTCCTTCTCACATTCTTTTTTTCAAACTCTTTCACACCCTTGTTCGCACTTTCACTCCGAAGTATCACTCCCTCACCCCTTGTCTAGACTTGCTGCACCTGTGGTACATTAAT
Organism: Carassius carassius; assembly: GCF_963082965.1. Classification (NCBI taxonomy): domain Eukaryota; kingdom Metazoa; phylum Chordata; class Actinopteri; order Cypriniformes; family Cyprinidae; genus Carassius; species Carassius carassius. Next base: position 30,241,742 of record NC_081774.1, read on the forward strand.
CTGCAATAGTCCTTGGCTGGATAACAACTCCTTAACATGACAACATGGACCAGCGACTTCACCACACCTTACCTTCTCCCTGCAGAGAGAAAAAAAAGAGCGAGAGAGCTTGACCAAGCTAGGCTTCTATTTTGTAAGGTTTCAAAAATGTTCAAATGCACTGGAAACAGTACTACACAACTCAGCTAAAAAGACTTCTAATGATGGCCACCAATATATGTTTTTTAATGCTGGTCCACAATGTGGGATATTAGTTTCCATACCAGGCTTCTTAACTAACATTAACAGGTGAGCCCTAATGCCAGTCAATCTAACTTTGTAATTAAATAACTATAATTAATTTGCAATTTAATGCTAAATTTTGCCGGTAAGCAACATTGCATAAACCAGCACTGAGCTGGCCTTTTATATATGGTGGATGTCATCTGGTTTTACTTACTGTAGGATCCAGAATTTGCCGGAGTTTTCATAGTTTTCGAGGTTGAGGGATACTGTATGTCATGCAACATGCACATGTTGGCATCTGCCTAATTTGGCAAATTAATTTATGCCAAATATTGCATAACATTGTCGCCAACAAGAAAAGTCACTGCAAGTGTGTGTGTGTTTTAAAGCTGATTTTCCTAACCAGCTTTGCTCAGTTATAGGGTAACATGAATTTTTTATTTAATTAATTTATTTATTTATTTTGCTACCCTTTCAGAACAGATAAACATATGCATTGTGAACCACCAGTCAAGAACGTCTCGGTTACGTACGTAACCCTCGTTCCCTGTTGGAGGGAACAGAGACGTTATGTCGAACGACATATGGCGTCTCACTTGGGAGGCCAATCATCTCTGAGTTTAAGAGAAAACGCCGATGAAAATTGGCTAGTGGATTTAACATACCTGAGCCACTCCCTGTGCCAACGGGTATAAATAGGGCGACAGGTGCATCCACTCGTTAGGTTTTACGCTGAGGAGCCGAGAACGTGTCCCGGCAACAGCGACCGGTTCAAGGTTGTGGCATGGGGACATAACGTCTCCGTTCCCTCCATCAGAGAACGAGGGTTACGTACGTAACCGAGACGTTCCCTATCTGTCGGTCACTACGAGTTATGTCGAACGGCATATGGGGTCCTATGGAAAACGCCACAACCTGAACATCGTCACAACCCTGTGGCGCTGCAATTGTCGACAAGCCCTGGCGTGCCACAAAAGCTACGCTTAAGGTCGTAACCTTCCCAAAGCCCCAGCGCAAATTCACTGACCTTGGTATCGAAGGGGCCAAAGGGTGAGTACATTGCTGCTGGTGAAGGCCACGCTGCTGTTCCGCCCACATAAAGTTAATGGAAGGGATTTCAACCTTCAGAGAAAGATTGCTTCAAATCTTCCCTATTTGTTTTTTCAGCTGGCAAGACAATGGGGAAGCGAGCCTTAGGAAAAGGTCGCTACGGAGACCACATCCTACCCGTAGGGAGGTGACATGTGGATATACCGATATGGACTGACCCAGGGGGCAGTACTACATATGGAAGGGGTCTCTGAGGCAGGTCCTACCTAGGAGTAGGGATGGAACGGCTGCCAGAAGAGACTGACAGAACGGGTCTGTCAAGGGAAGACACGGGTTTGCCAAGAGGGAAACCTTACCGTGGAAGAATACACATATGGGATTACCCGTAGGGAACCAAGCCATATGAACACCTAACCCAGTACAGGGGCTGACCGGAACTCCGGGCATGCTAACGCCAGTACTGGGCCTGGCGACAGACTGCTCCACCAAGTCTGACTGCCGAGGGTGCTGGAGGATGCTCGACCAGGGTACGCCAACCGGGGAACTCTACTGGGAGAAGAAAGGCGCTCACATCCCCGTGTTAGGGGGAATGGCGCAGCAAGCGTGACACCCAGCCAGCCCTTCCCACCAATTACCTGTAACCCAACACACGGGAAGAAACTGGCTCCACACGGAGGTTGTAAAACCTCGCAAAGGTGTTAGGTGTCGCCCAGCCCGCAGCTCGACAGATGTCTGCCAGAGAGGCGCCGTGCGCCAGTGCATAGGAGGAGGCCACACTCCGTGTGGAGTGGGCCCTCACCCCCAGGGGGCACGGCTCGCCTTGGGAATGGTAAGCCAAGGCGATGGCATCCACTATCCAGTGGGCCAACCTCTGCTTAGAGACAGCCTTCCCCTTCTGCTGACCTCCAAAGCAGACCAGGAGCTGCTCAGAGCTTCTAAAGCCCTGGGTGCGGTCCACGTATATGCGAAGCGCTCTTACGGGACACAGCGACGCCAAGGCTGGATCTGCCTCCTCCAGGGGCAGCGCTTGCAGGTTCACCACCTGGTTTCGGAAGGGAGTGGTAGTAGGCCGGCCCGAACACAAGGCACTCTTCACTTACCGAAAATGCTTGTAGGTCCCCGACCCTCTTGATGGAAGTGAGCGCGATCAGGAGCGCTGTCTTGAGAGACACGAACTTAAGCTCGACTGAGTCCAGCGGCTCAAAGGGACCCCTCTGAAGTCCCGCCAGGACAATAGAGAGGTCCCAGGAGGGAATCAGGGGTGTCCTAGGAGGATGTAACCTTCTGGCACCCCTCAGGAACCTAACGATCAGGTCATGCCTCCCCAGGGACCAGCCGTCCACTGCATCGTGATGGGCTGCAATGGCAGCCACATACACTTTCAGGGTGGAGGGTGACAGCCCACGCTCCAACCTTTCTTGCAGGAAAGAAAGCACGACTCTGACCGGGCATCTCCGGGGGTCTTCTCGGTGAGAAGAACACCAATTCGTGAACAGACTCCACTTCAGAGCATAGGCCTGCCTCGTAGAAGGGGCTCTAGCCTGAGTGATAGTGTCTACCACCGCTGGTGGCAGATCACTTAGGTCTGCCTCGTCCCATCCAGAAGCCACACGTGGAGGTTCCAGAGATCTGGACGCGGGTGCCAAATGGTGCCAAGCCCCTGAGAGAAAAGGTCTCTCCTCAGGGGGATGCGCCAGGGAGGGGCTGTCACGAGGAGCATGAGTTCCGAAAACCAGGTCCGGGTGGGCCAATAAGGCGCAACCAACAGGACCTGTTCCTCGTCCTCTCTGACCTTGCACAGTGTCTGTGCGAGCAGGCTCACTGGGGGAAACGCATACTTGCGTAAAGCCCGAGGCCAGCTGTGTGCCAGTGCATCTGTGCCCAGGGGGGCCTGGGACAGGGAATAGGGACAGGGACACGGCGACGAGCAGGCTGAGGCACTGCCTGCGACGGAATGGTGGCAACCGGTAGGATCACGTCGTGGCGAGATGTGCTGTATGGCCTCAGTCTGCTGTTGTTCTGTCAGGAACTACTGGGCACAGCCCCTGACAGCGTCGCCACACAGGACTCTCATACAGACCAGGCTGAACCAGAAACGGCACTACTGGACCACCAGAGTGGACATCGCCTTCCCGAGGGACTGCGTTGTGACTTTCCTTCACCCAGAAGGGGGAGGTCAGTCGCCATGCGCAGCTCCTGCATCAACCTCGGGTTGGTCCTACCCTCGTGCATTTGTTAAAGCCTTGGCTTGCTGAGTTTGCAGGATAGCCATGGCATGCAAAGCAGAGACAGCTTGGCCCACAGCACTGTAATCACAAGTGCACCGCAATCGCACTCTCCTGCTGGGGAATGTCAATGCACCCCTAGCTGCCCCGCCATCGAGGGTAGTGAGGACGGAGGAACGAAATGAGCTGCTTCCGGCCGTAAAAAGGGGCCATCCACGACTACATCACTTCCCCATGCACATCCGGGAAGAAAGGAACCAGAGTAAAACGCGGTTGTGAGTCGCGCTCAACACCGAGAACCAATCAAACAGCCATGAGCACTCAGGGCTGGGCGGTGCATTCACCTCCATCCTGATGCTCACAGCTGCCCGGGCAAGCACGGCTGTCAACTCTGGGTCCAATTCGGCAGTGGCGACAACACCCGAGGGGGGCAGCCCCGCCGAATCTTCATCCACAGAGGTCAACAGCCCATCCCCGATGCTGCAATCGACATCTGATCCCCGGCGGCAAACTGAATGACCCGTTGGGACTGCTATAAGACAGCCCAGCAAAATCACCCAGCAGCCGCACAGGACAAACACTGCGGAAGGGGTAAGAGATCCGTGGGGCGTGGCCCGGCGGAAAAGCTCTCACTGTCACCTTCAAATCTCCCAGAGCACTAGCCAGCGGTCCTCTGCTCGTGACAGAGAAACCGGAACGGGTAGTGACAGAGGGATCTGCTCCTTTCCCTTTAAGAAAGGAGAGACGCGATCGCAGCGTTGCCATGGTCACACACGCAGTGCGTGCATGAACCATCCGCGAACGCGCCTTCAGCGTGCTGAATGCCCAGACACGGAAGACAACGAACGTGGCCGTTGTCAGAGAACAGGAAACGACCGCATCCAGAAGGACGCTGACGAAACGGCGTCTTTAAAAAGACGCGAATCGTCCGCGATTTGCTCTTTTAGGAAATCTGCTCTCTTAGTTGAAGCGCCCAGGGGAATCGCTGAAAGGGACACCGCTGTTTGCGCCGTACCGACAACCAGAAAAGCTTCCCGACACAGCAGATGAATGGCTTTGTGGAGTATAACAGCTTTCATACAACCACTCGGCTCCGAAGCAAAAATCTAATGAATGGATGCACCTGTCGCCCTATTTATACCCGTTGGCACGGGGAGTGGCTCAGGTATGTTAAATCCACTAGCCAATTTTCATTGGCGTTTTCTCTTAAACTCAGAGATGATTGGCCTCCCAAGTGAGACCCCATATGTCGTTCGACATAACTCGTAGTGACCGACAGATAAAGAACCACTGCTATAGACTACAGCTGCTTTAGCAGCTGTGTCCAATGGGTTCTTCGGCTGCTCTCAAACACCTTTGTGTTCTTGTGCTTTCTGGAGCTCTGCCACATTCACAGCCTGGTTCTCACGTCTCCTGTTATGCATCTTTACTGATAGAACTATGCTTGCTCGCCTGCCTGCCTGCTTATTTACGTCAGTGTTAAATATATTTAAACCCAGCATCACTTTCACTGCATTTCTGTGAGGCCGCAAGATTCCCATATTTACTCCCAGGTCAGGGACTCATTTACAAGGACCCTATTTACTATTTACTTTAATTGGGCTTGAAGAATTTGATTATGGGACATGCTCAGTTTAATCAAGTAGTTATTAACAGCTGCTATTTGCTTTGAAATTATATGAAAGAATCCCTTGGGTAAATCATGGAAAGATTTCCAAAGTGTTGTAGGTCTGAGTCAGGCGGCGTGCGTAGCTGGAATCAATCATGATTTTTTTTTCTTCTATTACATAATATCCCCGCTGAAAAGACTATCATGGCTAGTCACCAGCAAATGTTGTACAGAACATCACTGCTGAAAACACTTGTTTAGACTAACATGAATTTCCATGTCAAGGCAGGTTTATGGTCTCTAGTTTCCATAACATTCTCAACCCATTATACGTCTGTAATGTTTTGTATCTGTGAGTTGAGCTGGATATTCAACAAGAAAACAACATCTAAGGTGGGATTGAGAGTTTTCAGTCGCTTTTGAATAAAAGCATCTGTTAAATGAATAAATGTTAATGTCTTGTGTTGCAAATAGCTCCAAAATGCTTTCATGTTCTGTCTCCCCCAGCACACATTCACTCCTCTTTGGGTGGAATATGCCTGTAATTATAATCCTCTGTCTTTATTATATTTAATGGCACCTTTCTGTTTACAGCTGTAATGCCTAATTTCTATGATCAAACTTCTCACATTGTCGTCTTTGCCTTTGTATCAAATGTCCTTCTAAAGAAAGAAATATTCCAATGATCTTACATGGATTTACCTTTAAAAAAATTAATCATAAAACATAATTGCAACAGGTGCATAAGGATTAGTTAGCATTTTGTCTTAGCATAGCATCAAAGCATGTCACTTTCTGAAAATAGTATAATTTTTTTTCTCCAAATTCACTATAACCAGTATCCAGAGTTGTTCTTTAATGGCGATTTCTCTATCATTCTCTTCCCAAAAGCAGCACCTGAAAACACCTGAAAAATGCATGTTAGATTCAATGACTTTCCAGATTTTATGACTTTTTCTCCATTAAATAAAAAAAAATATATATAAATAAAAATAAAAAGAATGAATTAAGCAGTTTGGGCAGTTTTCATTAAAACTTTTAGACAATTACATGTTTTTATGACAATTACATGGCAGCTTTATATGGCAATGTGCTTCAAAGTCAGAAAAAATTTAGCATGATATTTGGGCTTATTTCCTCTGTAAAATTCTGTCTACTGTTAGAGTGAACATCTGTATACTAAATGCACACGGGATTCATCCAAGATACTTCTAGTGCATCTGTTGACTTCATCTTATGTGTGGATTAGTTTTATTTGAAAAACAGAAGCATGTTGAATGGACTCTGGAGTGAATCTAAAGTAATAAATAACGTAACATGCAGCCAAAGAAAAGCACACAAAACACATTATTCACCCCTGTCTGCATCTGCAGAGTATCCATTCAACATTTATAGAATGTTGTATACTTGACTGAACTTGTTGGAATAATTGACACTGCATTACCACCTCGATTGTGCATTATTTTTTCAATAATTTAATGATTTTTATATATCAGTATTCTATACTGTAATAAAGATGTTAATTAGCACTGCGATATAAATGTACCTTACTTACATGAAAATAAACTAGATGGCTTGATGAACATAGATAAACCACAATATTGCAATGGCTGCGTAATACTTAAATTAATAGAATGAAATTACAATTACAAAATGGCAGTGTATGTTTATAATAAACAGAAAAAATATTGTGCATTAGTGTGGACACAAACATAACTATCTTTATAGTTATCTTTATACTTATCGTTCTTAGTGTGAACATGCCGTTATAGGGATAGTTCACCCAAAAAAAAAAAATTTGTTGTTAATTTGCTCAGCCTAAGACAGGGGTCACCAATCTCGGTCCTGGAGGGCCGCTGTCCTGCAGAGTTTAGCTCCAACCCCAATTAAACACACCTGAACCAGCTAATCAAGATCGCAATAGGCATACTGACTTTCAAATAGGTGTGTTGGAGCTGGTTGGAACTAAACTCTGCAGGACAGCGGCCCTCCAGGACCGAGATTGGTGACCACTGGCCCAAGATACACCATCTAAGATAGATCTATAGATCTACCATCTTAGATACCATAGCCATCTAAGATATACTGTAGGTCACTTTTTCAGATAAATAAATACGATTTTTAGCTGAAACTATGGTCTGAAACACAAGAAGTCCACGATCCCTGTCACTTGAGAAAGACCTTGGCCCCCCCAAGAACATCCCTGTGCCCCCCCTTCGGACCGTGGGGGACGGTCGGGAGTTTACCGTGTATTATAGTCTTACTAATACAACTGCCTGCTGTTGAATCTGCTTGCTTTTAGATGGAAAAGCTGCTCACAACCTCGGTTTTCTTCGTAATAATAGCATAACTAAATAGATTTGGCAAACAATCCAGTGTATATTCTTCTTTGGAAAGCATCAAATAATTTTACAATGCATTTTCGCATAGGTGAGCAATGTTGCCAATAACAGACATTTTCGTTGACTCCTGAAATGCAATGGCCAATCAGAAGTGTTGAGGTTGGAATCCACCTCCAGTCACCGTTTTTTGTCCAGTGATGGGTTCCATCATGCTCGTAACTTTTTTCTAACAAAGACATTTAAGTCATTAAGTTTCATTGTGTAGTCATGTTCATTGTATTTTTTTTTTTACTTTGTTAGATCGTGATGAATGAGTGACAGTTTTAATAAATTTAAAGGGAGCAGACTTTGCATGCCGTATAGCCTACAATGTTTTATTCAGAATTTAAATCAAACTTCATGCTTGACAAGCAGCCGTGAGGATTATACATTTCACTTTTGGTGTAAAAGGGCTTTTACTTTTGCTAAAAATATAACTTTTTTATCTTAAAGGGTCATTCCACCCGTGGAGACATGAATGTGTATTGAAAGTGGGTCATATATGTAGTAGAATAGTATAATTTTTTATTTTATTTTGGTCCTTCTGGGCCTATAAAAGGCAGAAAATAACTTTTTAGAGCTTGTGGACTGTAGACAACAATCCCCATAGTGCATTGCAATGCTCAGCTCCGCAGGCCACTCCCACTACTCCGCCCATCAATGTGGATTATAGTTGAGCTCTCCTCTACACTACCGATTGTAAATTATTTGGCACAATTTGTTGTGAAGAGTTATTTTGCGACCCAATTAATGTTTTTGTGACAAAATGGTGTGCACTTGCATAGTACCGGAATGTTGTTCAAGAACAAGGAAAATACCCGGAGTAAGTATTCACAGATTCCCGAAAGATACGGACTTGTGCAAAAAGTGGCTAAGGGCTAACGTTATCAATAACCCTAAGTTCGGTGAGGACACAACACTTGAAGCACAAAAAAATCAGACGGTGTGCAATTTACATTTCAAGCCCGAAGATTATGCGCCTAACGTTAACCCCCTAGGATTGAAGAGACCCGCGCTTTTGAAAAACGCAATTCCTTTAGTATTTTCCTTGCCAGACGATGACGACGAAAAGCCAGGAACGTCGGGAACCACCAGCACTAGCAGCACTAAACGCATTTGCCTGAAGGTAATGTTATTTCTGACTAGACTCTATTAGCAGCTAGTGGCTACTGAGAACACACACTGACATAGTTGTCTGCTGTAAAGAAACACATCTCCTATGATTTTTCTGTTTACGAACTAAATATCTTGTATGTTTTGCTCGCTTGTTGTTTTAATGTGTCTGCCTCAGTAACTAACGTTACACTTGTCAAGAAATAAGTAAGTAAAGTTAGTATGTAACGTAATAATGTAACGTTAGACACTTAGCTAAAAGTTATATATAAGTTTGCTATTATCGATGTAAATCAACCATGTTTACTGTGTTAGTTTGACGCTTTTCATGTTTTTTTAGCTGCTCGTCGCTGTACTATGGCTCATAAAGGTAGCCACGAACATCCGTTTCTAACATAACTTCGTCTAAATCAAAATCCTCCCCAATGCATCCGTCTGAAAAATCAGTATTTTCCTCCATATTTTCGAAAAGTTTCTCCCGGTGAAATCAAACGCACGGGCACTGATCTGTGATAGGTCTGTTAGCGCATTAGGTACAACCCCCTATGGGCAGACTACTTGTGCTTGTAGTCTTTACAGAAATCCACGCTTTTTACACTTCCTCCTACAATGACGTCAAATGACGATTTTTGCGTCATTGTAGGAGGAAGTGAAAAAGGTAAATAGTGGATTTCTCTCGTCTCAGGGGAAAATGAGAGAATGTTGCACAACCATTCAATAGTATGACTGGTTTTCTAACAATGGACCTCTTAATGCAAATGGGTGGAGTGACCCTTTAAAAAACAAACAAGCAAGCCCAAATCAGTTGAGAAAAAGTATTGCAAAAGTAATGCAATGTGTTACTTTCCATAAAAAAAATAATGAAGTAATGTAATTAGTTACCTTTTGGGGGAGCAACGCAATATTGTAATGCATTGCATGTTAATTAAAAATGTACTTTTCCTAACACTGCCTGTGGCTCCTGACAGTGAAACCACTGTTATGTCTGAAAGTTTGAAAAGTTGTGAGTTGTGAAAATCACATGATCTACGACCTTTATAAGGTGCTTGTCATGGTAAAGAATGTAAGTCCTTCACAGCCTTGTTTACATCTGCATTTCAATATGTCGTCAAACCTAAATAATCTTTATTAGTTCCATTTCTAACCATTACAATTTCTTAGATTTAATGTTTATTGCTACAGGCCAGACATGGCATCATGTTCCCACAGCCATTGCCCTGTATTTGACACTTTCACACATTGGGACCTGAGTTTGCGTGGTTTGGGACCCATGCCAATGCCTTCATTCAAGCAAATTCAAAGGATTTATAAGTTTCTCCTGATGTAAAGAAGACCGATTTTAACCAATGAATAACTAAAATCCAGCAAAACTGACCTTCCTCCAGTCTATAATTGTTCTTGATGTTAAAGGAGATGGTGAGGGTTTGGAACTTGCCCATCAAGTGTTTTTCTGTTTCACAAGACCCCCTGATACTCTGAGGATTAAGTGCAGTTGGTAAACACTGCAGACAAAACTAGAATGGGTGGGAAAAACTGAGGAAGAGCAGCTCACATCTATGAATCACATAGATCACATTTATATTAACTATTACTAGCTTACTATTATTACTACTGCTAATAATAAAAATAATGTTTTATTTATATAGCGTCTTTCCATTTTACAATAGAGAAAATGTAATAGTAACAGAGTGGATTAGAATATTACAAACAGTACATTACAGCTAAATATACAATCACCGGCCACTTTATTAGGTACATCTGTTCAATTGCTTGGAAACACAAATTGCTAATCAGCCAATCACTTGGCAGCAAGCTCAATGCATTTAGTTCAAACCGAGCATCAGAATGGGGAAGAAAGGGGATTTAAGTGACTTTGAACGTGGA